>NC_140506.1:45362614-45700114 GCF_964339955.1 Pipistrellus hanaki | reverse complement strand
TTTCCCAATACTAAGGGGAATATGTCCAAGTTAATGAATTTGCATCATGTCAATATTAAAAAGAAGATTATGACCCTCACTGTAACATAGACTCACAGTATCTGGCACAAAGTAGGGGTAGGGATTCAGATATTTGATTAATCAACAAATAAAAGAATTTTTTAAAATCTAAAGACATTCATTCATTTCACTTCTCTTATCCCTCTCATTACTACATTACTATTACACAAGTCTACAATCTGCCACCTGTTATTCAAAAGTCCAAAACAACAACAACAGCAAAAACAATCTCAAGATTTTTTGAGAGTTTGACACAACAGACTTACGTGGTAAGAACTTAACCTGAACCAACAACAGGAAGATACACACATGCTTGCATAAATACATTTCTCCATTTAGTATAGAGCATGGAATAATCCAACTCCGCTTCTCTGCTAATAACTAATTTCTTTCCATATTTCTCACCTCATTCAATGTCATTACTTAGCCACCTAAACTGTAATCTTCATAATTTTACTTTTTTTCTCTTTCCAAATGATTAATCTTCACCTTCCACAACTGTTCCGATTCTTCCCTCACAGCCCTTGCTTCCTTCAGAAGGACTTCCAGTCTAATTAGCATATTATGCTTTTATTATTACAGACTGGGGGCCTGATGCATGAAATTCATGTAAGAGTAGGCCTTCCTTCCCCCAGCTGCTGGCACCAGCTTTTCTCCAGCACCTGGGTCCCGGGCTGGCTTCCCTCGGCCCTGTTTCATCAGGAAGAATATCTGGAATGACGTCCGGAAGAATGTCTGGTCTAATTAGCATATCACCCTTTTATTATTATAGACGAGTGTGTCCATTGATCACTACTTCATTGATTTTGAGCTTAACCATGTCACTGCCTTTGGTTAAGAGGATAGGGAGATGTGACACATGCCACATCTGAACAGAAGCTAGAGCGTGACTGCATGGTGTGGCTCACCTTCTTGCTCCTCCTTTTTGCATGAGTGGGAATGTCACATTGAGCTCTTCCTCTAACCTGGTGCCTGAACTAGAAAGCCTGAGAGCAGAGCGCCAAAGCAACAGTCTCATCCACCCTTCCTGTTTGCTCTCATGAAGCTGCAGTTTCCTCTCTTCGCTGGAAATATTTCTGTTAATTCTTCAAACACTACTGAAACTTTTTTGTGAGGCCTTCCCTCAAATGGGAATTTATAGCTTTTCCAGCTCTATTTCATAGCACCAATCACAATGTATTTTAATTATTTATTTTCATATATGTTTCAATCTCTTCAACCAGAATGTGACTCTGAGGGCAGAAACTCATTTTTTATACACTACCTTCAGTGGCTAACAGTAATCCTGGCAAATGCTAAGGGTTCCACAATTTGTTGAATTAACAGTACAACATCTGATATGGAATAAAAAAATAAATGTTTACCACTAGCAGCTCCACTGGCTGGCACTCTTTCCATAGTCGGGTTTATATGTTGTGGGTGCATTAGCATGATTAAATGATTTATTTTGAAAACACTTATACAGCACTTACTATGTACTATGTAGAATTTATTATTATTATAAATTCTCTCTAAAGAAATAACATTTTAATTATCACAACCGCCCTTTATTATTATTATCCTTATTTTCAGTTGAACTAGCCAAGACACAGATTAGTTTGTCCAAGTTTTTCTGGTGATAGAGCAAGCATGTAAATCTCAGCATTTTAAGGCCAGAGCTCATTGGTTCAAGCAGAAGTCTAGCAATATTAATAAGTCAGTGTCTCAATTTCCTCATCTTTAAAGAAAAAATGTAAAATCAGATACTGCCCATGTAAACATCTGTAATAACCAAAGACAAAGGTGAATTTTATTCCAGAAGCTAAAGTTTCCAGTTCTGTGTTAATATTTAATTTAGTGGTAAGTTTGAGGTGAACTTCGCCATTTTTCATGGGGCCATATGCCTTTGAGTGAGGTTGGATGGTGACCCCACCATCTCACAGGTCTGGCCAGTTTGTCTCTTTGGATTCACAGGCTTTCAAGAACTAAGAAAGGGGCTCAAGAAATTGCTTCTTTTTATTTGATGAGAAAATTATACTACTAATTAATGAATGTGAGGAATGTTATTTAATTTCTTGATGGAATAGCAAAGGTTAAATGGAAAGTTATAAATCTAACAACAAATGTGCTCTAAAAATTTACCTATTCACAGATGAATTCCACATTTATGTGAAAATACCTCTGTATTCCTAAAATGAATTTAAGATGTGCTCATTTTAACATATTTTGAAATAAAGCTTAATCATATTTTATATGAAACTAGAAGCCAGAACATTTGAAAAATTCCATCCATTAAAAAAAATGTAAGGTCATAGAACTGAGACTATTACTGTTGCCTCCTAGGAAATTAAAAATGTAGTAAAGGAAAAAGAAGAAACACCTTAATATTAAATGAGTGTCATAAAGGAAACCGTAATCTAATTTACTTAAATGAGTATGAATACCACTTTAGCTCACAGTACAAATGTGGTTTTTAAGCACATAGTTGTGCATATTATAAAGTAAACTGTAGCAACATATATTTGAGGGGAGAAAAGCATTAACTTATTTAACTGATTAACAATCTATGTATATAAAGAGTCAGGGTCCTTAACATCCAAAACAAAGGCTTAACTGAATGCCAGGCTGGAGGGGGGGGAGGGGGGGGAAGGTGAAGGGAATTGGGGTGGAGGGAGAGGGGGTGGGGCAAGGCAGGTGCTAGGCCATTAGCCTCTGGCCCAGGCCAGAAAGAGGCCTAACAACCTCACCCCTGCCTCAGTGGTTGACTCCAGCAGGACCTGGGCCCTTTCCGCTGTGCACCAGAGGCCCTTTTCCTGAAACCATGCTCACAGGACCTCTCAGACCAGTTTGTGGGAAGTCAGGAAATACTGCATGTGGTCATCTTGTCCTAGGGACTTCCAGGGCTTACAACAAGGGTGGGCTTTTGTGGGGTCCCCTCTGTTATGCGATCTAGGGTTGCTACATCCTAATGTTAACTCTGGCAAGACTTGGAACAGTCCTCTGCATATCTGAGGTCCTGCTCCCTATACCAAAGCCCCCGAATCTCTGAGACCCAGATGCAGAAATCGCCTATTGTCGTCATCTGCCTTGGGTGGCATGATTCTGTTCTAGGATCCAGGGTCCCTCCCTTCTCCCTTCTCCCTTATGTTCCTCACCTTGAGTCCTGGCAGGTCCTGGGATCCTCCTTCTGTTGATCTACGGCTAGACTGCTCAGATCAAGGCCTCACTGCCCTGAGTCCTCTGTATATCACATCTGGTACCAAGATGTCAATGTACATCACACCTGGTACCAAACCCCGCAATTCCAAAGCCTGACGGCTGTGATGGATTCCATAGGGTCCTTTAGCGCTCCCTCTGACCCATTCTTTGACAGGGCCTGGGCCTCCTATCCTCTATGAACCTGAGTCTACAATACTCAGACCAAGGGTCTGACTATGGAGTTCCTTGAGGAGGTGAGGATGGGGGAGGTGCAGTTTTCAACATACAAATAGGAAGCCAACTTTGGGAATTTAAATTCCTGCTTCATTCACTTATACTGTTAAACCCCAAATCTAGATACAATACCCACTATGATCACTCCCAAGATTTTAAACAAAGCTAAGATAACGAATTGAGCAACTCTATTCATTAAAGACTGCCTAAAGGCAATGATTTCAACCTTGAAAACAGAAAGCTGGGGAGAGCCACATGGACAGTGGAAAATTTTGGGGTTGAGATGGAAAATTTCTGTTAGTAGCCAGGAAGTGAATGGTTTTCAAGGTGTATAACAGCAACCTGTACTACGGAAGCAGGATGATTCACATCTTCACAGAGACAGTCACATTACCTTGAAAAGATTTTAGGTAAATCTTATGAAAACTACAGCTAATGGTGAAGGATGAGAAAGAACAATGAACCACTGAAATGGGTGGCCTAGGGAAACATTGGGAAGCATCATCATCTCCCTACGATGTGACTCATCAGGATTGAATAAATAAGTTTGAGAAGGCTTAGGAGTGCTAAAGAAATAACCCCCTTTCTCTTACCAAAGCATCTCGGCCTCCTCACCCCTCCCCATGGAAGTGTCAGGATGGTGCTTTATGATGTCTAAACTTCTCTCCCAGAGCTACCATTAGCTGGAGGAGAGGCTTCCTGATTAATTAAAGCCTAGAGGGTATGGCCCCTCATTGTCCTAGAGAAAAGCATGTGTTTAGGAGGCCTGGAGTAAGACCCTGGGAAATTTTGACATGGTGAAGATGACCAGGAAATCACAAACTCCTAGCACAGTTAAGCAACAACCAACCCCATTCACCAAAAAGAAGGAAAAAGAGGAAGAAGCCCTGTTAACCCATGTCCAGTGTCCAGGATGAAAGGACCACACCCAAACTTCTCATCATCTTCTTTAGTGGCATATTCCCAAGACTCCCTGGTCTTGCCTGCCAGATTCCATCTTCAACCCATACTTTTTCTCATAAGACTTTTTTCCCTTTCATCCCAGCCACTTCCCCACAAACCAATGTCCTTCTGAGTTCACTCTGTTGTTCTTCCAGGAACACTAAAGACATCCATGGGAGTGAAAAAATGTCTTTAAGGGAGTTCAAGGAAAGGAGCCTTTCCAAAAATCCCTACCACTTCAAGAAAACTATAAAGCCAACAATATGTGGCCATTATCAAAGGCCAAATGAGGAACTGAATAAAGATGTTCCAGAAAAAGACCAAGACAATGTAGAAAAATTCACCACCTCGAGTGATAACTTGGGCAGCCAGTAACTTCAGAGCAAGGCCAAAGACTATCTATGAAATCTCTGAAGTCTGACCCCCAAGAAATGCTGTTTTAGTGTGGAATTCAAATTTTACACCTACAGGGTACACTAATAGTGATGTTTAAAATAAAATTGATAAGTGGTTCACTTCCATTTTAAGCATAATTTGCAGACAATTTTCATTAAATTTATTGGATAACATCTATACTAAAAAGAATAATATACTAATTAGACCAGGAGACCTTCCAGAGATCTTCCAGAGGGTTCTTCCTGACAAAGCCATGGTGGCGGGGCCAAGGCAGAGGTAGTTAGGGGCAATCAGGCCAGCATGGGAGAGCAGTTAGGAGCTATCAGGCTGGCAGGAGAGGACAGTTAGGAGCTATCAGGCTGGCAGGAGAGGACAGTTGGGGGCAATCAGGTCAGGGGGGTGCACAGATTGGGGCAATCAGGCCGGCAGGGTGGGGACAGTTGGGGGCAATCAGGCCAGCAGGTGAAGGTGGTTAGGGGCAATCAGGCTGGCAGGAAGAATGGTTAGGAGTGATCAGTTAGGCAGGCAAGTGGTTAGGAGCCAGTGGTCCTAGATTTCAAGAGGGTTGTCCAACTGTGAGATCGGGCCTAAACCAGCATCCCCGAGGGGTCCCAGATAGGGAGAGTACAGGCTGAGCTGAGGGGCCCCCCCAACACACACACCATGCACAAATTTCCTGCACTAGGCCTCTAGTAGTCTAGCATTACTTAAAGAGTCATGTACTTAGTCTATTTTCTCTCCTACCAAGGTGTGAGTTGTCTCTCTTCATTTCACTACCCAGAAATTGTGAAGGTAATTAGAGGAACCTATGAAAGCCAACTAGTTGAATAAGTTAAATCAATGATCATTTACCCCTAGGACTCTATCTCACAATTAGAGGGAGTTTATAAGTACAAGTTTTCAGTATAATTTCCACACATTTTATTTTATATTATATATTCACCTCACAGAATTTGAATCAAATTTAAAACTCTTTTTATAAAGAGTAACTAATACTAAAAATATATTTTAGATTTTATATGAAATGGAGATCCATTAGCAGTCATTCAGTTTATACAAATTGCTGAAAACATGTTTATTTACAATAAAACCGTACAAATTCATGTAAAAGCTCAGAGTCTACTATAATGCATTTATGTTTTTCTTCCTTTATTCTTAGAGAAGATATATCAAATGAAATTAATTTATTTTTATGTAAATTATCCCTTCTGTTACTCCCATAAATGATCCATAATTACTTACGCTGGAGAGGAAATGATCTTAACACAAATATAATTAACAATGGAAAGAATGGATTGTTCTAAAAAAAACAAAAAAACAAAAACTTTCTATGAAGGTCAATTGCTATCATTGGAATTTTCTGCTTTTTTTTTTTTTTTTTGTCCAAGGACTATTGGAAGACAGATTTTGTATTTCTCTGTCAGCTCATGTTTGACTTTTGCCATTTATATAAATACAATGTAAAAAAGTCATAGAAGAGGTAATGGGTACTTCTAGCTTTTCTACTAACATAAGAAAGATGCAAGGCCTCTAATATTCTTAGTCATTGACATTTACAACTATGGGTTTGTTTTTAATACAGGGCAGTGAGCAATGTACTTAAGGCCTTAGAAAATGGTTTATGGCATACACTAAAGGTGAATCACATTTTTACTAGATTTATTAGCTACAGGAACTGCAATCTCAAGAGGAAATTTAGCCAGCTTTAGCCCAAGTAGTGCTTCTTACAGTTATTTCCTCTTGAATTCTCAGCAGGACTAAGGCATTCTAAATGTTCTATTCAGGGATCCTGGTTTCTTTCCCCCTGCTGGTTTCTGCCACCTTGGGTCCTGACAGAGTACTCATTAACAAACTAATTGATTTTTATTAATTATCTGTGGTATAATCTTTTCACTGCCCCCCCACTAGTATCTAAGCTTATTAACTCCAAACACACACACATCCATATACACACATATGCACACACATCCACACACACACAACATAATTAGTCCTAAAGAAAATTTGGAATAAAAATGAACTTCAGTATATAAATTGCTTGCACAGATCAAATGTTAAGAAAAGCAAAATATTCTATTTTTAAATGCTATTTCACAAAAATTATAAATATCAAGCTGAAAATATTCATTAAGTATTCATTATATAGTTCAAATATTAGTTTAGATAGAAAAAACAGTTCTGTATTTATATTGTAATTATAAAACTATTTCAATGAAAACATAACTTAGTAAGAGCAAAGTCTCAGCAATGCAAGAGAACAGGAATTCTTCTGTACTGTCTTTCTGAAGGGTTGAATATAGTCTTTAATAAAGCTATGCCAACACAAATTGCATTATAAAAATGTTATTAAAATAATTTAAAAAAATGTGGAACTGTCAATCTAATAGCCTAAATGGGAACTAATTGAAACATGGAGTTTGGGATAAAGGTTCCCATATTCAAGTCCCCGCTGTCCCTCTTTCTAGCTATGTGGTTTGGGGCAAGTTTCTTTAGTTTAGGAAGCCTTTGATTCCTTTCTTATAATCTATGCATATAAAAGCCTAATATGCAAATTGTCCCCGCAGGAGTTCGACCATGAGACCGCTCACTCTCTATGATGTACACTGACCACTAGGCAGCGTGGAATGAAGTAAGGCGCTGGCTGGCAGCCAGGGAAGGGAGGTCCCAGTTGGCAGCCAGAAGGTCCCAATTGGCCCTGGTCACTGCCGAGGCCTAGTGACCTTACCCTGGATGATTTCATGCACCGGGTCTCTAGTAGTGGAATAATAGTAATACTACCTAGTTCACTGGGTTGTTGTGCAATGAAGGAAAAAATACTTAGTACCATTGCTAGTACATAATAAAGGCTTAGTAAATGATACATGTGCAAACACTATCACATTATTCTTTTTTTATTTAGTCCTGAATTTACTGATGTATAAACATCAAATTTCTAGTTTATTTTATATACTGTTTGACATTGAAATTGGGTCTCAAAAGAACTGTTGGCCCAGAAAGAAACTCACTTCAGACTGATCCATTTGCATTCCAGCATAACCATTATTGCTTGTCTCATTTTCAGTTCTTATAAGTATATTTCCAGTAGGACATGATCTCACTCATCTAGGGGAAATGATGAACAACATAGACTGATGAACAAGAACAGACCCAGAGACAAGGAGCCTTGGGTCAGACTGTTGGACCTCAGAGGAAGGGTGGGGAGAAAAGGGAGAGATCAACCAAAGTACTTGTGTGCATACATGTGAGCCTAACCAGTGGTCAAAGACAATAGAGGGTGGGGGCATGAGTGGGGAGAGGTGGGGTATTGGAATGGGGGGGATGAGGACAAATATGTGATACCTTAATCAATAAAAAAAATTTTAAAAATAAAAGACTAAATTTCAAATTTTTACTCAATATTTTATGTTGGGTCTTTCACAGGATCCAATAAAGAGTTCATTATGTTAAGCCCTAAACCCACCCCAACATCAACCTCACAAAAAAGTACTTTCTCCATCATTCTTAATACCATGAGTAGCATTTGTATATCAGTTTTCACTTCCAACCACCATTGCCATCAAATTAGTTTTTCTTGTAAACGTCTAGGCACTGTGTAATTCTTAGTATTTCCATGGCTTTACTCCAGTCTATATAAACTTCTTATGTTTATACTATTAGCTTTTGAACCATTTATAAGTAAGATTCCAAAAAAATTGTTTATATTTACTATATAGTACCTTCACTAAAATATATTTGTAGAATAATAAGAGACACACAAATAGTACAGAATCCAACCAGTTATCTTCCTCCAATAGTTTACTGATGGTTATCATTTTCCCCCTCAGAACTAATACACTCTGAATCAAAATGGACCTCATTTTAACTCAAGAATTTAGTTCTTTATCTAAAAACATCATTTACTGCTAAAATACCTTATGTTTTGCTTTATTATCCTTTCACCAGAATTAATATTATTGTAGAAATATGGTTTTGGTTAAGAAATAGCTTTCAAATTTTTTTTCATATTTATTCATTTATTCAACTAACATTCTGAGCAACTTTGATTCATCAGACAATATACTAAGCAAAGCACTAAAAACAGAAGAAGGATGTGCTAGTCCCTCATCAGAAAAACAGGGTCAATGGGAACTATCATAGAGTCACAGAAGATTAAATGACATCATCCATTAACAGCAAAGTTCAACTCTTAGAAACTGGGCAAAAAAATACTGTAAAAACAGGGAGAATCTATTGATAAACACTCATTGATACTGTTACAGGAATAGTCTCATTGTTTGTAACAGCATGTTGAAATATATTATGGTGACAGGAAATGTCATTCCAAGTTTTCTAAGACTACCTTCAAAGGTACCAATGCATTTGAAAAATCAAGAGTATTTGGAAAATGGTGAAAATTTATTTACCTGGGGAGAAAATTCAGATAATGGGGAGGAAGAGTAGCTGAGAGGTAAAATATGGTCAACTTATATAAAAGTTTGTTTTATATTTTTGTGGGTCAGTATCTGATGGCCCTCTTCTAGAAAGGCATATATATTCATGATTTGTCATTTATTCTCATGGAGTTTTATAAACACCTGAAAGCTCTTCAGTGTCCCAGATTATGAGTTTCTGCTTAGGCAATAAAGCCCAAAGAGATTTTTAATCCGTGGAGTAAAATGATTATTATATTGCATCTTTGGAAAAATACTCTAATTTCAATCTAAAGGAAGAAGAACAGACAAGGGACGATTTTGCTGGCAAGAGTAAGGAGGTGATTGAAGTAACCCAGATTAGCAAAAATGGGCAAATTAGGTAAATGTCCTTATCTTTTTAAATACCGTAAGTCACTTTTACAGACGGTGTTACCAGCTAACATGCATGTCTCATTACTAAACTGCCAAGGTCTTCTACTCCAGACCAGGGGTAATTTCTCCATATCGAATGCTTCAGTAAGGTTTAGGGCATCGCCAATGAATGAGAAGAAGAATCAGTTACCGGGGGCATTTCTGTAGTAAAGCAATAGATTTTGGCAAGTGGTGAAATACAGAGAGTGAAGGAGAAAGAGTAGCCAAGATTGATATGAGTGTTTCTAGTTTAAGAGTCCAAGAAAACAGGATGAGGATTAAATTTTGTCAGGTAATATAAATTTATGTTTCAAATGCAGAGTGCACACCCATTCTGAAGGCAATACAGATAATGTGTTCAGAAGAAAAGGTACAGAAGAGAAATAGAATCTGGCATCACTAGCAAATAGAAACAGCCAATATACTGGCAATGCATGATATTTTGCAGGGAGATCACACACCACAAGGAGAAAAACACAGAAATTATCAATATTTAAATAGCAGATAAGGAGAATGAATCAGAAAAAGAAGAGTGAGAAAGGGTGGTCAGGGTAAAAGAAGCAAGAGGAAATAACCAAAAGCCAAAGAAAGTGAGAATTCCAAGAAGTAATGGGAGGAGGTTTTGGCTACAGAGAAGTTAGGTAAGATACAACCTGGAAATGATTGTCAAGTTGGAGATGCGGAGTGCTAACATATCATTTCATAGTGGGAAGGAATATCACAGAATAACAGAGCTTTTCCAATCAATTTTCACTGATGGTAAATGATGACTTTGAATAGTGTTTTTTTACAAGATGGTAGGGCTAAGAAATTGTGGATTCTGAACTATTTTCTAAATGATCTGTTTGGATACTTAGATAAAGGCCTAAAGACATAGGAAATACTAAACAATTTTTAGAAACCAACAAATCTGAAGTCAGTGAAACATGGGGAATCCAGTGTATAGCACCTTACTGAGAATGAAAAAGATAGGTAACTATGGGAGAAAATATCTACTCTTAATCATTAAGTACATGTTAAAATGTGCATGTTTATATTTCTGCATAGAAATATGGAGTTTTGTGATATCTGCATTCATTTTCCTTGATCCATATTAGATAACAAATACCATGAAAATGGACAAGAATACATCCTTTGCAACTCCTCAGTTATCCCAACAAGTAAAAAATAAATTTCAACAAGATAGAAATAAATAAACATTTTTTCTGTCATTGTTTGTGCATTTATTTAACATATCACATGAAATCTCATTTCTAGATTCATTTTAGAATTTTTCCATCTACCTAAGAATAGACTCCACATGTTATCCTCTTCCTGACCAAAGCCCAACAAAGTGAAGTGATCTTTATGTCCACACCTAGAAAATAAAGCTTTACTTCTCTCCTCTTTGATAAATGGTCTATTTCCTCAGTAATCTGATTTCTACTTGTCAGGAAGAAAAACAAAATAATTAATTTTTTACTACAGATTACAGATTGATTATAATTTAATAAGATACAGATAACAGTAGGAAGCAGTGCTTTAACTCATAAAGTGTTTATTGATGAAATTGAGGCAGTGTGGGAATATTGAGAATAACACACAATTAGTCCCTATATTTCCCAAACAATATACAGAGAAATGTCTACTCTGCTAATATAGAAAGTTGGATCTGAATGCAATTACATTTTAATTTAAATCTTTAAAACAACTTATCAAGGTACTCTTGTATTAGGCTATAAATATTAATAACTTCTTTATTGAAAAAAACAAAGTCTAAAAATTGGTAATACATGTGCACCAGGAAATATATATAATAAGTACTATGTAATAAAAGGGTAATATGCAAACTGACCCTAATGGCAGAACAACCAGAACAACTGCTCGACTAGTCACATTCTGAGGTACTGACAACTTCTCAGTCCCTTCCTCTGGCCAACAGGCTCCAAACGCCCGATGGTGAACATGGAAACAGGTTTGGGTGACAAGGAATGCAGGCAGTACTAGGCCAAGTCCCCCATCCTACCAGTTGCCCCACACACAGAGGGTGACCCATGGCAGAGGCGGAGATGGCAAGTGGGCAGGAATGGCCAACCTCTCTTTCCCTTCCCCTGGCTGCCAAGCTCTGATTGCCCAATGGTGAATGGGAAATTGGGATGGGTGGCAGCGAGAGGTGGGGCCAGCTGAGGGAAACCTGGGAAGATGGCCCTGATTATAGACCAGGCCTAGAGACAATACAAATTTCATGTGCCAGGCTTTTAGTTTGTAATAAAAATCTGAGAACAAATTAGATGTTTTACTAAAGATATAAGTTAAAAATTATTTTATATGGTTAATACTGTGCTTCCATTTAAAAGTCAGGCTATTTATTTTTCACAACTTTGACAATGCAAGATACCATGAAATCCTATATAATGAAAGTGTTGTATGCAAATTGTTCCCTCAACCAGGAGTTCTTCTGGGAGTCCTATAAGGGGGTGGGTCCAGCCAGGCAGGGAAAGGGAGAGAGGCCCCTGCTGGCTGCCACCAGTCACTAGGGGCCCTACCAGTGCACGAACTTCATGCACTGGGCCTCTAGTAATATATAAAATAAAATACTTTAAAAAGAAGGACATACACTAAGATTTTGACTGGTTATTTTTTGGGCTGTGGATGGGTGGTTTTTATTCAACATTTTCTGTATTTTCAAAAATGAACAACTCATTAGCAAAAAATTAAAAAGTATTTTAAGAGGAGTACAGAATCAGGTGGGACAAAGGGAACATCTTTGTCAGCTAGTATATGCTGGTCTAACTTGAGGCTCCAATGTTTTCACCACGTGCCATTTTCTATTCCACTTAATATGAACTCACAAGCTTAGCACACACAAGACTGCATCCAAGCACAGAAACAAAAAGTAGATGAGCCGAAATGTCTCAACTCATGGCAAAATCCAAACACATCTCATATACTGACCAATTGATATATTGCTTAATGATGACTTACACCCAATGCTAACTAACTAGTTTTAGAGTAAATCCTCAAGATTAAAAACATTGGAAAATTTAAAACTATACATATGATTCAGTAAATAAAAATTTCTGAAAGAGAATGAAAACTATTATTATTTCTTCCTTAACTTTCTTCTAAATTTTGACTCCTCTCAAGTTTGGTACTTTTGAAGAAAAAAATAAAAGCAAATTAAACAAAGTTGCAAAAACAGAAAAAAGTCTGAAGAGAGCACAGTAATGGTTTTAAGATTCAGCATTGTAAACCAATCAAAAGTTTGTTGGTATATAATGATAGTCACATTATATTGGGTCGGCAACTAAGTAATTGCGGGTTTCACACATATATGGCTTCAGTTGAATTTTTAGGTTTGCAGACGTAGTACAAATGTAAAACACATTTTGTATTTGATAGTTGGCTATTCAGCTGTTAATCAGTAAAAAAAGTTTTTTGATCTGTTTTGTAGTTTTTGTTTGGCGTTCGTTGAAAAATGGAAAATCAAAAGGAACATTTTCGTCATATTTTGCTTTTTTATTTCCGCAAGGGAAAAACGCATCACAAGCTCATAAAAAGTTATGTGCTGTTTATGGTGACGAAGCCTTAAAAGAACGGCAGTGTCAAAATTGGTTTGCCAAATTTCGTTCTGGTGATTTTTCACTCAAAGATGAAAAACGCTCTGGTCGTCCAGTTGAAGTTGATGACGCCCTAATCAAAGCAATAATCAATTCGGACTGTCACAGTACAACATGTGAGATTGCAGAGAAGCTTCATGTATCACATACATGCATTGAAAATCACTTAAAACAACTTGGCTATGTTCAAAAACTCGATACATGGGTTCCTCACGAACTGAAAGAATCACAGTTAACGCAACACATTAGCAGCTGCGATTTGCTAAAGAAACGTAATGAAAATGATCCATTTTTAAAACGACTGATAACTGGCGATGAAAAATGGGTTGTTTACAACAATATCAAGCGGAAAAGATCGTGGAGCAGGCCAGGTGAACCAACTCAAACAACATCAAAAGCTGATATTCACCAAAAGAAGGTTTTGTTATCAGTTTGGTGGGATTACAAAGGAATTGTCTACTTTGAACTCTTACCACCCAACCGAACGATCAATTCTGATGTCTACATTGAACAACTAATGAAATTAAACAATGCAGTTGAAGAAAAGCGGCCCGAATTGACAAATCGAAAAGGTGTTGTATTCCATCATGACAATGCAAGACCACACACATCTTTGGTCACTCGGCAAAAATTAATGGAGCTTGGTTGGGATGTTTTGCCACATCCACCATATAGTCCTGACCTTGCACCATCTGATTACTTTTTGTTTCGATCTTTACAAAACTCCTTGAATGGTAAAAATTTCAATAATGATGATGATGTCAAATCGTACCTGATTCAGTTTTTTGCTAATAAAACACAGAAGTTTTTTGAACGTGGGATTATGATGCTGCCTGAAGATGGCAAAAGGTCATTGATCAAAATGGGCAATACATTAAAGAATAAAGTTATTTAGTTCCATGAAAAAATTGTCTTTGATTTTCTTTAAAAAATCCGCAATTACTTAGCTGCCGACCCAATATAATTTTTCAATAAAATGGAAGGAAGCACAATTCTCAGTGTCATGATATTATGATGAGCTGCATCAGTTGTTGCTTTTTCTGTTTATTATTTTTTAGATTATCAAATACAAACAGACAATGATCTAAGAGCAAATAAAACACATTCATGAACGAACACACACACACACACACACACACACACTTCTCCATAAAGTTCTAATTAAAAAGCAAGGGTCCCAGTCAAGGGCATGTACCTTGGTTGCAGACATATCCCCAGTAGGGGGTGTGCAGGAGGCAGGTGATAAATGTTTCTCTCCCATCGATATTTCAAACTCTCTCTCCATCTCCCTTCCTCTATGTAAATAAAAAATATATTTTTTAAAAAACTGCCTGGGAACTCCTTGACATCTATCTGTAGGACATTTCTCTGCCTCCCAGCCATCCAAAGAGTGGACTTATGGTCCTACACTGCCAATCTTCCCACTAAAGATTCCCAAGATATAATTTTAGGCAACCAGGATGCCTAAGACTATCCCAATTATCAGAGACATCATAATTTCAGCACAATATTAGGCACACTACAATTGCCCACTGCTTTTAAAAAAAAATCTTTTTCAAAAAGAAAAATGGTTGGCCCTGGCTGGTTTGGCTGGGTGGACAGAGCATAGGCCTATGATTGGAGGGTCCCAGGTTAATTCTGGTCAAGGGCACATACCTGGTTTGTGGGCTTGGTTCAACATGCAGGAGACAGCCAATTAATAGTTCCCTCTCATCATTGATGTTTCTATCTCTTCTTCTCATTTCCTCTCTGAAATCAATAAAATATATTTTTTTAAAAAATGCTTGCTCAGAAAGTAATAATTCCAGTGAAGAAATGTCATTTTGAAATCAATAATTATGTAGATATTCTATACTTATAAGAGAGGAATACGGTAATTGACCATCACTCCATAATGCCCACAGCCAATCAGAAGGGAACATGCAAATCAGCAGGACAAAGATGGAGGCCATGCAGCTAGCCAGAGTGTGAAGTAGGCTTGGGTTGCTCCTGGCGATAGAGAAAGCCAAGCTTCCTGCTCGCCCTGGACAGCTGCTAAAGGCAGAGCCTGTGGGCGGCAGCCACAGAGCCCAGCCAGAGCTCAGAGGAGGCTTGGGTCACCTGCCTGGCCATCAAGGGAGGGACCTGCAAACGGCCCTCAGCCCCTTACCTAGGCTGGCTATGCCCACATGGGATGAGGGTCCCCGCTGGGGGGCTGGCCAGCCTGAAAACGGCCTTCAGCACCTCACCCAAGCTGGCCAGGCTCCCCAGTGAGGATGCCCACCCTGAAGGGGATATTATCAGCCTGAAAACAGCCCTCAGCCCCTCACTCAGGCTGGCCACACCCCCCCCTGTGAGGATCCACATCCCAATGGGGACGTGGCTGGCCTGCTAATCACCATAGGCCCCTATCCTGATCCGGGACACCCTTCAGAGCAAACCAGCCAGCCCCCACCCCTGCACCGAGCCTCTATCTATAAAAGGTTAATATGCTAATTAGAATGGGAGACCTTCCAGGGGACTTTCAGGACATTCTTCTGGACAAAACTATGATGGCAAAGCCTAGGTAGAGGCGGTAATGGGCCAAAAGGGGAGGGCAGTTGGGGGCGAGCAGGCTGGCATGCAGACAGGTTAGGAGCAATCAGGCAGGCATTCAGAAGAAAATACTTGTTAAATACCAGCTTTATTTCTCTCATTATTAGAAGATAATTTAATATGGGCTGAAATATTTGAAGATCTATTGCTTAAAGTACTAGCTTATATATGATTTGGTTGATGTCTGTGTTCTATCTACTATATATATGGTTTTCCTGATAATATAATATCAAACAATTGTTAAGATCATATTCTCCTCATTTAAAGAATATCTGTAAAAAATATTAGCCAAAAAGAAAGTTTTAAAGGAGTAATACTTGCAAAAAATGTTATTTTGCAAATGGATGCTTGGAAAGTCATTATTTTTGCAAGCTCTGATTCTCAGACTTAAGTTTTTAGGATGCACTACTGACAAATGATGAGATACACTTCCGCAGCTCTCTATTTATGACAAGGTAGTTACTATACATGGACTAGCATTCAGAGCATCTGTATAGACAAGTTGAAATAAAAGCTGACTGGCTTTTTCTTTATAATAGGCTTTGTAATAGCCATTTTAGTTCATGATGGAAGAGAAAGAATATCAAGTCTGATGCACTGAGTCTCACAAAAGTGAATGTGACCTGTTATATACAGACAGTGTACAGGGGACAGAGCAGGATATGGAGATATCTGGGAATGTGTTTTGGGAGAGGAAGAAAGCATGCAAGGGCACATAAGAGAATAAATAATCTCATTATGGTAGATTAATAAAATAGCACCTTAATATGCTAAACAGAAATGTACCTTTATTTACCAAATTCTGATAATGATCTTGATATGCATTTGATAGCAATTCTGCTAAGAAAATGCCTCCAATATCAAGAGGCAAATCATTGTTATAAGGGCTCTGTGTAGACTGTAGAGGATTGATTGTAGAAGTTTGAGCCACCATCCCTCTTCCTTCGAGACTACTGGAATGACCCTGATGTTTTAAAAGTATACATAAATTTTCAATGTGTTCTCATCAGGTAAGAAATACATTGGCCTTAAACTGAAATAAATCCCTTGAGAATACTGTCAGTAGCCTTCTTCAAAAATTATGTATCTAAACCTCACCTTAATAAGGATTTGGCCAGGAGTAGATCTGCCTTATATATAAATCAAATAAGAAAATAGATTATTACATCCTGTGATTCTATTTAGCTTCTGACTTCTGATAATATCAAAATAATTTGTTGTTGCTTATTTATGTCTTAGTATATGTTTATACATAAACACACACACACACACACACACACACACACACACACACACACTACAATGTCTATAATCTCCTTTAATTAGTGTATTTTCTTCCAAACACCACAGCTCAAAAAGTGCCAAGATACACATGTTAGAATAATTTATCTTAAACTGTTTATAATTGAATGTGTTAGAGAACTAGTATTATTAAATGTTCACATTTTTTCAAAGTAACTTTTTCCTATCACATACAAGTATTATTAGCTCTATTCATTAAATGAAATATTTTTGGGGGCATTTATACATTTGAATTTTTAGTCAGTTAAAAATAAGTGTAAGAATAAAACATTCTTTATAAAATTCTCTGCAGTTAAGAAATTAGTTAACTTCAAATGAAATCATCAAAGAAAAAAAAAATAAGACACCTATCTTTGAAGAACATGTTTTAGAAATTTTAAAATAATATTTCAAATGTTTTAAAGAATATCTGATACTTCCTACTGATTATTTTACCAAGCAACTTAAATATATTAAAATAGAACAGTTACTATTTCTTAAAATGAAATAAAATAGGTGGCTTAAGAAAGTTGAGAAAGTCTTATTTAACAAAAATAATGGCTGAAAATAGTAAAACTTAAAGAAGAGGAGGAAAGGAAAGAAAATTAAATGTCTCTTAGGAAATATCCTGGTCAAGTAAATTATATCTTATTTTATAGTACAAGCCAGGCTGAGATTTCATAATGAAATGACCCTGACCTGAAGCCTCCTTTGTAAATGACTAGTGCCTTAATTATTTGCATCTGTGAACTCAAATGAACATACTTAAGGATATATCAATATGCTCATAAATCATCTACAGGCGATAAGTAGTCCAACATAGATAATTAGAGAATTTACGGAAGGCTTACTCCCTCTGTTTATCTGCTTATGACATTTGTGGTACAGCCCTAACAGCAGGATAATTACTAGATTTATTCATCAAACAAAATCACGCCTTCTGGGAATGCACAGTGACTCTGGTTTTAGGACTAATAAAGACATTTTTCACCAAAACTCAAGTACTAATTTGCTCAATAACTAGCTGCAATAAGCTTTTATGGAAGCACTCAAAGAAAAGGCTTGGCACCAGAGGGCAGATAATTAAAGGTGCAGTATCCCTATACAAAAGGATCCGAACAATTCCCTGACCATATTAAAATTTAATTGTTGAATGTTAATTGAAAAAAAAAAAGTATAAGTCGCTCCTGTTCTCTGCATTTCAGTATTCTCCTCAGATCAAAAGCACACCTGCATGTCTACGTTAGCAACAAAAAACTAAAATAAAGTGCTTTTAACAACTTGTCATAGAGCACCCCAGTATTAAGTAAACAAAAAATAGGAGTTTTCCCACAATAGCTATCCTACATCATTTATTTGCTTTGAATTTCTTCTCCCTCCACTCCATGTCTCTCACCTTCCATCTCTCTCCCACAGATAGAAGAGTTATGGTCACTTGTTATTTTTCTGTTTTCTTTTTTGTTTGTTTGTATTTTTGTTTTTTGTTAAAAGTTTCAATAACTTTGTAAGTGAAGATAGCCTAGTATATCTTAGTGATTTGAAAATGTAAGTGTCCCCTGACTGCACTTTTAACTCCCTAAATTTTTCAAAGTCTGGTGTTTATTAGGATTTGTTCATTATGCTTTCTCTTCTGTATTCACTAAAGGGAGCCACCTCAAAAAGCATTCCAATCCTAACTGATTGAGCATATTAATTAGGTAAAGTGACCACAAACCCAATTTGCTTTTCCTCGTGGAATATTTTTTTTCTCAAAAAGAGTTATTGTAACCTCAGTTAAATTCTAAATGTTTACATCACCATTCTGCTAAAAGAAATAGAATTATCAAGTCTTATCTGTTCCATGTTTCCACACGGGACAGCGAGGGTGTCCTGCAGAAGCTAAGCTCCTACTAGACCAAAACCAGGAATCCCGGGCCTTTGGGCTCCCCGTCTGCAGCAGAGGAATGATGAACTACACAAAACGCAGACTTTTAAACTCATATTTAATTGTTTAATGTCATGGCTCTTGGTAGAGCATTGTTGCTTGAAAAATAAATTGGGTAATTCAATTAAATGGCTACAGAAGATACATCATATCAGATGTAGAAAGGCACTAACCCCAGCTTGAACTTGACGTCCCCCATCGCTTCACTTATTTGACAAATGGATTCTTGAAAATAATTGAAACACATGGCTGCCAGCATAGGTCAATAATACTTTTTTGCCATTCAGCCTCTTAACAGCTTCCATTTTTTTCCTGCACTGTGCCATTCAGGGCAAAGATTGCATTTGCCTGGTAAATCATGCAAGCATTATTACTAAAATGGGACTAAATGCAATGAAAATGGACTACATAAAAGTAATGGCACTTAAGTAAAAGGAAGACCATCTACTAGGGCAAACACTAAATGTCAGAGTTAAATACTATATGACATTACTTCCATTACAAGCTCATATTATGCACATAAGAAAGCAAACTCACTAACTACAGCTGCATACTACATTTTCATATTGTTAACTTAACCAATGTTTTCAAGACACCACTGTTAATCCAGATTTAAAGCAGAGCTACATATCAGCTATTTCAAGTTTTGTTTTTCTCGATCTCTAGGTATAATATTACATTTAGGCAAAAAAGGAATCATTGCCTAAATTTTCAGTTGAACTTCAATAATAGATTTAAAGATTGGTACTTAGTCTATTTAAAAACACTGGGAAAAAATTATAAAGACATTTAAGGAAGTGTGTTGTTCAGATAAGATTTGTATGATGAGAAAAACAAAACGTGTTTTAATCAAGAATATACAGATTGAGAGGTATATTGAAAATATCATAATTTCTTCTTAAACATTAACTTTATTATGTTAGTATACTGTAAATGGCTAAGAGAGAACTAGTAAATAAAGCATATATAAAGATCCAAATGGAAACAAACCTTTATTGTTTTCCATTTGAAACAAGAGACTACCAATGCCTTAATGTTTTCAGTTTAGTTTAGTGTGGGTTTTGATCATTAAAGATGTCCCAGTTTCTTAATGTTCAAACTTTCAACAATTATTTCATAATTAGCTAATACTACTTAGAGATAAGAATTCAAAATGCCTAGGATTGACTCTTGCCTCTATCCCTCTGTTAAGAGCAAATTACTTAACCTCTTTATGCCTCAGTTTTCATACCTGTAAAATAAAGATAAAGATAGTTCTCACCCTCCTGAGTTTCTTAAGAGGATTTAGAAAGAGCTTAATGTACTGCCTAACAATAAAGGCTCAATAACTGTCTCCAGGCATTGTAAATAGAAAAGTATGAATCCATCATAAGATGCTTTTATGTTCTTAAATGAACACAAGGTATTTTAACCCTGGAATCCCACAAATATTCTCAGGTCATGGTTTTGTTTTGTTTTTCACCCTTTTTCAATCATAAGTTCTTTTAACTTCCATCCTATTGATCAAACTGTCTTTCCTTCTGAAATGATAACTCCTTCAGGCTGCACTGAAAATATCAACAGTCATTGATATCAAACCTCAGGTGAAACTCTTTAGGAGCTAGCTGCGCCACTTCAGGTTCCCAAAGTTAGGAGGACTCTTTTCCTCAGCTTTGGTCAGTCAGTCCTGGGAAAACAAGCTTCCTAGGCTGCTTCAAGGAGGTGAGTATGGTCCACAAAGTGCTCCACATTTCTGTAATGTCCTTTGTTACACATTTTCTTTTGAAGCAGACCACAACCCACCCATACCTCCATCATTCCACCCCAAACAGCCATTCCTTGAGTCTTTTACTGGATCTAAACAGGTGGGGGGCGGGGGTGAGGGAGAGGAGGGAGTTGTGGGAGATGTTTCAATCATCTGGCTTATTTTCTACAAAGATTTTGGTTATTAAATAAAATGATTCAGTAAAGAAAAGTTTAACAGATCTGTGAAAACGCATTTCAAAATTTAGGTCTGTCTTGGGCTTTCAGTGAGCTAACTAGGTTGAAAAATGACATTGTAAACCCCAAAACACTGGGGTGGGTAGAAAAGAGTAATCTTATTTGTCAGAAATATTCTTCAAGCAATACAAAGAAAAAATGTAAAGTAACAAACTGCAGAGCCAAAGGATAAATCACGGATCACAGACACCATTTCATGACTCAAGCATTAGGATGCTATTTTTGATACACTATTGCAAATCAATAAAAAAACAACTAAGATTCACAGATTCATATATACTATTTGAGAGTGTTCAATAAAACTAATTTAAAGATATTAAAATTAATAATATCCTGATACATTTATCTTCATACATAAAATGTAGTAATTGGAGATTTTTAATCTTGCATTGAATGATTAGTATTCTCTGCCTATTATGATGTAATTTTATTTTACATATTCTCTCGGTAAAATACTCATTCTCCAAATGTGAAAATCAAGGGTCATAATGCAAGGACATTTGTATGCACACTTGCAGAAATATATTAAATTCTAGAATGACAATCAAAAAATAAATATGCATTTTTTAAGAACACATTTATTTTTAAAAAGAACTCTAATGGAAAAATTTGCTGTCCCAGGAGTTTTATCTAGGCAGGGAATTTCAAAATTCTTAAGGTTTACTTTTTTCAATTAAGGATTATGGAAACAATCCTGGTAAGCCTAAAGGGTTTTGAATTCTGCTTGTAGAACATTAAGCAAACATGGGTATCTCCAGATTCACAAAGCTCCAATAAAACCATGTGTATATAATTAGATCAATCAACAGGAACCATTATTGGATATGTCTGAAAAAGTCTTATAAGAGGCAGCAATGTAGAGAGCATTAATTCTATCCACAAAAGACCTAATTCACTCAGTACACCAACATCACCTAAGTCTATAATGGTATTAAGTCTATTAATGGTATGTGAGAAAAATATTTTTTAAATCAAGAAAAAAACACAGGCAATGTCTCAATTTTATTGTATTGTCAGACAGTAGAAATGAGAGTTTTATAAGTTAAATCATGTTTTCTAATGAAATCTTTTTTTTTTTTCTAAACAAAATACCAAATGTTATCATTGCTACTTGGGAAAACAAAGACCTTAAACCAAGAGGATGAGTTGGTCTGGAAAGAAGCTTTTACTTATAATAAGACAAAGTAAAAGAAAGGCTAACTACATTCACAAACCAAAAGCTACGAGCTCTATTCTAAACGTTCTTGTGCCTCTTGTGACTTCTACACACTCGGGTATAATGAAACAATTGCAATAATGCTTTGTATCGTTTCTTTCAAAATATTACATTTGTGAGCTTCATGGAGGTAAGTTGTAGAGCAAACAGCACCTTATAATAGCAAGAAATGTTTAAAGACTTACTCCAAATCCAAGAGTTTAATAATTTAAGTGTGCACCTGTATTGCTTTCCTAGGACTGCTATAACAAATAGCATAGACTGGGTGGCTTAAATAACAAAAAGTTACTTACTCACAGTTTCGGAGGTTAGAAATCCGTGTTGGAGGTGTCTGCAGGTTTGGTTCCTTCCGAGGCCTCTGGTGGCTCCCAGGTGGCCGCTTTCTGCTGCGTCCGCACGTGGCCTTCCCTCAGTACAAACACGCATGTCTGTTTCCTAACCTCCTCCTCTTATAAGAAAGCCAGTCTCGTTGGATTAGGGCCTACCCAGGTGAGGTCGTTTTACCTTAATAACCTCTTTAAAAAGGCGTTATCTCCAAATGCATAGTCATATTATAAGGTACGTGGGGGTTATTCAACACATTGAATTTGGTGAGACACAGCTCAGCTCATAAGAAAACCTTTACACTTTCATTATCCATATTTTAAATGACATTTCTCATTTGAGTCCCATTAAAAACATTTGCACTGATTGTTGTGGTTAATCTCACAAACATGTGACCGTGGTTGTCACACTGTGGTGCATGTCAGAATCACCTGAAGGTCTTGTTAAAACACAGATTCTGGCTCTTGCCAGTTTGGCTCAGTGAGGAGAGCATCAGCATGGGAAATGGAGAGGTGCAGGTTTGATCCTGGTCAAGGGCAAGTATTTCAGTTGCAGGCTGGAACCCCGGCCCACGTGGGAAGCAACCAATTGATGTGTCTTTCTCACATTTCTATTTCTCTCTTTTTATCTCTCCCCATGCCTTCCACTCTTTCTAAAAACCAATGGGAAAAATATCCTCAGATTAACAAACAAACAAACACATACACACAGATTATGGGCCTCAGCCCGAGTTTCTGACTCAGTGGATCTGGGGTGAGGACTAACTATTTGACTTTTCGACAAGGTGGTGCTGCTAGTCAGGTGACTACATTTTGAGAACCAGTGATCTACTACAAACTTTTCAAAACTATTTTCAGAGCATCAGTGTTCCCTAAAATGTTAACAGGTATTTAAAAAAAAAAAAGTAAAATTATTTTGGGCTATGCAACATCTGGAAGTATCCTCTTAGAAATTTTGACATATTATTGGCATATTAATAACAGACATATTTAATATATTAAGTTTTCCTAGAATTTCTGCAAAAATAGAAAATCATTTAACTTATAATTTTCTAAACGTACTTGACTCCGTAACATAGCTTTACAAGCAACAACATATCATATCTATCTTTGGGAAGATTGGCTTAGCATCTTCAATTGTCTCACATCAAACCAACGTTTTCAAAACTGTGTCCCATGGAACACCAATAGCAATTTTATAAAGTGCTAATGGGCACATCAAAGATAGAGAGAAAAAAAACAAAAACAAAAAAACTTCAGTAGTTTGGAAAATTCTTCAGCAAAAAAAAGGCTTACTCTTTTATTTTACTTGATTCTGAGTTCAACAAACTCACTTGAACAGGAATATATTTTGTAATTTACAGCCTATGGTTCATGTGTACTGAATGTGAGCTTTAATAATCAGCTTACTGAACTATAAACAAAAATTACTCTTTAAACATTACACCTTTATGCACATTTCCATAATTAATTCTGCAAAGACATTTTTGAAAAGACTAGAAATATAAACATACACACACACACACAACACTACCATCATTTCCTAATTGTATTTGAGACCCACAAATTTGTGATCAGTAAATTAAAAATGTAGATCAATGTGGTTAGGAACAATTCTTGTATTGCCATATGGATAAAACAACAACTAGGAAATGTATTCAGAATGTAATTGCATACCAAATCCAGGCCATTTTAATTTTAAATTTTTTACAAATACATATGTTCTCATGCTTTTTTTTTTTCTACACAAACAATACTTCTAAAATCTAAAGTAGAGAGTATTAAAGGAGGAAGACATAAATAAAAGTAATTGAATAACAATTATATTATAGAAAATATGTTAGTTATTTTACACTAGAGGCCTGGTGCATAGATTCGTGCACCAGTGGGGTCTCTCAGCCTGGTCTGCGGGGATTGGCCAAAATCAACTCTCAGACACCCCCTCAAGGGTCCTGGATTGAAAGAGGGTGCAGGCCAGGCCAAGGGATTCATGCACTGGGCCTCTAGAATGCATAAAAGATCTTTGGTTAATTTCTTCCTGCCCTCCCCTCTCCCCCTTCCCTCTCAGATTCATCAGTCTCTTCCATGTTTCCATGCCTGTGGTTTCTGCTCCTGCATTGAGTTTCTGCCACCTGCTGGTCAGTGTGCATCATAGCTACTGGTTGTCAGTTGCTTAGGTTTATATATATAGATAGTTTATCTCAATTGATACCCTCATTAGTCTTAGATGTGGGTATTGATTGTCATTTTCATTTTACAGCAGAAACAACTAAATCTCATAAATTCAACTTAGTTGAACTAGAATCAAGGTATGATTAAAAAAAATATTATCCCCAAATCGAGCACCTAATTACAACATATGAAAAACCCTAAACCATATATAAACTCAGAATGGGAAGGCAGAATAAATAAGAAACAATGGCATAAATCTCATTCTAGAAAAATAAAGAAAGGCCTTTAAGAGTATACTGAGTAATGAGATATTATGCCTGAGAACCATATTTCACAGGTTCAAATTCTTACTGTGCTGCTAACAGGTGTGTTAATTTAGGCATGTTACCTAAACTCTGCCTTATTTTCTCCATCTAGTAATTGTGGATTATAGTTCCAGGTATACTATAAAGCAGTTGTAAAAATCAAAGGAGTTAATATAGAGAGCCTGACTCATGTTAATTGTTAAACAAGCTATTTTTTATTTTATTTTATCAGGTATATGAGATCTGAAAAATATGATACCATTATTTTAGATTTTTTTAAATAAAACTTGTACTTTAAGAGTAAAATTAAATCATTTATTACATAATTAAACAATTTCACTGACATGTGAAACTTCTATAAAGTAAGGGTGAGTCATGATCAAAAATTGATGCATTAGGAAGCATATCTGGATATTTTCAAGTAAAGCTTAGTAGCTATAATTTAAAATCTGTTTTCTCCATTTTTAGACATTTCTCATAAAGAGTTTCTTTTTTAAAGAAACGTTACTCTGAAGAAAAACTAAATATCTTTGGTAATCAAGAGAGAAATTCACAAGAATAAAGATTTGAAGCTAGCTAACAATTCATTTTTAAAAGTACAGCAACTACCCCATTCTTCATTTAGTCATTATAAATGTCCTTCTCTGTTTAAAACCCACATTAAACACTGTGGATGCAACTGATCAGAAAATGAATAACTCCTTTCGTCTATAAGTTTCCGCTCTGTAGTAGAGTAGGTATAACAAAGAGCTATAATGTAAAATTCTGGAAGAAGTAGAGTAACCCCCAAGCTCCCTCCACCATGACCACCTCCACTAAAATCAAGAAAAAGGTCAGGAAAACAATGGTCAAATAAGAACTGAGTTTAAGACAGATGAAAATGGAAGGAGAGAGATGTGCAGATGGAAGAAAAAAATCATACAGGAAAGTATTGCAGAGAGGAAAATATTGCTCAGAGAGAAAACACCCCATTTTATTTTAAAACACAATTACATCAGAGTATTAGATGAAACTGTTTGAATATGCTTCAGGACAGTTTGCGTAACTTTAAACAGCAGCTATTGTACATGCAGCTGGTTAACCTCGTCCCTTAGTCACCGTTTTAATTTTAAAAGTTATCTGTGACTTGTACTTATATGAGGATGGAATGAATGCATAAGTTACTAATCTTTAGCTTCAATAGTCTGAGGAATAAGGGAGGTATGTATCAAGTGAGTACCAATGATTTGTATATAGATATTAGAGACAAATATTCCATTTGATCTAAAATATTTATAAATTATAATTCTGGTTTATAAATTGTAATAATGTGAAAATCTGATTTGATGAGTGGGTAGGAGAACAGTAACCATTCTGCTTCATTAATAATATCTAATCACCTTTTATTGATTATTTGATTGAAAACACTTGAACTTCTCTATACACTAGGCCAATTCTCCTCAGGTATTGTCATTTTGACAGACACTGAGAAGTTTGAATGTTACTGCTCTGATGCTTATGCTGTGGAATTAGTCAAGGATGATTATGAAGACAGATAGCAAGTGAAAATCATAGGATTTCATTTCATTTTGAAAGTGTGAATAGTGGCATGGGTCCTCATTCTATCACAGGAACTTCTTGCCAGTTTTCTAAAAATGCAAAAATGGAACACATTTATTATTATGAATAAGTCTGAACAGAGATATCTTTTAAATGCACAAAATAACATGGAAAAGGGGTTTACATCTATAATAATAAAAAGGTAATATGCTAATTAGACCAACGTCTTTCCAGGCATCATTCCAGACCTCCTTTTGGATGAAACCAGGGCTGGAGTGAAGCTCAGTTCCCGGGCACCTGCTGGTGGTGGCCAGAGGGAAGCAGCCTGGTTCCGGGTGCCAGAGGGAAGCTGGTGCCATCAGCCGGGGGAAGAAAGGCCTATTCTTGCATGAATTTTTGTGCATTGGGCCTCTAGTATATAAATAAATGACTATAAAAATGTGACAACACAAGTACACAAATATCAAACACAGCTGCCAACTCTGTTTCTTCAGTTATTAGCAAACTGATATGAAAGAAATTAGTAAAACCACCGTAAATGAGTGATTGTTATTTATATAATTGCATATAATTAAAAGATTCCAATAAATAAGCTCCAAACCTACCATCCTACCATGTTATAGAATTTCCATGAAGGTAGACTCAAAGATCCCTGACAATTTTATACACACAGGTAAACACACACAAACAGATACACACAAGTATTTTTCCCAGTGCTCCATGTTCTCATCTATCTTTTTATATCTCCCATCTATAGTGTATTAATTTCTGATTGCTCTTGTAACAAATGATGACAAACAGTGGATAAACACAGCATGCATCATGTTTTTTTGTTTTGTTTTGTTTTGTTTTAACATATTTTTTATTGATTTTTTACAGAGAGGAAGAGAGAGGGATAGAGAGTTAGAAACATTGATGAGAGAGAATCATCTATCAGCTGCCTCTTGCACACCTCCTACTGGGGATATGCCCGCAACCAATGTACATGCCCTTGACCGGAATCGAACCCGGGACTTTTCAGTCCGCAGGCCGACGCTCTATCCACGGTTTTGGCAGCATGCATCATGTTAAAGTACTAGGCATCAGAATGCCAAGTGGGTTTCAACTTGGCTAAAATACAGTTGTTGGATAGACTCTCTTTCTTCTTGAGACTCTTGGGATTCATTTCCTTTCCTTTTTTCAGCTTCTAGAGCAAGCATGTCTAACTCATGGCCCGAGGGCCACATGCAGCCCACAACGAATATTTTTGCGGCCCAGCCAATAATTATAACAGTATGTAAGAAATGTTTTAATAAAAATTTCATAACTTAATTTTTACAATATTCTGTTATATATTATATATATATATAAAGCTAAGTGACTGACCTTCTTCCCTCCAACTGACCCTCCGACTAGCCAGCTGGTACATATGATGTGCACTGGCAATCTATATCTATCTATCTATCTATCTATCTATCTACCTACCTACCTACCTACCTACCTATCTACATATATATAAAAAGCCAGCAACCATAATGACCATAACAACCATAACAGCTGGTTGTTATGACACCCACTGTGGTCAGTGAACAGGCCCCAGCCCACAGCTCCACCCCCCACCCAGACCCACCCCAGATGGACCCCCCATCCCTATCAGGGGCAGAGCTGACTGGCCACTCCCCCAGGCCACTGCCCTCCAATCAGCGCCACCCACTCCATTCAGAGGCATGAGCAATCGGCCCACCACCCACAGCCCCTCTCCATGGCCAGCCCCATCCCCAATCAGCCCCTACAACCTCAGTTGATGACTGGGTCGGCAATCCAATTGCCCCCAGCCCCTCCCCCCAGCTAGCCTTGCCCTGTTTGGGCCCCAATCTGGGTGGGCCAACTAGCCAACCTCCCACCACCAGCTGGACCCCACTCATGTACAAATTCGTGTACTGGGCCCCTTGTTTAAAATAAACATTTACTCGCGCATGTATGATACATATAAAGCTCTCTCTGGTACCAATCTAGACAGAGTAGGAATATTCCTACCTGAACTCATTTTCGGGCATGGTCAGTTGTATGTTGCTTTTTCTCAAGTTTGGAGAGTGTGTGATGTTAAATTAAAGTTGTAAATACTTCATCACAAGAGAAATTAGTCAAGCACTTTGAAAGTGTTTTTACTCTTAATATGGTATACAGGAAGATATTAGAATAAGTTTAATCAGCCGAAACCGGTTTGGCTCAGTGGTAGAGCATCGGTCTGCAGACTGAAGGGTCCCAGGTTTGATTCCAGTCAAGGGCATATACATTGGTTGCGGTCACTTCCCCGGTAGGGGGTGTGTAAGAGGCAGCTGGTCGATGTTTCTCTCTCATCGACGTTTCTAACTCTCTCCCTCTCCCTTCCTCTCTGTAAAAAAAAATCAATAAAATATATATTTTTTAAAAAGAATAAGTTTAATCAATTTATCAGTCATTATTTTTATCAATGTTTTTATATCATGTTTTTGTTGTTTTTTATGTTGTCTTTGTTGTTATTGTTTATTTATTAGTGAATTTGTCTATTATTTTCATATACATTTTACTAATGTCTTTTCATCTCTGACACTTATATAGAAATGGGTGAATAGCGATATTAAAATATTTCTTCTACCATGTTTCCCCGAAAATTAGACATCCTCCGAAAATAAGACCTACTTACAGGTTTCTTTCTGAGTGAAATATAAGGAATATCCCCGAAAATAAGGCCCCCCTAGGCTCTGTCTTAGCATGCTATTGCTAAACATGAGAGATTTGGTCCACTGATTCTGAAAGAAATGGAGTCACAAGAAATTCACCAGGAAATTCAGGAATTGGATTCTTATGATGATGTTCCAGAAAATGATGACAAAATTGTCATTGAATAAATGAGTAAATTCTTGATACTGTAGGATTCACAGTTTGTCTGGTTTGTGTTGACAACTACCGTACTACTGTACCGTATACAGGTAATAAATTTCCTTTATTTTTATTTAACAATAAATGTGTACCATATTCTTCTTTGTGGAAAAATAAGACATCCCCTGAAAATAAGACCTAGTGCATCTTTGGGAGCAAAAATTAATATAAGACACTGTCTTATTTTTGGGGAAACAGGGTAATTAATTTCCTTTCAATATGCACAAATCCATGCACCAGGCCACTAGTTATTAATAACAAACTACAACATTCACTAATGACTGATTACTATAATTGTGTTGTATTCATTTCCCTTAAATGCCTTACATACAGGCAGACCATTTCTCTCCACTAATACTAGCAGTGAATATTTTAGCAGCGGATTGCCACATCATTAGTCTTTTACTGACTTGTTTGGTGTGCACAACAGAAAATATTTCCCTTTCAGATAATAAAAAAATAGGTTTATTTTCATTATGCTTATTAATTTTTGCAATTATTCAGTGTCTGCTAAATTATTGTTCAAGAAAATACATTAATTTTTATTAAAATGTTCTTTTATTTTATGTTAATGATTACTCATTTATTTCAGTCCTTTGTATTCAGCATGTCTCTCTCTAAATAAACCTACGTTTCTATGAAAATTGAAGCTTTTGTTTTTTTTGCTGCCCACATAAACTTAACCCTTGTTTATTTGGCCCGTGTTAGCCTTTGAGTTTGACATGCTTGTTCTAGAGTCCTCTCCTCCCATAATACCATTTTCTTCTCTGATTCTGCTACTTCTTTTTTCCTGAATAAAGACCCTGTGATTGTTGTGGACCCACTCAGAAAACTCAAATCTCCCCATCTCAAGAGTTTTTTCATTTGACCCCTATCATCTCTTTATCCTACCCTTTAACTTAATCTTAATATTAATATCCTAATGCAAGATAATATATTTACAGGTGCTAGAGATTAGGATGTGGACATATTTAGAGATCATTATTATATCTACTAGAAGTAATATATCATTTTACCTTTCTCCTCTCTATTTCTTCAACTCTCCTAATGCATTCCTTAAACTACTTCAGATGGACTGGTGCCCCAACAATTTGTCTGCTATTGTTCTTATCAAGATCCTAAGGATATCCTGTTGCATCTACTCCTATAAGTCCAAAATTCTATATTATAATGTAGTGAATGTTTTTTGTTCTCAAGAAATTACAATTTAAACACTAACATAATATCACTTTAAAAAGTCTAATGAGTAGTAGGTCTCAGTAAAGAAAGAATAAAGCAAACTCAAATTGAGCACATGGAGGAGAATCTAATATATATTTACAAAGAATGGGAAGGATGCAAGGAGATCCCAGGGTTAGCGCAGTAACCAGGGGCTAGAACATTATCAAAGCTCAATTAACAGCTACGTCTAGGCCTGAAAAAGCAGGGAAGAGGGCAGTTGAGATGGAAAGAAGTCTGTGTGGCAGGGCCAACTGGAGGTAGCAGTAACCTGTCATAGAGGGGTATAGACAGCCCCAGAGAAACCTGCAGGGAGGGATTTTGGAGAAATAAACACCAAACCTCAATTTCTCCCTTTTCCTCATCCCTACTAAATTCCACATGCCAAATCCATCAGGAAGCCAGAGTGCAAAGAATCCATTCAGAATTACCTCCTGGGGTAAAGAGCAAGGTGGAGAAGGAAGAACAGAGGGTCTGGAAAAGCAAATAGATGTTCTGTCTTAAAACCACATATACTACTGCCGTAAATTCTAAACACAGAGAGGTTAGGAAGCGGGGAATACTTGGAACAGCTGGGTTCTTATTTAATTCCAAATTTAAAAAAATATTCAAAATAAGTGCCTCAAATAAACTAGTAGTCATAATAATTTGTCATATGATAATTAACAGTAGTATTTTCTTTGCATGTTCTTTCCTCTCTTGTCTTTCTCAGCTTTATTACAAACTACAGAAGTTCCTAAAACTATAAACATGTAAAAAAAAATTCTGTAGAGAAGAAACTAAACAGTTTAGATTCTCTAAGCACAACACAATCAGAAGACCATTGGTTTGAGAGAATGTACAATCTCTAAAACAATAAAGGATTTGGCCAGATTAGCATAGTTTTATAAAAAATTTAAATACAGTGGATGTTTCAGAACTTCAATGAAAATAAGAGAAAAAATTCTGAGAAGTATTGTACAGACCTAAGAAGCTGGCATTTATTTTGTATGTTCTAGGTGCCAGGCATAGTGCATTAGATACATTTAATGTTTGATCTCACATAATACAACATTACTAAGAAGTAGAGGATTATAAATTTCATTGTGCAGATAAGAAAACCAGTTTAGAGAATTCAAGTAATTCTTCAGCCCACACAGCTAGCAAATTGTGGAGGCAGGAATTGAACTTGCTATCTCTTTCCAATATCTAAATCTGACTCACTTAAAAACAATATTATCACATTATTATCCTTTAATTAAAAGTTAGGTCTATCAGACTCAGTAAAAACAGTAACTGTATTCTGAAGTAGGATATATCTAAACTACAAATATTTGGCATTTTAGGCTTTGTAAGTAAGAAGATCACATTTTAATTTTGACAACTTATGGTTTTCCTACTTTATTCAAGTCTGTAGTTTGTATCATATTAGTTATGTCATTACTCAAATTAAAGCTACATATAATATTTATGTAAAACTTATCTTCTTTTTCTACTTGCCAAGAAAGAACCATTTTTTGTTGTCTCGTTGATAGCAAATGTATGCTGATAATAAAAGGTAAGTAGAATTGCTATATAATTTTAATAAAACATATATATTATGAGTATAATTGACACAGCATTAAAAAAGGAAAACAATGTGAAGTGTTATTAAACATCTTAATTTTTGTATTTTTCATATGGTGTCATCAGCTATTTAAATCATATGTCCTATTTTAATAAATGTCTGTGTGCATATTATATATTCCTTATAAAGTTAATACATTGACACTCAGCCAGGCCAAAATATAGAATATTCTAAAATATTTAAAATTACTTTAGATATTGGGGACTTGGTGAAAATGGATGGTGAAGAGAAGGAGCTGTACAAATTGCTGGTTATAAAATAGTCATGGGGATGTAAGTACAGGGAATGTAGTCAATAATATTGTAATAACCACGTATGTTGCCAGGTGAGTACTGGACATATTGAGGGGAACACTCTGTAAAGTGTATGATTGCCTAACCTCTATACTGTGTACCTGAAACTAATACAAAATAATATTGAATGTAAACTGTAATTGGAAAAAATATAATTACTTAGGAGATTGGAAAATAAAGATGTTTTTCTTAGAATGGTAAATGAACTATTTTTGTGATTTGTATCTCTTACTGTCCTAAAAAATTTACATATAAAAACATGACACAGTATAATCCGCCGATTGATAGAATATAGCATACTAAATCATGCAATAGATAACTTGTAATAATAGATTGTTTGCCATGGCTCAGTGCTTTCAATAATGACTTAATATAAATTTATATAAAAACATATTTAATACATATATGTATTTTTAAAATGTGGCTCTCTTCTTCAAAATTAGAAGCACACTAAATATTAAGCATTGATCTTAATTTTTTCATAAAACACCACGTTAATATTTTAAAGAAGAACATTCATAGGATAAAATCATTTTATCATTAGACTTTGTAGAGATTTCAGTCTTATGCCTTTCATACATCTTAATCTTCCATATATAATAATAAAAATCTTTATGATCTATGGCTAATTGGACTGGATACGTATAATCAACCCTCAATTATTATTTCAGAGCAAGAAAGAAATCAAATAGACAAATGAAAAGCTCAAATGAAAGAAGAACCAGAGAATCATGGGATTTAGAGCTGAAGAGACCTTAGAGATCAGCTGCTCCAACCCCTTCATTTTACAGATGAATAAATTGAGCCTGGAGAAATGAAGAGATTTTCACAAGGTCACACAGCTGGGTTGTTGGCAGATCAAGGACCAGAGAGGGTTCTGGCTCGGGCTTTTCCACAGTCCTGCACTCTCTGTCAAAGTCTTTCCAGGTGAAGTAGAACCAGTGACTTAAAAACACTCCATTACAGTTTCAAACTTTTCCCACCACATTACTTTAAACTCCCATCTAATAGCTAAAAATCTTGCTCAAAAGAAATCATTTTTTTAAAGAATTACAATAATGCTCAGAATATCATTTGCCAACTAACTAATAAAAGCAATGGATGTCACTGAGTTTAACAATATATTTTGATCAGGGACAAGAAAAGCAGGAAAGCTAAAAACAAAACCATACTTGAGTTAATGTCCTTAAACAGCAAACTCAAAAAAAATAAAGAGGTACTCATTCATTCATTTATTTAACAACCTTTCATTAAGTACTTAAATGTTGTGATTTTCAAACTTTCTTTCTGATAAAATTCCCTACAACTACTCTTTAGGATCCTAAGCCCAGGAATCTATATCCTTAAGTGTGATTCTTTAGATTGGATAAATTTGAAGAAACTTTGTACTACCTTATGTGAAAGGAATCAGTGCTTTTTTAGGAATAGAGCATTTAATAAGAAAGAGACACTGGCTTCATGGAGTTTACAGCCTGGAGGTAGAGATAAAGATTAAACAAGTGAAAGCCATAGCCACATACTGAGCCTCCAGCTGATAAGAAAGAAAAACTTCCTGGGATGTAGCAAGTGGACAATAAATGAAATTTTTATAGACATAGATAAAAAGAACATTATAGGTCATGGGATGGCGTGTTCACAGTTAGATGATAGACAGAAATATATATGAGCAAGGAAAAGTATGGAGCCAGTTTGGGAATAAATGAAGAGTGAGGTTTGGCTATACTTACAATTCATGAAGAGGCAGAGGTGAAGGCTTGGTAGGAATGATATTTTAGGATCAAATCATCAAGGTTAGAAAGTCCCAGACTCAGCAATCTGTGAATGTCCTTGAGCACAGGAGCAACTTGATCATAGTCAAAGTTTGGAATCACTGAAAAGAAGTGTTTAGGATGAATTGGTATAAGGATAAACTAAAAATAGGAAAAACCATTTAGGACTTAAATGGCAAGACTGATGTAAACCTTCAGAATATTTCCAAATCATGAAACTATATTCGATGTTTCAGATACTTTCAGACAAATTTTCAAAGCTATCCTAAAATAATGAAAGACGTCTCAGGATTACCTACTCAATCAATCCTATGCAATCTTATCTGTTCAGATCATTCGGGATAGCAAAAATCCATACAATTTTTAGAGAATGCTAAAGCAACTCATTTCAATATTTATTATTATCACTGTCAGAAAATATGTACCAATCCTATCTAATAAAAGAGTAATATGCAAATCAACCACCACTCCACTACACCCACAAGCCACGCCCACCACCCAATCAGGAGCGAGTATGCAAATTAACCCAACCAAGATGGCTATGGCCATGGAGCACATGTGTCAAACACAAGGCCCGCGGGCCAAATCCAGCCCGCCAGACCTTGCAATGTGGCCCGCACCACGCTGTCATCACTGCACTCCGCTGTCAGTTTATGACATTGTCAGTTTATGACTGTTCAGTAAACCATTCGGCCCGCGATTTAGGCTGGATTTTAGATTTTGGCCCCTTCTCTGATTGAGTTCGACACCCCTACCATGGAGCAAGCAGGAGGCTTGGGTTTCCTAGGCAATGGAGGAAGCCAAGCTTTTCACACACCCTGGCTGGCCCAGCCTCCACTCAAGGCTACAAAGTTCCAATTATAGAAGATAAATAAATCCCAGATGCCAGGGCCTCCACTTGGGTCGCAGGGGCATGACTGGCCTGCAAACTACCACAGGCCCCTCACCCAGGCAGCCCCACTCCCCAAGAGAACCTTGACACTGATCCAGGACACCATTCAGGGCAAACCACCTGGCCCCCACCCATGCACCATGCCTCTATCCTATCTAATAAAAGAGTAATATGCAAATTGAACATCACTCCAACACATAAGATGGGTGCCCCCATGTAGTCAAAGATCCTGCCCCATGTGGACATAAGATGGCCACCACAAGATGGCTGCAGGGAGGGCAGTTGGCAGGCACCAGGCCTGCAAGGGAGGGCAGTTGAGAGGGATCAGGCCTGCAGAGGAGGGCAGTTAGGGGTGACCGGGCTGGCAGAGGAGGGAAGTTGGGGGGACCCAGGCCTGGAGGGGAGAGCAACAGTGGAGAACCAGGCCTGCAGGGGAGGGCAATTAGGGGCAAACAGGCTGAAAGGGGAGCAGTTAGCCATCAATCAGGCTGGCAGTGGTTAGGGGGTGATCAGGCTGGCAGGCAGAAGCAGTTAAGGGCAAATAGGAAGGCAGGCAGGCGAGTAGTTGGGAGCCTGTCTTGTGAGAGGGGTGTCTAACTGCCTATTTAGGCCCAATTCTACCTGGATAGGGCCTAAACAGGCATTCAAACATTCTCAAGGGGTCCCAGATTGGAGAGGGTGCAGGCTGGGCTAAGGGACATATTCCCCCCCATGCACAAATTTTGTGCACATGGCCTCTAGTAGATGAAATAATATTCTTATGAGTAGGCATATCCAGAGCATTGAAAGGGGCATTTGCTTTAGGAATGAGGGTCTTACTTCTGCTCTTTGTTGAAGTTGAGGGTAGATTTAGTGGCAGGAGGTGGTTTTATCTATTTTTTAGCATCTTCTCTCCAAAGCAGGCATTACAACCATTTGCAGAATGCAAAGAATTATGCAGTTGACTACAATTTTTGAAAGAAGAGAAGTTCAAAATAGATACAGTCAATCAAAAGAGAACCAACTGAAGAGAGGCCTGCCAGACCTCAACGGGGATCCAGTTGAGGTTAGAGATCACTAATCTGCTGTGATTATGCAGTGTGGTTAGCATCAGCTAATGTGGTCTTGACTTCTATTTTCTGTCAAAGTTTTTCAATATTAGTCTCAGACCAATTTCTTACTACCTAGGACAGATGAGCCAGATATGAAAAAGACTGATTTCGCTGGGCAGCCAAAACAAAAATGCAATAAAAATCAAAATCCAGAGCACCCTAGTGCTCTTACTGGGGTTGTTAAAGAAATAAGAAGGAAAACAAGTTCAAATTATGATAGAATATTCTGAGTTTATATACCTATGGAATCAGAGGTGGCTTTAGCTTCTCCAGCTTGAGGTGTTGTGAGAAATACTGCTATCCATAAAAGAAAAAATCCAAGAGCTTTCACAGATAGTATTTGTTATGTAAAAATAAACAAAATTCCGCAAAGTCCCGGATTGATGCAACAGATGCCCTTGATGGGAATTTCCTTAGCCCTGCATTTCCCTCCAAAGCAAAGGTTGACATGCAATCCTGAACATATTGATGACACTTAATAGATCTGGGAGTAGCAGGGAAGAAGGAGGGCAAAGGAGAGGAAGAGACAGAGGAGGAGAGAAAGAATAGGGTGAAGAGAGGCTATGCTAGCCACAAGTAAGTAGTAGATCATTAAATTTCTTGAGACACGAGAGCAAAGACCAAACCTTGGTCTCCAGCTATAGATTTTCTAAGAAGTTAAGTAAAAGTTCAAGAAAAGCCAGTAACACTGTTTTCATGGTATAATAAGCACCTGGCACGTGGTGATTTCTTGTTTAATTATGTCTTCTGCTTTTTCTTTCTTCAGCAACTGTATCTAAGGATGGTAAGGCAAAAACAAAACATACAACATAAACAACTTTTAGTTTCCCCTAAAATTGGTTTATTTGAACTAACATATAAATAAGCAAGACTCTTTAATACTCTTTAATAAGAGTTGATTGTCCATAATTAATCTCTCTCAGTAAATAATTCAATACATCACACTGACTGGAGTCTAAATCAAAGTGAATTAACCAATAAGTGGGGAAAAGAAAGGGAAACAGCCGAAACCGGTTTGGCTCAATGGATAGAGCATCGGCTTGGGGACTGAAAGATCCCAGGTTCGATTCTGGTCAAGGGCATGTACCTTGGTTGCGGGCAAATCCCCAGTAGGGGGTGTGCAAGAGGCAGCTGATCGATGACTCTCTCATCGATGTTTCTAACTCTCTATCTCTCTCCCTTCCTCTCTGTACAAAATCAATAAAATATATTTTAAAAAAAGAAAAAAAAGAAAGGGAAACAGGAGGAGCAACTGATTAAATTAACTTACTACCAAATAATATTTCTATTAAAGCATTTAATTTACAATAGAATGCACTAATATTTTTACTAATGTTTAAACATTTTGTTGTAGGAGCCTTTAAAATTAATTGCTATGAGGTTTTAAAGATCTGAAAAAGTAATTAATATAAAATTTAGAATGCCATTCTTGTGACATGGTGTAACTCACAAACGTTCTGTAAATTCATAAACAACTAATAGGAACACAAAATATTTATAATTAAATTGGCATATAAATTGTTGCAAATTATGTCCTCTATAGTATATTGAAACTATCCTTACAGTCTTCTACACTGTACAGTATCTTAGATGCTAAGTCACTGCATTTGCATTTCTGTAACAAAGGATTTCATTTTCTTGAAACATGTTATGGCCTGGCCTCATTAATTCAGAAAAAAGAAAATACAATTAAAGAAAGTCTTCAGAGGTTCTAAAGTCAACTTAATTTTGGAGTGGCTAATGACATGAGTGTTATTAGCTTAAATTAATCCTGTTGCTCTGATAGGTTAAATAAAAACTACTTATATTTTAATTTAAAAATTTTTGTTATAATTCCATTCAATCTCTGTGAAAAAAATTTAGGACCAAAAATAGTATAATATCTATATAAAACCATATTAAAGTGAAATGCATGCACTCTATGGTGGCTAGAAAGATCTAAAAACTCACTTTTTTTCATGTTAAATTTATATTATTCTAGTTGAAAACAAAAGAGCTAGTTATTCAAAATGAGTACATAGCCATATCTATACCTATATTATTGCTTCAGACTCCTGGTATAAAAATTGCTTTTAACTTCTGACCTTAAGTTTTTCCTAACAATTCACACGACATATACAAATTATATTTTTGAAATATATGCCTACATTTATATGTTTAAAATATACTTATCATATAAATACTTTACTTTAGGAACTGTGTATTCTAGGATTACCTTAAACTACCATACTTATATAATCTTAAAATGGAGGAACAAACAACTCTTTGAATAGTATGTAGATTCCATATGATTTTAGGTCTTATATATAGAGTTCATGTCCAAAATGTGATATATTTGAACCTGCACACAGTTATAAGATGGTGGCATACCAACACTTGTACATAGGCTACAAAGTTTTGTCAGAGAGACATTGAAAACATTCTTATCACATGCTTTCTTATTTATTATTGTTTTCTTGTACAAAAAAAGGAACAATGCTACTTAATAATTTAATATTAATATGGATAAGTTAAATATAAAACTACATTGTCATATTAATGGGTAAAGGTTTCTGAAGTATGGTCAATTTATTGATTTGAGCATGTAAAACTGTTCCTGTTACTTAGTCAGCTTTCTTTTGTTACATCAAGAATAGTAATTTTATTGAGAAAGGCACAATAGAAGATGATTGATTGTCTGCTTTTGTCATGGAGATGAATTATTGCAGAATGCATACAGGAAAAAATAAAAGCATTGCTCTATAAATTGGTCCTTGATGCTTTGTTCATTTGAGTTCATTGTTCAAAGACTCTAGCATAAGCTAATACTAAGTAGTATAGTAAATAAGAGCTTTTTTTTTTTCTTGCTAAAGCAAAATTACTTTTTTCACTAATGAAACTCAGCTTTATGAAATAACAGTCTGCCAGTGTGCTACATTTAAAATGTATAATTTAATCTATGCCAAAAGCTGAGTAGTCACAGAAAGTTTGCATAGCTATTATCATTGGATTAAATTGGTAATAAAAATGCATAATGAAAAATGAAAAACTTTTTCTTTAAAACTTAATGAGAAAGCAGCTCACAAGCAATGCAAATTAAAAAGTAGCACATTTAATTTTAGACAGTTCAATGAAATCTATTAAGAAAAAATATATAATTGTCAGTAACCACTGAATGATTTCAATAACTTTTTAATAAAAAAATTAGAATCATACCATCAAATTTTCTAAGACTTTTAAAATAATAAAATATTAGAAAAGAGATTCGTCAACCATTATGTCTTTAAAACAAGACACAAAATACTACTTTTAAATAGATTAATATCATGCCAACTTACTGTTTGCTTCTTGAAGGAATTATTTCTCTTTTTATATTTGAGACACGGATAATATGTATTATAATTAACCTGTTGTTTTATTAAGTTTGCTTTTTAGTTAGATTTTAATGTCAGTGACAATTGGATTTGTCCAGCTATTCTACTTTTAACTGTTTTTTCTGATGCACTATGATTTGCTGAGAGACAGAACACTGCATTCTAGATACAGCTATCACCTGGTGTTTGCTAAATCACTGTGAAATTCCTGCAACAGCTGTTTGTTCCTGGGGAACATTCACTTCATATTGCAGCAATAAACTGATCATTGCCAATTAAATGCCCATTAATTGTGTAAGCAAGGATTACTGCCAGATGTTTACATTAGAAAGAAAAAATATCCTTTGCTATTTATTATCCTCTCATAGCCATCCCTTTTCATGTAAATAATTATGCAGATGCATTTTGTTTTTATAACGTGCCACAAATTTTAATTCAAAAATTAATAAAACAATCCTTCCATGGGTGTGATTTAATAGAAAATAAGCGAGGGTGAATCATACATATAATAAAAAGAATAAACTTGGGCAGAATCACTTTTTCAATGTGAAAATAAATGCTCAAACATTACACAGTGACTCAAATTTTCTAGTTTTTTTTTTTTTATTTGCTTTATTAGATATTTCCTAGAAGTTTTCTTTATTTTTTCTTTATTTTGTTTTGGATAATAAGCCTATGAAACAGTGTTCTTAAAAGTTGAGATAAAACAAACTGTCTTACAAAGCCTGTGGGAGGGCGGGGAGAGTAAAAATAAAGGATTTCATATAAAATAAAAGCAGGTGGTGCTTTTAGATTTTTAGTTTATCTTGCCACCTTTGGATTTACCTGAGGCTTCCTTCAGCCTCAAAACATGAAGTTCTTCTTTAGAATGCAGTAGTGATGAAAATGAAACATGCACTTAATAATATGATGTCCCAAGTAATTTACTTCTCAACACCAAACAAAATGTGAAATAAACATTAACCATAATGAATATATTTATTACCTCTTTTAGTGTCTAAATAAATAGCAAAAGTTGAAGGAAAGAAGTGTTTCCATGGCAATACACACCTACAAATCATTTCTTTAGACAGGAGAGCTTTCACAGAATACATCATATATATGTTTTTTTCTTGCAGTAGTGCCTCCATGTATAAGAATAGCAAATTCATATACATATCCCCCTGTAAAAGTCACTAATCCCAGCCCCTCACACCCCAGCCATACAATGTATGCAAACAACAGCAGCAGCAAAAAGGTTAGGTGGCCGCCTTTTCCTCACCAGATTGAGCCACACCTCCCCTCTGGAAGGTGATCACAGGACACGTTCGGAGCTGCGGAAGACATGAAACAGTAGCATCTGGCTCCTTAAATATCTCCACAGGCGTTTGTAATGGCATCTTTGAAGTTTTCTCTGCATCTGTCACATGTTTAGGCTGCACATTGACTGCCCCAGCTGAGCATGATTTTGATTCTTTGAGACTCTGAATAGTGTAATCTGTTTAAGAATAAGGCTCGGGAAAATCCCTCATAATATCCATACACAAGCTCTTTCATGATTGAAAATGGGGGTCCTCATTCCCATAACTGTTATTTTTTTTTATTCTGAAATGATGCCAGCCTTTGAGTTAATAATACAGCCTACAATTACATTCCAGCTTTGCTCATTTTTTTTTTTTTTTGCGAACCTGTACTCAAAACTCATATCTTGTCTAGTTTCTTTAAACCAATATTATAGAAATTACTACTGGAGAAGAGGCCTTAATAAATGGGATGTGTGCATAATCGTCTTGGCACCTGATTATAAAATAAATCTGACCCACTGTCTGATCATTTTGAAAATTATTTCTGACTCAACCTATTGAGTATCAATGGCATCAAATGCAGGTTATCAGAATAAAGAGTGATTGGATTTAAATGGCAATTTGAGTGCTACTGATTCTGCATCTATTAAATTAATAAACTTCTAACAATTAAATCATAAAGCCTCTACTTAATGTTCCTGGCATATGTGTGCATTTTCTATTATTTCTATTTATACTATATTTTCTATTGTTTGCTAATATTTATATTATATTTTCTATTACTATTAATTCTATTATTACTATTATTTCTATTATTACTATTTTTATTATTAATGGGTTCTCAAGATATATTAAACAAATCCATAAATACAAATTGGTACTATTAAGTACAGCTTTATTCTTGCCAATTCCATGTCTGTCCCATTTTAAATTTTTGAAGTTGATAAAATCATTCTTGGTGTCCGTAAACATAATATTTCTATTTTAATCATTTGAGGAAAATGTCCAATAATTTCATTGAAACTTCACTAGTAAAGACTTAATACTTTACTTTTCCTTAAAGTTTTCCATTTTAAAATAAGGCTACATGAAAAGGAAAATGCTTCTAATGAGTAATTGAAGCATGTGTGTGAGCTCTCATACAGACACACCAAAAAACAAAAAAAACAAACAAAAAAAAACAAAAAAACAAACAAACAGGAAAAATAGCTATTTTAAGACAGAAATGTTTCTGAGCTACACTAAATTATATCATTCTGACTGCCGTTTTCTCTATTTATAAGGTTTCCCAGACAGTATAGAATCTACTTCTTTCATATAATTCATGAAGAGTGTTTTTTTTCTTATTTATCAAAAAGAACACCCCATTTAACATTAAAAATGTAAATATAAAGAACAGGAAAAACCTGAAAGAGTATACTCCTACCTTGAACACAATAGTAGGTCATCAAGAGAAATTAAACTATTCACATAACTGAATTGACCTATGAATTTCAGTATTCAGCACTCTGGGTGAGGCATAGCATGTGACACAAATGAATATGAAAGATCTGGGAGAAACAGTAACTCTTAGAGAGAAGGAATCAGATGCACACTACCTATCTCTTCACTACTATGAAGAGAATGGTGCTCCATTCATCCTTCTGGAATGTTTCCCCACCATCTTCAGAAGCAGATTATAGTGTGTAGCAGCTTCTTCTCCCTTCTACCAACTTGAGGGTAAAACTCATCATAACCTTAGGTTGTTAAGGGCAATATTTCTACCACAGAGGTCATCTTATATCAATGTGTTTTTGGTTGTTTGTGATTTGCATTATATGTCTGTTTGATATGCAAATGTACAGTTTTCCTGCATATTTGTTTTCATAGTCACACACCAATGTCTCCCAATTCAGATTTGGGGAAATTGTTGGTATAAAATGAGGAGCTTGGGGGTTCTGATTGAATCCATGTCATGATCCCAAGAATAATACAAAAATGTCAGACTATGCATGCCACTTGTTCCCAGAAAATACAGTGGAAGGCCATATGGGTAAAGTTCATGGTTCAGGGATCCCTCCTGCTTCACAAATTAAAAGCACAGAGAAATGTTGACTGTGGAGACATTTGGCTGTCCTGACACTGAACCATCCAGCTCATACTATGAGGTCACTCTGATATTAGTCTTTAAACAAAACAACAACAACAACAAGTTGGAAAACAAAACACCTAATACTTAGAAAGCACAAAATAAGAGATACTTCAGATACCTCAGAATGCAAACAGTAGAACCTCATGTCTAGAATGAAAATGCACCTTCATATTGATTGCATGAATTTGACAAATACCATGCATATTTGATGAGACATTAGTCCCACAATATACTCCAGAGGAAATTGATTATTCAATAAATCTAAAACTTTCACTACCAATCTTAAAGGTTCTGGAATGACAGTTCTGAGAAATCTTACAATAACCATTATGATGAACATGAACAGACCCGGAGACAAGAAAGCATATATCAGACTGTCGGACCTCAGAGGGAAGGTAGAGGAGGGTGGGGATAAGGGGTAGAGATCAACCAAAGGACTTGTGTGCATTCATATGAGCCTAACCAGTGGTCACGGACAACAGGGGGAGGTGGGGACATGTGTGGGGAGGGGTTTGGGATGGGAATGGGGGGATGAGGACAAATATGTGATACCTTAATAAAGAAATTAAAAAAACAACAAAACAAAAAGACAAAAGAAGTCTAATGTAAAAGAACAAAGAGTTTATCTTTCCCAGATTTATCTAAGCACAAGACCATAGAATCCAATTTAATAAACAACATAGTGGGAAGTGAAACTTAGATTTGGGTTAATAGATTTCTTAGGAGAAAAACACAGAAAAACCTAAGGCAGTTAAGGCTAAGACACCAAAGCAGCCTGCACAGATAGGCATATAGCCAAGAGAGTTCACTTAAAAGAATATTTTTTTATTAATTTTAGAGAGACAGAGGAAAGGCAAGCGAGAGAGAGAGAGAGAAACATCAATTTGTGGTTCTACTTATTTATGCATGCATTGGTTGATTCTGATACATGCCCTGCATGGGGATCAATTTTAGGTCAGGGCACATGCCAGGGTTGCTAGCTCGATCCCCAAAGTGGGACATGCAAAAGTCAAGGGATCAATGATTTTCTCTCTTCATTGATGTTTCTCTTTCTCCCTCTCTCTTCCTACCTGAAATCAATAACAATATTAAAAAGCCATAATAATAAATAAATAAATAAATAAATAAATAAATAAATAAAGGAAACAATTTAATATGACTTGCTGAATTGCATCTGTGGGAACAACAGATTCAGAATTAACTACTGGTACCCTCAAATGAGTTATTCGAGAGGTGCAGGGATAAAACAAGCATCAAAATGACTAAAAGTGAGAAAATTCCTGCATCTTTTTTCTAGGACTTTGAAGGCAGCACTACCCTTTTGTGGCCCCTCTGCCACCTCTTAGCCATGACTGCTATCAAGACAGCAGGGTGGGAGTAAAACCAGGCTCACAGAGCAAAGGAAAATATTCCTGTTAAGAATGAGCAAATAGTCGAAACCAGTTTGGTTCAGTAGCTAGAGTGTCAGCCTGCAGACTGAAGGGTCCCAGGTTCTATTCCGGTCAAGAGCATGTATCTTGGTTGTGGGCACATCCCCAGTAGGGGGTGTGCAAGAGGCAGCTGATCGATGTTTCTAACTCTCTATCCCTCTCTCTTCCTCTCTGTAAAAAATCAATAAAAATATTTAGCAGGAAAAGCAGAAATAGAAGATGTGACCTTGCCTACTTACCTTTTTATCCCTCATTTGCCTACTCAATATCTCACCTGTCCAACTATAAGAACCAAATTACCCCTCAGACAGTGTCTATTCCTGTCCCACCCAACAGAAACCAGACATTTAGAAATGAAAATGTGTTAATGTTATTTGTCTGTTTGAAGTTCATCAATGATTTGCCATTGCTTTTAGAATAAAGATCCAAATTTTACTATGGTTTACAACAGAAATGTTCAACCTTTTACATGTCATGGCACACATTAATTAATTACTAAAAGTATGAGGCACACCAAAAATACACTTTTTATCAATCTGACAAACAAATTGTACCATGCCAGCCAGAGAGCTAGAAACAAACTTTTCTTTTGCAGCGTTCAACCTAAAGTGTAAGTTTATATTTTTTGAGTACTTAATCATAAGTTATCTCCTTGAGTAAACTTTTTTGTCCTTATATTTTTAGCATAGTCCCTTGTACAGGTATGTTCTCAATAAATATTTACTAAATATATGAATAAATGAATGCACATATAATATTTATAGCATAATAATACCAGGTCAAAATCATCCTTCCAGAAGATAACTTTAAAGAGTAAGATTATTACAGGCTACCATAAAAACATTTCTGGGTGTTTTTTGTTTGTTTGTTTGTTTTCACTCAAATAATTATCCAAACTTAACCCTTAACATTAATTGACTATGATATACTATGTTAAATCTTAATAATTAGTCATTTTATAGAACACCACTTTTAGATTTATCTTAAAATTATTCATATTTTGGGCCGAAACCGGTTTGGCTCATGGATAGAGCATCGGTCTGTGGACTGAAAGGTCCCAGGTTCGATTCCGGTCAAGGGCATGTACATTGGTTGCGGGCACATCCCCAGTAGGGGGTGTGCAGGAGGCAGCTGGTCAACGGTTTTCCCTCTCATCAATGTTTCTAGCTCTCTATCCCTCTCTGTAAAAAAATCAATGTTTCTATCTCACTTCCTCTCTGCAAAAAAATCAATAAAATATATTATAAAAAAATATTGATATTTTGGGAAGTAACCACTTATTAATTTAGAAATGTTCTAAGACCTACCTCATATGACATGTCATGATTTTGGAAATATTTATTATATCCCTTTCTGACTGCAGCAGATCCGTGATGCACAATTCTGTCACCAGGTGGGCGCATCCATCTATCAGTTACTATCAGTGTTGCCTACTGAACTGACCCTTCCACAAGAGAATTGACCTTGGCTAATGTGGGCTTTCTCTCTTCAAGAAAAGTAGATGAAATTATGAGTTCATGGCCACAAGGTCACCAAATAACACCAAAGCACATCTTGACACATGTAAAAATAGTAATAAAATTTTTTTTCAAAAAAGCATTTTTCTTCCAAATGAAATATTAGTCATTGCCATGACAAAGCTCTGAGACCTGGTAAATGTTATTTCAAAAGTTACTCATAGGATTGAGATTTACAAGGTAATTCAGTACACCAGAAGAAATTCTTCCTCCTACCCACCGTAGCTCAGCATTGCTTAAGAAATTAAATCATTGTAATTTTATGTATCTAACATAAATTTAAGCAATGATTAGGTTATAAGTCATATAAAAACAAAATCAACATGGTACTATATGTGAAAAACTACATATTGAAAAAATAAACTAGACAGTTTTAACTGTTCAACTCTTATTTAGGAGCCCTTATTTAGGGGGAGCTAAAAGGCTACCAAGGTAGTGACTTGGTCTATTATTCCAGAACAAGTTGCCATAGTCATTATATTTTCTAGAGGGCCAGTAGGCATTCATTAATTAAAATAAAAGATAGACAACTTTGTCAAGGTGGCTATTAATTTCGTAAGTATAGCAGGCTCCTAATTCTCAGCTTGATCCCTTGTGAATAAAACTGGTTGGCACAGAACTGACTATAGTTCGTGTAATGTGGCAGCTTTCAGTCTCAAAGGCCCAAGATAAAGACTGCAGAGAGGTTTAATGTCAGAGATCACAGCCAAAGTTCTTCTCGGGGGGCAGTACTACGAGGTCAATTTCAAATGCCAAGCTAAAAGAAGTCACAGTGACAAAATACATGTCAGTTATTCTTACTTAACTCAAGAGGATTTAAGTATACTTTCTAGACATTATTGTTGTGGCAGAAACTTAAATACATTACATCAAAAATTGCTCCAATTAAATTTCCTATTTTAGGTTTCTAAAATTTCAATATTAAAGAGCCAATTCCCCCTTTTACTATCAGTAGTCATATAAATACTTTATTTAATTAGAGTCCATTATAACTTTAAAGTATTTTAAGTAAAAGAAAATGAGAATAAGGTAAGTTAATTATTGAATAAATGTAAACAATCTTTTGCATAAATTGGTTTATCATTTATACTGTATTTGATATTAGCTATTTAGATGTTACCCTTTCTCTTTGGAGTACTGTTTATAATTAGAGTATTTGATTTTTATATTTGGGAAATGGAAAAATTGAATTAGTATTTTTTCTAACAAAAAAAAGGAATAAGTCTTTACCTAAAATGGGTAAAAATAAAACCAATTATTTCCACGATGCTGATATAGTTAATAATGAAAATTCCTAAATTGAAAACCATTCCATTTATGTTTCAGTATATTTGTAGTTATTCAATTATTGTATTCATTTCCATTATAAGAATATGGTCAATTCAGAGGTCATTAAGTTTGATCTGAATTAGAAATTCTTGCAAAAGTAGCTCTGATTTTTTAATATAATACAAAAATCCATTCCTTCCATAAACACATGCACACAGAGCCAGGTGAAAAGAAATTTTTTTTTTAATTGAGTTTATTGGGGTGACATTGGCTAATAAGTGTATATAGGTTTCAGGTGTACAATTCTATATTACATCATCTGTGTATTGTATTGTGTACCCACCATCCCAAGTAATGTCTCCTTCCATCACCATTTGGTCCCCTTTTGCCCTTTTCTTTCTCCACCACCCACTCTTTTTCCTTCTGTTTTATGAGCTACGGTGGTACTCAGTTGTGAGGATGAAGCACATTTTATGAAAAGAGTTCATATAAATACATATCTCTGTGAATATTTTTTATTTGTCCTTGTTTTTAAAATTTTATTGTAAAGAATATATCAACCAATGATAATGAGTACATTAATAGGAGTAAATTAATATGTGTTCTTTAATATTTAAAACAATAGTTAATATTGCAAGTAGTATAACATTATTATTGTGGGTATTTCTCTTCGAAGTACATGCCTAATTTTTACAATTCCCCCTCAGTGCTGGTAAGAATATGAACCATGGAGTATCAATTAAAGAGTGAAACTCACTAAATTCCTTTGCACAGGGCCATCATTTTCCTGCAGTTGTTTCCAATTTTGTTTCCAACAACTGTAAGAAAATGATGTCCCAAAACTAAAAAGCCAAGCACTCATTAGCAACTTGAATATTAAGGCCTGCCATCACTTAAAACCTTATTTCCCAACAGAAATCCTATAAACTTGAGAGAGGGACAAAAAGAAAATGTGGTTGGGGAATAGAGACAGCAGAAGAAAAAATTAAGAAAACGCAAATATAAATATATAAATGAGCAGTTTTCACAATAAATGGGAATTCTCTATGTATGATGTTTTGGAATTATTTTTAGTCAAAAGAAAGAAATAAATAAAAAGTGCCAGTCCAACTGGCATGGATCAGTGGTTGAGCATCAACCTATGAACCAGGAGGTCATGGTTTGATTCTGTCAGGGCACATGCCCAGGTTGCAGGCTACATACCCAGTGTGGGACTTGCATGAGGCAGCCAATCAATTATTCTCTCTCATTATTGATGTTTCTATCTCTCTCTCCCTCTCCCTTCCTCTTTGAAATCAATAAAAGATATATATTATTAAAGTGAAAGGTATATTAAGAAAAGGTTTGCAGTTAATACATCAAGAAGTGATTCTAGTGCTCTCACCACTGAAAGGAAATCCCTCCCAATGAGCATGCAAATGGGACTTTCCTAACATAAAAAGATAATTACCTAACAGAATTTTTCAATTATAAAGTCACATTATAGTTTAGAGTAATATTATTAAAAATCAAATTCACAACATCAACAGATCCTTCCTGTGCCATGTAATTACATTGCAGATACTTAATTGAAATAAACTGGAAGTGGAACCTAGCCTAGCACAGGCATGTACTGATGGTTAAGACTCAGCAGGGTAGTCCTAGTTCATTAAACAGTCTTCACATATGTTTGCCCATAACATTTTAAGAAAAACATTAAAAGTAAGGACACTAACTCAATTAAAAACATTCATATGTAAACACATACAATTTCTCTTACATAGATAGAACATACTTGAAAACAAGGATAGAGTTTATGAATTTATATAAAAACTAATTTTCATTTCTTCTGGTTATTTAGAGACAAAATATAATTTAAAGGAGAATTGAACATATTTACTGATAATATGTATATGTATATGTATATAAAATAATTAACAAAAATTCCATGGTACAAAAATCTATAAGCTCTATGTTCTGATTTCTCAAAGTGTTGAGATGCAGTGAATAAGACTGGTCCACCAGGTGTGCAGATCAGACATGGCCTTTTGGAAGACCAGAGCTAGGTTGGACAAAATATCATGCTACCCAAGCACCATCTACTCCCTACAAAAGCAAATCAACCACAATTTTCTCATATTTTTCTATCTAGGAGAGTGTATTTTTCCAGCCATGAATTTTTTTAAAAAAATATATATATTTTTTTTTTAAAAATTTTCTACAGAGAGAAAGGAAGAGGGAGAGTCAGAAACATCGATCAGCTGCCTTTTGCACACTCCCCACTGGGGATGTGCCAGCAACCAAGGTACATGTCCTTGGCCAGAATCAAACCTGGGACCCTGGAGTCGGCAGGCCGATGCTCTATCTTCTGAGCCAAACCAGTTAGGGCCCACCATGAATTTTATAAGTTTCATCTTAAGCGCAAATAAAGTTATCAGAAAAACGAGCTTCTGTTTGTCTGTGGCATTGAGTGCAAAGCATCAGGATTTACTGGTCAACATAACAAGTGGACATGTATTTGGGATCACCTCTAGTATATTATTAATGAATAATCATGAAACAATCCCATTACATAAATATCACACAATCCATAAGGAAAAAAATCCCTGCATGGATGCAAAATGCACAGAGCATGGTCGGTGCTCTCAAAGCAGGTGAAAAAATAATAGAGGCAGTAGCATCAGTGTTAAGGGTGAGAGGACCAAGTCACAGGCCTCCGACACAGGTTTAGAATTCCTTACCTCCTGCAACATTTCTAGGAATAGATTACTGGCAATCTGATAACATGAAGGGACTAAATTCCAACTGTGTTCATATTTATATGAGACAAGTTTAAATTAAATATTCAGTACGTACAATCTTCAAATCACATTCCTCAATCTATAAACTTTAGAGAAGGACACTTTTAAGATTTTTGGTTGAACATAAAACCAACATGTTTATACTGTATATATAGCAAAAAAAAAAAATTATAAAACTACTAGCACAAAATGACTAACAAAGAAGATGTAACATCTCTCTTTTTAAAACAGAAATTATTTTTTTTCAAAGATGATTTACTTATTTTATAATAAATCAGTTGTTTGTTTTTACTTTTCTCAAGTCCTTTTGAAAGATGTGTCTATTCCATAAGATCCATATACTAGTACTTAATGCGGCCGATCATTGGAATACAAATGGTCTAGAAAGGGTTAAGATTGGGAGCAAACTTAAGGCCAAAGCAAATTCAAAAAGTTGCTGATATGAAGTACCAGGTCTGCTGGGGAAACAACGTTCAGGCTGCACCATTGACTTGGCAATTAATCCAAGAAACTGCATGGCCATTAGTTCAGGAAAGAGATGCTTGCTTGCCTGCTTGCCTAGGGGTAAGAGCTAGGTTTGCAGCTGCTAAGCAGCAGAATGACAGAAATAAATAGGGGGAGAAATTAGGGCTAAAATCTTAGTGTTTTATTGTCTTTCCTGATTTCAAAGACCTAAATGTCTTGTGTGATATACAAAAGATTCATTTATCATAAAAGCCTTAAAAAGAATAATTTTCTAAGTATATTTAAAATAGCATCACAGTAAGTACATTCTATTAAAACAACAGGTCTTCAAATTTAATGATTAAAAATCTAAAAGTTAGGCTTATATCGCATTAAGAGCTATAAATAGTTTTATACCTTATACATATATCTAAATTAAAGAACTTAAATTCAGTAAGAAACTATTAAAACTGGGGGGTTGTTATTATTTGCACTTTAGTATCTTGTTCATTGTTGTCATACTTGCCTATTTTCTTGGACACATAGAAGTTTTTGGCTCAGGATTCTATTAATTGCTACATGAGTAACTTTTCTATGGAAATTTCCATGTATAAAATGATACAATGAAAAGTACTATATTTGATCCTGACACCGAGAAATTGGTATCAGCTCACACCTACTCTGAAGTTAACTGAGAACATCCTGGATATGCTCTTTGGGGAAGTATTTATGGTGATTGATATAAAAAAATTCAACTAAAAGCACCAATAGTTAAAATCGCAGCTCTATTCTTTGCAATGCACCTCAGCAAAATCAGAAGAGTATAAGGGCCTGAAATGCAACTAAATAAAGTCACAAAATTATACTTAGTATTTGTAGCTTTCACTTACCCTCAGTTGCAGAAATATCACTGTGCAACTAATATATTTAATTCCCTAATATATTTTTTGTTGGAGATGCATTGCCTTATTCTATATTATTTCCTGTTGTCATTAAGGCCTAGTTCATGGAACAATACTCAGAGGATGAAATCTAAAGCTCATAGAATCTACTTGGTACCACTTTGTCCTGTGCCACCCTTTTTGTGCTGAATCAGAACAAAAAGATTCTCAAGCAGTAGACAGCTTCATCATTGCTTCCAAGTTCAGGTTGGCTGGGCTCCCAACTCTCTTGGGGTATGTTAGCTGCCAAAGTAAATTAGTCTCACTTTATCTTTGGGGCAGTGACTTTGCTAACTTTATTGGCTGTGTGGGACCTAGGCCTCCCAACATTAGCAGGTGATAACAACAAAAAAGTGTAGTTACAATATTGATCCCTTTCCTGCCACAAAAAAAAAAAAAAAAAAAAAAAAAAAAAAAAAAAAAAAATGGTGCTACTGAAAGAATAATTGGAAAATCTGTGAGGGAAGAAGAATCCAGTTAAAAAACATGAAATAAGTAAATTAGTCATGGCTTAAATTATAATTAAAAGTGGGCAAAAGAGTAGAATAGAATCACTATAAGAAAACACTAACATTAGGCCTAAATGTATAATCTAAAAAATATGAGTACCATTGATGAAACAGATGAAATAACATCATATCTAATACATATTATCTATATATATAAAAGCCTGAGTGATTGTTCAACTGTTTGACCAGTAGCTATGATGAGCACTGACCACCAGAGGGCAGATGCTCAACACACAGGCCTGGAAACATGTAATAGACAGATGAATCTCAGAGGAAAGGAAGGACAGGGAGGGCAGGAAGAGATTTACCAAAGTAGAGCCTCAGTGAACAGATTCATGCACCAGTGGGGTCCTTTGGCCTGGCTTGCAGGGATAGGGATAAAGCTGAAATTAGCAGTGCAACTTCCCCCAAGGGGTCTTTTGGATTGTGAGAGGGTGCAGGCCAGGCCAAGGAATCCCACTGGTGCATGGATACGTGCTCTGGGACTCTAGTTAAATAGATATTTTTAGAAGATGCTAGAAAGATGATAAGATATGGAAAAGCAATCAAATGCAGGAATCAGAAAAATTGAACAGGTTTGAATCAGTCAATTTAAGAGCTTAGGTAATACTAACAGAAATATCCTTCTCAAATAAAAATGTTTTAGCTAAGCACCTTCCAGTCCATGTCTTCCATCTCCCAAAGTTAGCGAGAAAATTAGAGGTTTGTCTGTGTGAGCTTATATCCTTTCTCTCTGTTCAGTTCTGCCCTCATCTGCATGAAAATATCCACAGGAATTGAATGACTTGTCTCTTCATTACAAAAACAACTATCATGTATCATGACTTTGGAGATGAAAAGAGAAGCATAAGTCATTTCACTGTAGGTTAATATTGACAAGGTACATACAATATGGAAGTAAGTGACAATCTTTAATCAGGATGTTATATTTTTATAGTAATTTATTTCCTAATAGGTCACCCTTTTCAAATCATCTACAACTTCATTTATTATGTGAATAATGATGTCTTCTTAATATTCTATTGCCTTAATGGTCTCCAAAATATACATTTTACAACATACTCTTGTCCACTCGTTTTTTATTGTGTGGTCCAATATATTCTTAAGATTATGTACATATGGATTTAACGACAGAAAGAGAAAATTATAAGACAAGAGCTGCAAAGTGATACTGAAATTTGTTTTTGTTTTTTATATATATGTGTGTGTTTTATTTTTTATTTATTTTTAAAATATATTTTATTGATTTTATAAAGAAAGGAAGGGAGAGAGATAGAGAGTTAGAAACATCGATGAGAGAGAGTCATCAATCAGCTGCCTCTTGCACACCCCCTACTGGGGATGTGCTCGCAACCAAGGTACATGCCCTTCACCGGAATCGAACCCGGGACCCTTCAGTCCCCAAGCCGACACTCTATCCATTGAGCCAAACCGGTTTTGGCTATATGTGTGTGTTTTAATTGATTTTAGAGAAAGGGAGAGGGTGAGAGAGATGGAAACATCATGTGAGAGAAATATTGATTACTGCCTTCTGCATGCCTCCTACTGAGCATCAAGCCCAAAACCATGTATGTGCCCTGACCAGGAAATGAATTTTGACCTCCTGGTTCATGGGGTGATGCTTAACCACTGAACCACCCCAGGCAGGCTATGTTGAGTTTTAATAAAATTAATGAATAATCTCTACCAATAAAGAATGACTAAGTCTTAGAAAGGTCTTTGTCTTTTATTATACCATGCTCATTCTTCATCACACATACATTTATTTACCTGATAGAGTAATACAGCATATTGTTTATACTTGGAATAACAAAACAGAAATATTCTCCACAGAAAAGAGAGTGTGCAATGAGCCAGTTCTCCAGTCACACAGCATAGTGTAAAACTAGGGATATTCCTCATTGACTTAAAATTTAATAACAATGTCAGGTAAGCAGGGACAGTTGTATGCTTTGGGATAGGAGAGATACTAAAAGTGTTCCAACTCAAAACAAGTATGCAATACTAAGTGAAGAATAGCAATGCATATTTTTTCCCCTGAAAGACCTATGTCTTCCTAATACTGTACTCATATTCTGTGTTTTCATATTCATGCCTAACTGGTCAACACGATAATAGGTTGAGTTGGTTCCTGACACATTTGTCTATCGCACTCTCTACTCTTCCACTCGTAAGACACTGTTTCTTATTTAATACAAGTTATTATTTTCTTTGCTTTCAACTGTTTATTTCAACTACATGTAAAAGTATACTTCACTTAGTGAAATACTTGCATTTATTTAAGGATATATTTGGGAGAATTTGGGTCAATACTGGGGAGGAGACAAACTCTTTGCTCTCCTCTTTCCAAGACTACATGAAAGTTAGAATGAAATTATAGAACAGCAATAATTGAGAATAACTGAAGACTAGCTGAACAGAATTCCTATAACTAAGGATATAATAAAGAAGCCTTGTTGAGATGGGTAGGAGGGGTGAAGACATGTAATGGTCTGTTTCCACATCCATGTGTGGTGGTTAAAAATCAGGTGGGATATCTCAGGTGGGATACCTCTATGGAGGTTCCCCTGAGGAACAAGGAGTACCAGCCCCACAGTGGGACCAGTTCTGGGAAGAGGAGTGCCCATAACATCTGGCTATGAAAACCAGCAAGGATAGCATCTGAGAAAAATAAAGGGCTGAGGCACTTCTCTTAAAGGAACTTAACAAGATTCACTCACTCACATACTCACTTGCTCTAAGCTTCAGCACAGAAACAACCAGGTATATATGGGGAAGAACTAAATTGATTAACTTCAGCATGAGGGCTGGAAGGGCAGAGGCTAGAACAGCTCTCTCTGGGGCAGAAGCATTGCCAGGCACAGTTGTATCTTTGTTGAACTCTCCTCCCACCCATCTGGCCAGGCACAGAGGGGACCAGATTGGAGCTGTCCATGAACCTGGCTATAACTGGTCACCCTGCCCTGGTGATTCCTTGAGACTCTCTTAAGCATCTTACCTGCCTGGCCTGAGCCTCTTCCAGTGGCTCCTCCACACAAGTGGCCTGCTTTAGATTATACTGCAGTCTTTCCCAAAATCTCTCAAAGACTAATCCCCAAACAAATAATGGCTAACCTTAGAATACCTTATAGCTCTTATTATGTGACCCCAAGCCCAGCAGAAGTGGCAATTGGTCTTAACTTGCTTTGTAACTCCCAACAGGCGGCCCCAAGCCAGGCATAAGCAGAGGCTACTATTGGCCTGGAATGTAGTTTCTCCTAAGTGACCACAAGCCCAGCACAAGTGGTGGCTGATCTCAGCCCACATTGTAATGCCCACTGAAGAGTCTCAACCTGGAAAGAGTAGCAGCTGGCCTTAGTTCACATTATAGCCTCTCCTAGTACTTCCAAGATAAACACAAATGGCTACCAACTATAGATCACTACCAAGTGGCCTCAAGCTTGGCATAGGCAGCAGCTTAATTGGGCTTACACAGGATCCCTCCCAAGAGGCTCCACACTGCCCAGGAGGCTTCATACTGCACAAGAGAACCACCCAACCAGATCCATAAATGGCACATATAAAAGGTGGACTTCATTGACACCAGAGCCCTGCTAAAGCAACTAACACTGAATTTGGGGTCAGCCCCAACACCACAGCTTATCTGCTGTAGTTATGGCCAGACCTCAAAGACAGTTAGCCTAAGGGTCAGCTCTACCCACTGATGTGAGGGCACACTCCTGGGGCACACTGCTCAGGTGACTAAGGAAACTGCACACTGGGTCTCTTTTATATCACTCTGTCAAGACTGGAAGACACAGCAGATCTATCTAATACACAGAATCAAACACAGGGGGATACCAAAAATCAGGAGACAAGGAAACATGTCCCAAATGAAAGAATAAGATAAACTCTAGAAATCTATCAGATACCAAGTTCAAAAGACTGGTTATAAGAATGTTCATTAACTTAGGGGGGAAAAGAGATGAAACAAGTGAGAACTTATACAAAGAGATAGAAACCATTTTTAAAAAGAGTATACAACATAAAAAAGAACCTGTCATAATTGAAGAATGCAATAATTAAAAAGAATATATTTGAGGGAGTCAACAGTAGATTAGATGAAGCAGATGGTCAAATAAGTGATCTTGAAGAAAAGGTAACAGAAAACACAATGAGAAAAGGAAAAAAAATAGTGAAAAAAACAGTTGAGGATAGTTGAAGGGACCTCTGGAATAATACTAAGTGTACCACCATTCACACTTCCAGAAGAAGAAGAGAGGAAACAAGAGGCTAGAAAATTAATAGAATAAAAAATGGCAGAAAACTTCCCTAACTTTGGAAAGGAAATAGACATATAAGTCTGAGAAGTATAGACATTGCCAAACAAGATGAACCCAAAGATTGCTAAACACATCATTTCATAATCAAAATTGCAAAGGCTAAAGAAAATTAAGGAATCTTAAAAATAGGAAGAGAAAAGCACTTAGTTATGTACAAGGAAGATCCTATACGACTGTTAGCTGATTTCTCAAATGAAACTGCAGGCCAGAGAGATAGGCAGGAAACATTCAAAGTGAAAATGGAACATTTTCCAGAGACCACCCAACCAGATCTACAAATGGCACACAGGTTAAACAATAAAACAAATCTCAATAAATTAAAAAAAAATTAAAATCCTATGAAGTACCTTCTATTGATCAAAATGGTATGGAACTAGAACTCAATTACAAGAAGAAAACTGGGAAACACACAAATATGGAGGCTAAATAACATGCTACTAAACAATGAAGATAGGAGCCTGGGAGGTGGAGGGATTGAGAAAAAACAAAACAAAAAAAGAAACAAACAAACAAAAAAAAAACAGAGAAAGAACTCATCGACATGAACAACGGTATGGTGATTGCGGGGACTGGGTGGAGGTGGAGGAGAATATACAGAGGATAAATGGTTATGAGAAAAATAAAATAAAGAGAAAAAAATCTGAGTGATCATGTCAGTTTTGGGAAATCTTTCTTCTCTTGTTTCTATTTACTATGATTTCTTTGAAGCTAAAAAACATCTTTTGTACCCTGATAATTTTCAGCTGCCATTTAATACTGCCAGTGAGATGTGTGAGAGGGCACTATAGAAAACAGCCCTGGTTCTCTTCCAAAAGACCCACCCTCACTGATGCCAAATGGCCTTACTGGAAAGGCTGTGCACACCCTAGGAAAAAAGTTCATTTTGGCAAAGAGTCGCAAGCCTCCCTCAAATTGAACCAGAAATGAGAATTCAACACTACAGCATGTTTTATCCCCCTCACGTATTGTTATGCAAATGAAAAATTATTACAGAGAAAGCCTCTTTAGTTTTACTCTTATTGCCATATGCCTTCAGTGAGTAAATATATCGCTCATTATATACTGTATATTGGCGTTTTAAGATGTACTTTTAAAAAAACTGTAATATGCCTTGAAAGTACATAATAACTATGTTAAACAACTATTTTTACCCAAGAAATGGTGCATTTTGTAAAGCGTTATCTACTGTAATCATTTTTCATTTAACATGAATTGAGCAGACATTCTCCTTCAGATGAACTTTCTGGTGACAAACTTTGAAATTGACAGATTAAAGCTGATTTGGGGTTGTCAAAATATGGTATAGCTATCTGCACAAAATATGCATGAAATCTTACAGATGGTGGGCTGCTGGTTTACATGGCAGCTATATGAGTACATCCACTTCCAGTTCAATTAATAGTGTCACAATCTATCTTCCATGGCAGGTGCAAATGACTTCAGTACATCAATACCCAGTTTACAATGATGTCCCTTCAGTGTTTAAGGTTTAACATTGATTTTATGTTTTGTGCAAAACAGCACTCATATAATTACCATATTTTGTTTTAGGATACGTTTTAAAATAAACCAAACGCTTACAGACTTGAGGAGAATCTATTAAATATACCAGACCTAGTCAATTATCAAATTATCTGCTAATTACTCTACATGACAATAAGACTTCCACGTTAATAACTTTCACCTTACATATATTAGCATTGAAGACTCTGGTATGTAAATGAACCCATGTAAAAAATCTTCCTGAAATAGCTGCTATTATATCACGGACAGTTCAGTGATTTGGAAGGTATTCTATGATGAATATTAAATTAACTGAACAACTCATGGCTGAACTAGCTTTTAGTAAAGGCTACTGATTTCATGATCACCATCAACATCACCATTATTATTCATAATAATACCTTAAATTTGTAGAGCACTTTACAATCAGAAAAGCATTTTTACATGTAAAGTAATCCCTCTCCAATTTTAGTTCCTATTATGTATGTTTCAAATGTATGCAAATTTATTTCTATATATTTTTTGCAACTGCTAGAATACCAGTGCCTCTCACTTTTATTGAATATAACTTTGAAGAAAGAAACTGGGTATTAGGAACCTCTAAAGGAAGTTAAGTGGACTTTCTAAAATAAATATTCTTACAATAGAATATTTGAAAAGTTAAAGAAAGATAAGTTAAGGAGATTCAGATCAGAAAACTACATCAGATGAGAAAAGGAGTGACTGGAACTAAGAGGCCAGATGACAAGTGCTTTGGCAGGAAGTTATTTTGGATGAGATTGCAAAGAACATTTAAGGGAGGCAGTTTGTGAAATACCTACTTAGTGATATTTAGGAGGTCATACAAAGTGATACAAACCGTTTTGGTGCTTACCCATCCAAGTTACTCCGTGTCTTATATCCCACTTTTAGACATGGGAGGTGAAAATCAACAAACTGGAGTAATAAAAATACAAATATGTAACATATTTGTTGGATAGTCATATTGAATAAAGATTTTTTTTAAAAAAAAAAACTACTCAGTGTGCTTATTATGTGACAAATGAAAAACAAGTAGATAAGCATCTCCTTAAAACTGCAGAGAAGAAAGAACCTGAAAAAAATTAATATGTGGTACCCATTATTACCACTTAAAATGCTTTAAGCAATAAAGAATATCAAAAATAAAATGTGTCAGTTATCATTGATATATTTATATTATAACCTAGTGTTCCAGCTTTATTTTTGCTTCTATTTTATTATAACTCCAAGCTTCACAACCCTCTATTATTTTTCACTTCAATTGTTAATTTAAAAACATAAGAAGATTTTTAGATTCATGAACATCTTTCAGTATAAAATTAAGTTTCTCATGATTTTCTATGTGGTTTTCAAATTGAAAATGGGAAGAAGCTTCATAAAACTAAGAGATAAAAAATAGGAATCTTGCATTCAAAATTTATCTACAATTGGTAGAAAACCTCAGTTTATGAAAAATAGTGTTTGGTAGATTTTTATAGATGAGTGGCCCCAGGAGGATCATTCCTCTGGATATTCACACCCGTGTATGGTCTCCTCCCACACTGAGGCTGGGTTTGGTTATGACTTGCTTTGGCCAAGGGGACATCAGTAAGGATGAAGCAAGCAGAGTTTTGTTAAAACATGTGTTGGAGGATTGCTCCTTTGAACATGTATTTTTGTAATGCAGAAAACACCCTTTTCTTAGGTAAGCCAGGCTCTCTACATGGAGTGGCTACATGGAAGAGAATCTAGAAGTTGCGTCAACATTCTTAGCTAATGACCCAAACATGTTGCCTCATTCAAGTTGTCCATTTGTGCCTCAGTCTTACATGTTATCCCAGCTGAAGATCTTGACATTACAGAACTTAATTGTGAGCAGATAAAATAAAAACACTTGTTTTAAGTCACTGTTTTAAGTCAGGCAGCCATAAAGATTTTTAACAGTGCTTGTGAATTTTGAAATGTAGAAAATGATTAAAACAAAATATTAACAATTATAGAGGCCGTATATTTATAAAGATTATAAGATGGCCTCAATTACATAGAATTATTCTTTAATTATATTGTAAGTGCAAATAACTTGGTATAAATAATTACCAAATCATAGTTTTGGTTTAGATTTAAAACAATAAAAATATATTTTGTTTACTCCAAATGGCATAAATCCTTTAATATTACTTTATTTTTTAAATTTATAGGAATAAAACATTTTTATAATTCCAGGGCTGGAATTCTCTAATTCTTGTCAAGAACAACATCTCTTGGAAAACAAGATTTTAAAATGTTAAATTTTAGTGTGAAGAACATTTAAAACAAATGAATTATAGTTTAAAAAATCCCATTAAATAATTATTTTTTAATTGAAAGACAAATGCATTTATTTAACTTTATTCACAGTTACTAAATTAAGTTTTTGATAACTTAAAGAAATATTAACATCACATATGACTCAAGTACAAATATTCCTGAATGGATAAAGGAAGCTATATTTGATCAAGTTTCTATATTAATTACTATTTGTATATAAAATTACTATATTAATTGTGAAATTAGTGTTAAGTTCTTCTATAGGGGGAGGAAATTTGATCTTAAATCAATATAAAACAGCTAATACATTTTGACATGCATGTAAAGAAGAAAAGTAAGCTATAGATTATCTTCACTATCTATAGATAAAATTTATGGTTGCTTTTATAATGTCCTGAATCTATAAGAATTTAATTGTGAATAGAATAAAGAACACATTTTCATATACTTTCCCTCCTCCTAACCACCCCCCAAAAAAGTTGGGGGTTTGTCATCCTTATTTCTCATTCATTTACATTTGTTTCATGTTATTTATAATGCTTTTGGGAAAGCTGTGACTTTTGACAGTTGAAAATGAACCAAGAAAGGGAAGAGGCTTCTGAATTTAGAAATATGAATTTAATCCAACATAAACAGAAGTGGCATACAAATTCACATAATTTCACAGTAAAATTTTGCACATTGGAGGTGTTACCCTACCAATGAACATTTATATTCATTAGGACATGACTCAGAACAGGTAAAAGGGATGCATCATTAGTAATCTCACCATTATAAATTAAAATCAATTAACAAATAATGCAGATTCTTTTATTAGGAAGCTAAATAAGTTGCTTCCTTGCAGCATAAATGTGGATTTGGAACACTTTACAACAGTTAACTTACTGGAACTAAGAATTCAGTGATAATAGCATGAATGACTAATAATCTCTAAGAATCACAACAATATGAGGGCAATACAGTAGGTGACAGTATGTCAATTCAATTACTTTGGTTTCCTTCAACATCACCCACGACCCCTGGCAGAATCAATGATGAGTGATCCAGAATCATTATTAAAACTGAAGAACTGATGAGGTGAACTCAGTCAAACCAATGTATTTGGTTTGAACCAGCTTCTATGTCTTATACTTAAAAGACTGTTTTTGCTTCATTTGGTTCAATTTTTTCATGTGTTGATACAGTACTTATCCTATATAATAAAAGTGTAGTATGAAAATTCTCCCCTCAACCAGAGTTCTTCTGGGAGTTAGACCAGGGGATGGGCCAGTTGGCAGCCAGGGTTAAGGGAGGGAGGCCCTGGCTCTGGCAGGGGACTGGGGATGGGAGGGAGTACCTGGCCGGCAATCAGCAGCCTCTAGGGACCCTATCAGTGCACGTATTTTGTGCACTGGGCCTCTAGTAAATATATATCTATTGAATTGATATTCACTTTAAGTTCTAAATTCTCAAATGAATATGTTCAGCCATATATAATTTGTCCCTATTCTTTGTTTTTACTTTACCTTGATATTTTTTTAGGAATATCAGAGCACATAGACTTTTAAAGAATTAAAAGTCATCAAAAATGTTTAACATCTTTTTTGCTCATCAAATTTGAGAAAACAAATTAGCAAGTATAAGTACTATGTAAACACCTTATATAATGATCCCAATATCTTTAAGATTTTATTCTGACATAAAATTCTACATTGTTATTGTTCTCTTATATGAAAATGTACAATATTTTATGCATCTCTAATTATAAATATGACTGTAAAAATAGCATGGTCCAGTGAGAAACCAGCAGGGTCTAGAAGCTATGTTTTAATTCAACATTAGGAGAGACAGTTCAGCAAAAAAAGGAATGAAGATATTGTGAAGGTAGTGAAACATTGCCTCTGGGGTGAGAGAGGAGAAGAAACAGCCATAAAAATTTAAAGGGTGCCAGAAATGTACTCATGCCAAAGGGAATCTGTAGAAGAATTTATTGGATTCTCTGCATGAGAAATTTAAAGTTCAAATATAGCATCACGGGACCTACTTATTGACAAATTAAATAAATAGAAAATACCTTTTATATTTTTTCTTTAGACAAAAAGATGCATCACATATATAAGAACAAACATAAGCCCATACACCTGGACACATAGTGGAATGCTATATTTAAAACACATTTATACAGAACTAGAGGCCCGGTGAATGAAATTTGTGCACTAGGGGGAGGGGGCGGAGGGTGGGGTGGGATGGTGGTGGTGGTGGTGGTGGTGTCGTCTCTCAGTCCAGCCTGCATCCTCTCCAATCTGGAATCCCTCGAGGAATGTCCAACTGCCTGTTTAGGCCTGATTCAGGTAAAATCGGGCCTAAACTGGCAGTCGAGCATTCCTCTCACAATCCGAAACTGCTGCTCCAAATTGCTTGTCTGCTTGCATGCCTGATTACCCCTAACCATGTCTTCCTGCCAGCCTGATTGCCCCTAATCACTCCCCTGCCAGCCCGAATGTCCCTAACTGCCTTCCCCTGCAGGCCTGGTCACCCTCTCTGCAGAACCAGTCACCCCCAACTTCCCTCCCCTGCCAGCCAGGTCACCCTTAACTGCCCTCCCCTGCTAGCCTGATTGCCCACAACTGCCCTCCCCTGCCAGCCATCTTGTGGCAGCCATCTTGTTACCACATGGGGCCGGACATCTTGTTTGAGGGCAAGAAGGTCAATTTGCATATTACCTCATTATCATATAGGATCATTTTAATTTGAATTCACTACATAAGGTATAATTTATACGGAAGCACTTGATGGTAGGTGAGTCATTAATATTATTTAAGAAACATAATACGCATTACTTTATTTAGTAGAATATATTATTATTTTATTTGGTAGAATATTCTACATATTAAAAATCACTTACCTCATTTGTAGTTTGGCTATCATATAACATAATGCTTGTCAGAGAAAAACTTGCACAAGGCAAGGAAGACTTTATTCAAGACTACTGCAATAGGAGAAAGAGGCAGGAACTCAGTTTGAGCTCATTTCCACTGAAACAAAGAGATGAAAAGTTTTTAAAACCTGGGGTGAAGTTGGATCATATAGTGCCTGTATTTTCTAATGGCCTTATCCAAAGTAAAAGTAAATTTTCTCACATCTTCTTGACAGGAGGTAGTTTTGCAATTTGGAGCAAAGTGTCCCACAGAAGATAGAGAAATAGAAGTACTATTTTCCAAAGAGACTGGGAAATAGGGATGCTATTGTGCTTGATTGGATATTACAAAAGAATGGTTTCCAAGTCCTTGAGAAAGACATTCCTGCATTGTAAAACTGGTGAGAAGAATTTTTTTTTAAAGATTTACATCTCAAAGGGGCAGAGATAGAATCTATAATTACGAATTTCTAAAGTGAATGACCTAAGGAAAGTGGGCTAGGGATCTACCTTCTGGAAGAAGCTTGTCAAAAGGTTAGTTAAGCTGGAGGAATGTTAAGGCCCTCTTTGGAGAAATATTCATTTAGGTCCTTTGCCCATTTTTTTTTTATTGGATTATTTGCTTTTTGTTAAGTTGTATGTATAACATTTGTCTTAACATTTGGATATATAAAGGAGGTTTGAAATTATAAGTGAAAACATGATCTCTTCTCAGTCTACATGTCTACTAGTATTATATCTGAATCTTTTCATATCTTCCATGAATCTACTATTCTGAGAGGATTTTAAAAGTATAATCAGTTTCCACTCAAGTTTCACTGAAAAAAAAATCACACACAAAATGAGCAAACCAATAAACACTGATTTGTAAACACACTTGGAAGAATTGGAATATATGTAATATTTTTATTGTGCTGATCAAAAGTCCAAACAATGTACTTTGAGAAATAATTTAATTTTGAGTATATTATAATTAGATAAGATTATAGTAAAGCCTTTTAATAGCATAATGTTTAAGGCCAAAACAATATTTTTCCTTTCAATTATGAAGTTTATGTTCAGGCATAATATAATTTTAACATCAAAAGAAAAAAAGGTACCTAATAGAAACTTTTAAACTCTTTTAAAATCAAGGTTGCATTATAAAGTAAGTTGAAACCTTATGATTATAAACATTATTGTCAATTACAGAATACACCATATATTATATGTTAGCAAAATCCAACTTATTTTTCTGGCTACTCCATTTAAGAAAGGAAGGTAGAGGGTCAAGAACACTTGGGATATCAGAATATTGGGATGAGGTCCAGCAGTCTCCACAGGGTCTCTACTACCAATCACTCCAAGGCATCTTTACTAGGAGAACATTTATCCCCTGGTCCCTTTGAAATTCAACACACATTAAGAGAGATGCCATTTAAGATTTCATTGTGCATATAAAATGTTGCATAGATAATGGAGACAGATTCATAAACATATTCTAAAATAGTGTCTGATACACAGTAGGAATTCACCAGTAACTTGTTAAATGGATAAACAGCCTACTTAGACAAGTATTGAAGAAAATTAATATAATAAAAATAGCCAATCCCTATCTATATTTAATTCAACAAATATATTTGAACATGTACCAAGTTCCTGTCATTCTTATACATAATACAAATCTCTCAATTTATCAGGAAGGTTAACTTGAGGAGATGAAGTCAGTCTTCAATTATTCTTTAACAAAGCTAGAGTGTCTCCTTCCCACCATGTAAAATTGGATAAACTGAAAGTGATAATTTTTTCTTGGGAAAGTTGAGAGTCAGACTCTGTTTGAAGCTGCTGGTACCACCTATTCTAAATGGATAGGTGAAAGCCTCTTTTTATTAAGCTGGCTTAGAATACATAATAGTAAAATATCCCATAGTGAAATCATGTTCATGTTGATTTGTTATTTTCAAGGAGTAGAGTTAGAGTCACATTAATAACCTTGTTAATAACTTTGTGTGCCTTTTTCATGAGACCAGATTATGTTTACCACAGTGGTAAGGATGTTGCTTTTATGTAATTTTTTCAGAAATTAACCATGGCTGCTGTAAGACTACTTACGCTGTACCTTACCCTCGATAGAATAATAGTTCATTAAAAAAAAGAGGAGAATCCTGGCTGGTGTGACTCAGTTGGTTGGGTGTCATTCTGTGCACTGAAGGATCATCAGTTCAATTCCTGATCAGGGCATATACCCAGGTTGCAGGTTTAGTCCCCTGTCTGGCTGGCAACAGATCAATGTTTCTTTCAACCTCCTCCTACCTCTCTCTCTAATATCAATAAAAAATATATACTTTTTTAAAACAGGAGAAAAAGTTGCAACTGAAGCATACTACAGTGGAGATCACAAGATAGATAATATTTATGAGGCAAGGAGGCACTGGCAAAACAAAAAATTTGAGTTGAGAGAAGATCTTAGAGAATGGTATGTGTGTGGGGGGTGGGGGCAGGGTAGAGGAGTATGGAGATTTGAGAAGCTCTGATGAAGATCTGGAGGGGAAACATTGCATGTAGAATACCTAATGATGGGAACTGTCCCTCCTTTTTCAGATGAAAATGAATCAGATGATGGGAAAATTCTAGGCCTCTCACTTTTTGTCATTCTGCTATTTCTTATCAGGGTCAATCTGAGTTTGGTTTCCAGAAAAAGATAGCTGAGAAATAACTGGTAGCCACTTCCTAGCCACTTAGAGTAGCACCCTTTCTCCATCATGCATCTCAGTAGAAACTATTAAATACAAAAAGGGAAAGTTCCACATCTACTAGAGGTGTCTTCTACAAAGCCCAAGAATAAAGGAAACCCTGTGCTACCAATGAGAAAATGAAGGAAGAGTTAGCAAAAATTTTATAAACAAACTAGAGGCCTGGTGCATGAAATTCATGCATGGGGTGGAGTGTGGGGGGTCCCTCAGCCCCTCCTGCACCCTTTCACAATTTGGGACACCTAGGAGGACATCCCTTTCACAATCTGGGACTGGTGGCTCCTAACTGCTCACTTTCCTGCCTGCCTGATGGCCCTTAACCACTCTGCCTGCCTCATCACCCCTCACCATTCGCCTGCGTGCCTGATCACACCTAACCACTTGCCTGACTGTCTGATCACCCCTAACCAACTCTGTCTGCCTGCCTGATTATCCGTAACCACTTAGCATTCCTGCCTGATCGCCCCCTAACTGCCTATGCCTCAGCCCCAGCTGTCGCAGCTTTGTCTGGAAGGATGTCTGGAATGACATCTAGAAGATTGTTCGGCTGCCGCATCTATTGTAATTAGCATATCACGCTTTTATTATTATAGATGGTGCTTCTAGTAGCAGGTACCTAACCAGCCCTGAAAACATCACCCTTCCCTTTTCTTATTTTTCTTACTATTCCTACATTCCAGATTTTTACCCCCTTCTCATATAGGAACATAATCCCTAGTCCCTGCTAGCTCTTGATAAAATTTAGACAAAGGATAAAAAAATGAATGATCTGTGGTTCTGGCCTTTCCGATATATTCCCAGAGGAGCTTGTTAACACAAAAGGATTGAGTTGCCAATTGGAGGTAACTGAGCAAGAAAGTATTCTCTTCATCCTTCAATCCCTTTTCCTGTCTATACCACTACTCTCCTTAACCCCCCAAACTAGTCCAATAGGGGATTAGGCTGTTTATTAGCAGTTCCTCACTAAAGAACACTCACCAACACTTCCTCGTGTACCCGTGTGTCTCAGCACAAGGGATATGGGATAGCTTTATGGAAATTATACAGAGAGAATTTCTTGCAGAGTTATTCAGAATTGTGTAATATAAAATACAGAATTATTTTAAATGCATGCATAAATCTAATTTGAAGTAAGGAGAAGTGAAAATAAAGTATCAGAAACAAATATGTCCTTTCAATAGCTTAAAAGGTCACACACCCAGGATAGAAATTCAGTGATTAGGAAATTCTTCCCTGTAATGTACCAATAGTAATAGTGTAGACAAAGGGCTATGGAGACTAAAATACATTATTACTGACTGTGTCATTATTTCATCTTTTAATCCTACCTAATTTAAAGCCTTATTTTTTATTTTCATTTTGATCCCATGACCCAGCTCTTTTTTGCTCATTATCACTCCATATCAATTGTTCTTAGTTATCTATCTCTAACCTGCTGAATATGTGAAGTTACCCTGAAAAAGGAGTAACATACTTGAACCAGTTGTAAAATGAAACATTTTTAAAGAAAATCTGTAAAAATTAGATATATTCTATTTCCAATCAGCAACTATATCTTGTGTGCATTTTTTAAATAATTCTACTTAGTATTCTATCATCAAGTTCACTTAACATTTAAAAGTAAATGGATATATAGCATTTTTACAAAATTTGATTTTTGTAACTCAAATGTCAAATTGCTATTTACAATTTTGGAAATATATCCATTTTCATTAGACACAGGGTTTTAAGGATGTCACTTTAAATTGGAAAACTGACAATATATGTCACTTATTATAATATAAATAATATATAAACTTATTGTGTATTTTTGATATCCCTGTGCTTTACATGTATTAAATAATGTAATTGCTACAGCCATCCAGGATAGTCAGTACTATGCTCATCCTGATCTTGCATTTAAGGAAACAAGGGCCTTGAGAAATCAATTTAAATCATTCAGGTTCCCACAGCCAGAAATTGGAGAGGTAGATTCTCTAACCCAAGTGATATGATTCCAAAGTCCATGTTTTTAAGAGCTACAATATTTTGCTTCTCATGTCTCATGAACAATAGATTGTATGGTGGGGGAAATATGACTGCATTTGGAAAGAAAGTAAGAGACTTTCCTAGAATATGTATTACAATATGGAGGATAGCAGCATAGTAATAGAAGCAAAGAATGCTAAAGAAAGTTGAGTCAAAATGGTAAATATATGTGGATATTTCTAAGAAAATGTTTTGTACCTAATCTAAAGGATACCTCAAAGGAGTATAATGTAGTTAAGCTTGTATGTTTTTTATATTCTGTATGTTTTGCAAACAGTTCAGACTAATGTATATATGTAGGACTATTTTGAAAGGCAAATTATAGATTGGTGAAAGTCTACTAGACCTTTTACTAACTTTTTTGTCATGGAATAGAAGTCTATAAAAGGGAGTTGGATTAGGTTATCTATAATGTTTCCATATAAACATTTTATGCTCTTATAATAAAGGAAAAATAATTTGCAATAAAGCCACTAAACAAATTTGTTTTTGTTTTTTTAATGGTTTGATCATCTTGTTTCAAAAAAATTTGTTAGTGATATACCTATATAATAAAAGTCTAATATGCTAAGTGTCTGGTCAGCTAGTTGGCCATTCAACCAATCAAAGCATAATATGCTAATGATATGCTAAGGCTGCTCAACCACTCACTATGACATGCACTGACCACCAGGGGGCAAATGCTCCAACCTGTAGGTTAGCTTGCTGCTGGTGTCTGACCAATCAGGACTGAGTGAAACAGGCCGTACACTCCCTGGAGCCCTCCTGTGGTCCCTCCCCATCTTAACAACCTTCTGCATACCCCAATTGTACACTGGTGAGATCCCTTGGCCTGACCTGCACCTTCTCACAATCCAGGACTCCTATAGGGATGTCAGAAAACCAGTTTCTGCCCAATCCTGCAGGTTAGGCTGAGGGATCCCACTGGTGCATGAATTTGTGCAACAGTCCTCTAGTGATGTATCAATAGAATAAAATTAATGAGCAGATATATGTTGAATATTTATTATATGCAAAACATGTTATCTAATATTGTGAAATATAAAAAAATAATTCTGAATTAGGGTGTCTATATTTTCAGGATTTTAAATTTTAAGTGGGGATATTACACTAAGAGGTATGAAATAATAGCAAACAACTGTTTAATTACTGTTTAACAATTTGGATGCTTTTATTTGCAAATGGCAGAACAGCCATTTCAAAGTAGCTCAAACAGTGTAGAATTATATTATGAACATTATAAAAGTCATGCTTTAAAATAGCTCCAGGGTTCATTAACTCAGCTGCTAAAAAATGGTAATAGAGACCTATGTTCCTTTCATCTATCAGATCTACCATTTCAATGTGCGAGTCATGAAATTTTGGCACATTCAGCAAATACTGAAAGTGATCTGAAAATTAAACAGCAGTGATGCATTGATGTATATTTCTTCATTTCAATAGTTGCATTGTATTTGTGTAGAGAAGGTCCTTGTTTTTAGAAGATGCATGTTAAAGTGTAAGGGGTCATGAGGCATCAAGTTTGCAACTCAGTCTCAAATAGTTTAGGAAAAATTTTTCATACCCTTTGGCAACTTTTCTATATATTTTATATTATTTCAAAATATAAAATATTTAATATAAACATGAACAAAACTGTGGGCTTTCTCAATAAAGGATCACTATGCCATAAAGCATAGACCTATAAGATATATTTGTTATATTCATTCACTTGCCTAATGTTAATTGAGCACCTAATGGGACACAAGAGAGACAGAGCCCTTGTCCTCATGAAGCTAGAGTTTAGTGTCCTATTGTTAAGCAAATAGGAAATCATCCAACCTAATAAAGAGGGAATATGCCAATTGACTGTCATGCCCTCACAAAGATGGCAGCACCCACAGCCATTAAAGAGGAAATATGCTAATTGACTGCCACACCCTTACGAGATGGCAGCACCCAAGTCACAATATGGCAGCACCTAATTTCCTTAGCCCCACCTCATCCAGTCTCAGTCCCCAAGTCCCCTCAGCCCTGCCTCATCCAGCCAGAGACCCCAAGTCCCCTCAGCCCTGCCTCATCCAGCCAGAGTCCCCAGGTCCCCTCAGCCCTGCCTCATCCAGCCAGAGTCCCCAAGTCCCCTCAGCCCTGCCTCACTCAGGCCCTTCAGCCCCACTTCATCCAGCCAAAATCCCCCAGTCTCCTCAGCCCCACAGGGGAAGGCAGTTGGAACAGATTGGGCTGGCAGGGGGTGCATTTGGGGATGTTCATGCCTGTAGGGAAGCAGTTAGGTATTAATCAGGTCAGAAGGGGAGCGGTTAGGGTGCTATCAGGCTGGATGGCATCGTGGTTAGGGGCAATCAGGCAGGCAGGCATGTGAGTGGTTAGGAGCCAACAGTCCTGGATTGTGAGAGGAAGGGATCGGGACTAAACCAGCAGTTGTACATCCCCTGAGGGGTCTCAGATTGGAGAGGATGCAGGCTGGGCCGAGGGACATCCCCATGCACAAATTTCATGCACCGGGCCTCTAGTGATATAATAATGTGATGGAGAAAATGCAGGATGCTATTAGTGTACATAGGTGGAACCCCAGATACCTATTTTGTAAGGTAGGCATCCTACAAGAAGTGGTACCTAAGCTACAACCTAATGTTTGAGTAAGAATTTAAAGGAATGTCTACAAATATCAGATGAGGCAAGTGTGATTTTTTTCTTGTCTATGGGGCATCTAAGTACTGATACTCAAGAGGCCATTGAATACTTCCCTGAGCATAAGCTGGGGTGAATGAAGACTACTGAAAGCTTTTAGCATATATATCATCCAACTTGCCTAGAGTGCAGATATGGCAGAGGAGATTACAATTTGCTTGAATAGGTAAGTACATTTGGGGAAGTTCATAGAGGGGGTAGGATGTTTAGTCTAGACAAAATTTGATGAACAGCAGTGGCAGATGTGGGATATACCATGATAGAAAGAAATAACCTGGAAGTTGGGAAAGAGATTAGGAGATTCTTCAGTAAAAGCTTATAATAATCTTGACCTGCTATTCAAAAAACAGAATCATTGTGGGAACTCTGCTGCTCCACAAACCCATGATCCCTCTAAGAGTTTAACAACTAAAGTGAGCATGGAGGTGGGCAATGAGCAGAACCACTTAAGAGACTAGGGTCATTCCTACTAGGGGGGTACGTCCCTTGCCTGATCCAATGTGCAACTTGTTATTTGCCATGCCATGGGAGCCGGTGGGAGATTTTAGTTGTTTTAAATCAAGGATTTTCCTGGAATGCTCATGTGTATTTAAAATATCAGAGGAGCTGTAGTTTATGTATCAATCAGTCTCGTGTGTCCTCGGTTGATGCATAGACTATGCTGAGGCAAACTTTAAGTACATTACCGTTTTAGACTTAAGAGCAGGTACAATAACTCCAGTTCAATGCAACTGGCTGATGTTAGTGGCAGGAAAAGAGATATGTGGTGCTGGGGACAGATTAGAGATTTGCCTTCTGAAAGTCTCCTAGTGTTTAAAGAAAGTTAGAAGCAAATAGACTCTTTCCTCTTTACTTTCAAAGTATGTCAGTAGAAAGGATTTCTTTATAATAAGAAATTTAAAACGGGAAAAAGAAAACTTTTTTTAGTCTAGACCATGCTGAATTATATGTAACCTTATAGAAGACACTTTTGACTCTAAAATTCCACATTCCCAGGAATAATACTTTGTACCTCTCACATAGATACTGTAAGATTTCATAAAATATTCACAATACTGTACAAATACAGACTATTAAGAAACACGAGCAATTAAGAAACATGAGCAATATAAATTACCTAATTTTTTACAGAAATCTACATTTCCTTATTACTTAATTTTAAACTAAGCATGACTTCTACAAATTTAAAGGACATGTTTAATATTTACTTTACAAAAAGAAAAAAAATATTGGAAGAAATGCAAAATCACCTCAGATTGTGTATTCATTCAGTTTAAAAACATATTCTATAACAGAAATATACTCTGTACTCCCAAAGAGAATGCCAAAAGAAGGAGTAAAGCAGTCATGCTGATTCTACCTTTTGTATCAACAACAAGAGGCATAAACCTTCATGCTTTCAACCAGATTTCAATACAGGAAAGCAGCTGGGGCCTCCAATCTTCTCTCATCACCTCAGGGTGTGACATAATTATTCAGAAAAAATCAAATTGACTTTATAACTTTGGAAAGATACATCTGCAAAGGAAAGAAGTAGAATAAAAAAAACTGTAAAGTATACTTCTCCAGCAGGCCAAATAATTCTCCCTGATCTGAGGAATATCTTCCATGCTTCAGGGACGGAGTATGATTTGGGTTAGAAAAGTGATAGCAAGGTTTCATTATCCCTTATATTTACTTGTGTCTTTTTTTTTTTTTTTTCATTCTTAGAACACTAAGAAATAATTGAAATATTACTACATATCTATATCTAGATTCTCTAGATAGAGGCTCTTCACAAATAAAAATTACACTTGCATCTGATACAATTTTCAAGGCTATTAATATAATTTACGCAGATCATTTTTTAAAATCTATGTCAAATCACATATGTGGAATAATGTGATCTGACTAAAACTGTGGTTCTTTCAGTGGCTTGCATACAAAGAATGCCTTTCAGAAAGCAAGTGCCCTCGTTTTTACATTCTAATCTTCACAAATTTTGAGTGTACCAATTACGGTCCATAGACTCCAATGGGAGAAAGTAAGTTCTTTCTCTGGATAAGATGCTCAATTAAAAAAATCCCCTCCCTATAACACCTGTTGATTCAAGTGTGAGAACTTGTATTTCACAGCCATTTGCATCCGTGAATAAGATTATTAAAAGAATACCACCCTCTTCCATTTGCACTGTCACTTCCTCAAATGTTGAGTGACTTTCATAAGAAAATTCTGTTTATAGCCTCAAATAATTTAATACTGCCCTCTAGAGGCATTATAATAGCATACATTTGCTCCTTCTGGTGTGGGTTTTTTTTGTGTGTGTGCTTTTTTTAAATTTATTTCCTTATATTTAAAAACAACTTTTTGAAAACCCACAAAAGATTAATTAACATAAAGATTTTTTTAAAAGTTACATCCATTTAAAATATTTTGAAGGTATCAAATTATGTTTAAAATAATCAAATTTAATAGATTGATATTTCCTCTAAAATTGATATTGTAAGAAGTTATAAATTATTAACAAGGTGGCAATGTGTACCTTGGAGTCCCCCAGGTGCTATGGCGTTTCTGTGAACTCCTGAAGCACACGGAGAGAGTAGCCAGTATTACAATCCCACCCTCCAAAAATGCCTTAATTGAAATCAAGAGTTTAAAAAACAAGAAATATCTAAGAAAAAGTAAAGCAGCAAAGTCACAACATGAACTTCAAGACATGAATAAAAGGCAATTAATTCACTTAAAATAAGAGTCATTAAAGAAGAAAAATAAAACTGCTTTTAGAACTGAATCCTTAAATAATTTTTAGGTGTAGATAAATAGATTAAGGAAAGTATATTTGGCTTTACCATAACTACAGTTATGGAATATATTAATAAATAATAGGATATTCAGATAGTTGGGAATTCTGTGAGAAAAAAAAATTAAGGTAGCATAAGCTTTGGATGCTAAGAGAAAATTGAAAGAAATTTGAAAACTAAGAACCATTAAAGAGCTTTGCCAAGAAATACCTGGTGATTTGAGAATTCATGAGGTTCTTATCTTAAAAGAAAAACTCCCTCTTTCCCTATAAACCTGAAAGAAGAAATTTTACTTTACAATTTATAACTAGTGTTAGGAAATAATTTACTCAAATCTTGTTGACACCCAGAGTTATTTGGAATAAAATTCAGTGTCTGTTTCCTCCAATAAGGGTGAATTTCTTGAGTGATTATATTGAAAGTATCATTATCAATAAAAACTCATAAATACTAAATCTACCATATTACACAGCAATTTTAAACAAAAGAAAATGCTACCTAAAAAAAATACTTGACAATTTATTATCTTTGAAATAAATTATTTCCACTTATTTTCCATCTTGTTTGCAATGATCCAATCCCATAATATGGAAATCTATATTTTTTATATATTGTACCAGTAAATGTTGTGCACTGATGTGATGTATAATTACAAAAACAAGTATTCAGTTTAATTTAGTTAAATTTAAGCTATTTAAGCTAAATACAGGTACATACTGAAGAAACTTTACATTTTCAAATAACTTCTTACTAATATAAAGGTTAAATATATTTATAACTTATAATTTAAATTACACACATAATTTAAATTACTTTCAAAAGGAAATAAATAATTTGTTCTCTTGAAAAGACTAAAATATTGGAATAATTCTATTAGAATTTGGAAAAAATAGATTTGCATGAAAAAATATTTTGGATTTTGGCTAAAGTATTTAATTTTATAGAAAACATCTAGGTAATAAGAATATTCATTTTAAAGGTTTAAATAAAGTTAATGAATTTATGTTTTCTCTCCCTCCTTTCTGGATTGCCTTAACTAATCTTTAAGCAATTTGCAATGATCTAAGGATGCTGCAACAGGTAAAAATTAAAATTACTAATGGAAGTTAGGCTTAAATATAGCAATAATGTGCCATTTATTTAGCAAAGTGAAATAATAAAAATTATGTTTTAAATCTGATCAGCAAAGGAGGGTTTAAAAATTCATTCAATTATATTTACATATAAGTAGGTTAATATCTAATATATAGACTTAACAGCATTTTTTAAAACTGGAGAACTTACACTATTTCTCTAGAAGTATGAGATGATACATACAATCACAGGTGATTATGTTAACAAAATTAACTGGGTTTATTAGACAGGTGCTATGTTACTGCAAACAAAAAATTCAGAGGATGTATGACAAAAGGAGATGGGAAAATACAGACAAATATTGGTGTATTCATCCCTCATACATTTTAAAGATTTCTTTAAGAAATAATGAATTAAATAATTTTCATTAGATATCTATATGTTATCGAAATAATTCTTAAAACTAAATAATAAGATTTATGAACTGTATAAAGTAGTCATTTTATCTTAGTGAGAGAATAAATTTTACTAGTCAGCTAAGATAAAATAATTTATTTGAAGGTCAAAATCTATTTTCACTTACAGAAACAGAATCAGAAAAGAAAAAAAGAAAAAGAGATCTTCAAGAACTGTATGTTGGAGGGTGAGGTGACTGTTGTTGATGTATCCCTATGAAATTTTCACTGAGCCAGCTATTAAAAACCAAAAACAAAAATGTGATAACATTTCAAAATTATATGCATCATGGCTACTTGAGATAGTCTCTTTGTCTCTGCCCTTTAATACATAACTACTAGTGGCCCAGTGCATGAAATTCATGCACCAGGGAGCGGGGTGGTTTCCCTCAGCCCAGCCTACACCCTCTTGCAATCTGGGACGGCTGGCTCCTAACCACTCACCTGCCTGCCTGTCTGACTGCCCCTAACTGCCTCTGCCTGCCTGCCTGATCGCCCCTAACTGCCCTTCCCTGCCAGCCTGCTCTTGCCCCCAACTGCACTCCTGTGCCGGCCTGATCTTTCCCAATCTCTGTCTCTCTTTGTTTTCCTCAGAAGTCCTCCAGGCCTCCCTGCCTCCCTGGTTCCCTCTTCTTCTTCCTCACTGGGAGGGGGCAGGGCCAGTAGGGGCCACTCTACCCTCTGCCCACCCTCCCTTCCATCCAGGCCTCTTCGGGCCCAGTCTGTTTTGTTTCCTCATTCTGAGAGAGGCTCCAAGAGCAAGCTGGGTGGGAGGGAAAGAAAGGGAGAAAAGGCTATGAGCTGGTGGGCACTATGTGTGTCTATGCGTGTGTGCAGTTGTGAGTGTGAGTGCCAGCTCTGTCTCTCCTGTCCCTGTCTCTGCTGCCACAAGTCCCCACCTACCAGAGCCTGCTGCTGGGGCAGCCTGGGTGTTGGGTCGAGCCTCTGGTCATTGAGGATGTAACGGACCCAGGGTTTTTATATATTAGGATTGAGAGATCCATAACTCAACGAAGGTTTCTCTGCTCAACCCACTGGAAAGTCTGAGAGATTTACACATCTGTATATCTGAAAGTGGGTAGACTTGAACTCACAGAGGAGGCAAAACTGAGGAAATGCAGAAATGGTGCTTGGTGACCCCATTTCCCTGCTGGGCAGCTGAGCCCATAGCCCTGGTGAGTGAGGGGGCAGAAGTAAGGTAGGTTCTACAAACCCCTCTCTCCACGACCCTGGCAAAGGAAAAGAAGTGCAGCAGTGTCGTCGACTCTGGGAGGTCAGCTCCCTCCCCTGGCTGCTGCAGAGCCTGCATCACCAGAGAGTCCATAGCAGCAGCAGAGGCTATGCAGGCACTCTAGCCTCCCAGTGGCAGCAGAACCACCAGTGGCAACAGGGCTCTAGCAATAGGGCTCACTACCCCAATACCCCAGCAATACAGTACCAACAACCCCTTTCCAGCCAGTGGTAACAACATCTGAGAGCCTAACCAACCCAGAAGCAACCACCACCCCAGTTCACACCATCCCTCCACTCCTACTCCATTTCCCAGCCATGATGGCGCCTGAGATCCAGATGCTATCTGACACTGTGGATGATGCCAGTGAGTGCAGCAACACTAGTATTATAGCGACACTGGTAGTAGCAAGGCCCCAGGAACCTCAGAGGCACAGAAGACAAAAGGAAGGCACCTGTGACACCACTTCCAAAAGCGGTGGAGAATGAAAATGCTGGCTCTCAAATATAGCCAGTCCACTTGGGTATGAGAAAGTAAAAACATACTAGAGCACCACCTACTGAAAAATAACTCCCCACCCCCCCCCAAAAAAAAGGATTCTAAAACATACACGTTGAACTGTTAAAATTAAACACAGCTGGACCTAGATAATAAAAGTGTTCACTACTTCAAATGCATCAGCAGAGAAATAACCCATCAAGCATCATGATAATTATGGTAACAGGGCATCTCAAAGAGAAATTGATAATTCTTCAGAAACAAAACTCAAAGTCATGGATGATTGTTATCTCAATGACACAATATCAAATTTAAAATAGCTGTCATGAAGAAACTCAACAAGATTAAAAAATAAAATATCATAAAGAAAGCTCAGTGAACTCAGTGATAAATTCAATGAACAGAAGAAGTACTTCACCAAAGAGACCGAAATTCCAAAAGAGAACAATAAAGAAATTGTGGAGCTAAAGAACTCAATAAATGAGATCAAGAATGCAATAAAAAGCAATGGAAATAGAGCAAACCACATGGAAGAGAGAATTAGAAAGCTCAAAGACAGAAATATAGAAATGATTAGGGTGGAAGAGGAGAGAGAACTAAGATTTCTTTTTTAAACAAACAAATAAAAAACATATGAGAACTAGACTCTATTAAAAAGGACAGCATAAAAATAATGGGTATTCAAGGAGAAAAAGAGAGGAAGAAGAGAACAGATAGCCTATTGGGGGAAAAAAACAAAACAAAACTGAGAACTTCCCAAATCTGGGGAAGGAGCTGAGCATACAAGTACCAGAAACTAACAGCACACCTAATTATCAATGAAAAAAATACTTTTCTCAAGACACATTATATTAAGACTTTTAAAAGACAGAGATAAAGAAAGAATTCTCAAGGGAGCAAAGGAAAAAATAATAATCTACAAAGGAACCTCATCAGGGTATCTTCAGATTTTTTAGCAGAAACTCTGCAGGCCAGGAAAGAATGGAATGACATATTCAAAATGTTGAAAGATTAATTCTGCCCATCAAGAATATTATACCCAGTAAAGCCATCCTTCAAATATGAAGGAGAAATAAAAGGCTTTCTCAGACAAACAGAAGCTGAGGGGATTCACCATCATAAGACCTGCCTTACCAGAAATGTTAAATGAAGTTCTACCTAAAATGAAATGGCAAAAGTACAAAAAACTTTGAATACGTTAATAAACAGAATCAGAAAAGTTCAGTTCTCTATCAGAATAAGGTATTAAGCACTAAATTATAACACAGAGATTTAAGGGAGTAAAAACATTAAAACAACTATAGCTACTCCATTTTAGTAACCAACACACAGCATATAAAGCAATCATTTGTGACAACCAAAACATAAAATGTGAGAAGGAAAATGATGGAACTTCTATAGGCAAAGGAAGATAAGATACTATCAGAAAAAAAAGAAAGCGTGCTTATCTATGAGACATTTTATATAAACCAGTGGCTTCACTGGGATTACATTTTAAAAATGACAGTCTAGCAGATGTTTCTAAACAGGGGCCTCTCACACAAACTTCACTTCAGGGAGAAGCGTGCACTAAGCTGCCTGCCACCTGCACTGAACTCCCTTCATACGCTGTTTCTGATATTTGAGCCAGCTCTTACAAAGGAGTTCCTAGAGTTTAGTTTTAACCAACAGGACTGAGGCTTCCCTGTCCAATTGGAACTGCACATCAAAAATAACCAGAGGATCTCCATTCTGACCAACAGAAGAATGCTTTTTAGACCAATCAAACTAAGAGGATTTGGAGACTTCATTTGCCTAAGGATGAACCAATCAGGGTAAAGGGATAGGTACTTCTGTCTGTATAAGTCAACTCCCCTCTGGCTCTGAGAGCCATTTTTCCCGACCACCAATGGCTGAAGACTTGGTTTCCCTGACCAGAAAAACACTGAAGATAACTCACTGGAGCAGACAGACTAGACCTAACCAAGAGGCTTCTTGCTCCAGGAACATCTTGCCCCAGGGCTGCTTTATAGCCATGCTGTTTCACAATTAAGCTGTTCACCACACCCCAAATTGCGTATTCCTGTTGGTATTGAATTGGTGCCAATGAGCATTGGTTGACAAAACTTTACAAATATGTATAACATTCAGAGCTCTAGAAATTCATAAATTGAAGTTATTTATTCAACAACTAGAGGCCCAGTGCACGAATTAGTGCATGGCTGGCCGAGAGGAGGGTCTGTGAGCATTTGGCCAGCTGGCCCCATCCCCAATTGGGTTGAGGAGTCAATCAAAGACAGGGCTGGCCAGGGAGAGGGGTTATGGGTGGTTGGCAGGCTGGCCCCTACCCCCTGGTCTAACTCCCCATTGAACTTCTGGTAGAGGGGACAATTTGCATATTAGCCTTTTATTCTATAGGATACTATTGAGAACCTAAAAGTTGCCAAGCATTGATTAGACCAGGGGTGGGGAACATCTGGCTCACAGGGCTATGTAAGGGCCCACAAAATCATTTGGTCTGGCCCTGCCAAGCAACCTCAGGCAGGAATCAAAATTCCACACATCTAGGAACTTTTTTCATAGCAACATAAATTTATATTAGGTGAATGATGTTATAAATTTCTAAGTGGCCCTTTGCAGAAAAGGTTGTCCCACCCTGATCTAGACTCTAATGATCCTATATAATAAAAGCCTAATATACTAAGTATCTGGTCATCTGGTCATTCATTCAACCAATCAAAGCTTAATATACTAAGGATAGGCTAAGGCTGCTCAACCACTCACTATGACATGCACTAACCACTAGGGGCAGACACTCCAATTTATAGGTTTGCTTGCTGCTGGGGTCCAACCAATTGGGACCGAGCCTGAGCAAGAAGGGCTGGTTATGCCCTGGAGCCCTCCTATGGTCCTTCCAGGCTGGCCAACATCCTGCATCCTTCCCTGGCCCTGACCATTCACTGGTGGAGTCCCTCAGCCTGGCCTGTGCCCTCTCCCAATCTGGGACCCTCCAGGAGATGTTGGAGAGTTAGATTATGCCCAATCCTGCAGGCCAGGCTGAGGGACCCCAGTGGTGCACGAATTTGTACACTGGGCCTCTAGCACTCAAATAAATACCCAAGGTTCATCAGTCTCAATAAGGAACATTTACATAAACAAATAATACAAACTTATGTGCATAACATTTATCAATTATATATGGAACAGGCTCCAACTCCTGGCTCTTACCACTTAGTCCAGCATATTAAAAGTAAACACTTTTTAAAAGTTAAAATGGTTTTAGATTGCTTTTTAACTTACAGGAAAATAAATATTTAAGAGAGGCTTTCAGATATTCAGAGGGAAGGCTTATACATTAAAAAAAATAGTTATTCAATTTACCAGAGCTAATAAAACAGCTGTTTTTTTTCCTTCCGTGGCTTGGTCACAATAATTACACACACACACACGCAAATTATATCTACTATATAATAAATGGGAACTAAATTTTAAAATGTAGGAGTTTTATCACCTGTCTATTCCTGCTAACCAAATGTGAATTCCTACTGAGACTTTCACTTCCTGTAGAAAGAAAGGTGTAGTTTATGCATTTTAAAAGTTGCATAACTCCTTTTTTTTAAAGTTGTTTTTATAGCCAAAAATATAGCTCAAATCAATCCCAAATTTTTATTTAAAGGGTAGTTCTGAATTTCCAGCAGCTTAATAAATATTTTCTATTGAGTGCTCTATATTATCTTAAACTAAATTTAGTTTTGAATTCTTAAAATTAACTTTATTCCCTAATTGACCTGTTTTCAATTAATAGGTCCATTATTTTATTTACCCAGGTCTAAATACTCAGGGAAATCATTGTTTAATTCTTTAATGTTTCATCTTCTGTATTTAATTAAACACTAAAGACATCAATTTTTTCATCCTTTTCTCACCTGAACCCTTTCTTTTCATAATCATGACCATTCTATTCCTCATTGCTTTACACTAGGACCCATAATTCATTTTGGTATTTTTAGTCTCTTTCTCCTCCAACAGATTATATGTATTGCCATAAGATCAAAGTCAATGTCACCAAGTCACTACTTCCCATTTGCAGGATGATTGTGAAAATTGTAATTTAAGACCCTTGTAGTCCAATTCCTACATGCCTTCCTCAGCTTCAATTCTTTTTTTTAAAATATATTTTATTGATTCTTTGTATAGAGAGGAAAAAAGAGGGATAGAGAGTTAGAAACATCGATAAGAGAGAACCATCGATCAGCTGCCTCTGCACACCCCCTACCGGAGATGTTCCTGAAACCAAGGTATATGCCTTTGACCGGAATTGAACCTGGGACCTTTCAGTCCGCATGCCGATGCTCTATCCACTGAGCCAAATCGGTTTGGGCTCAGCTTCAATTCTTATATAAATATTTCTCTAACTAGATTTGGATACTCAAATCAACTTCCTACAATATGTTCTGTGGTAAATTCTTATGTAAAAGTGAGGAGACAGAGGGAAGCTAGGTAGACAGGGATAGGGACCATGGGGGAGGGAGGAAGTAAAACTAGGCAGAGTTACTAAGGCACCCCATGCACGCCAGAGGCGCGAACTTTAAAATGTATGGGTATTGCTAAGACAGGCAGCATGCAAATAGCCAATCATAAGGCATTAAGGCATATAAACCAATCCCAAGGGCATTGCTAAGGCAGAATTCTTTGAATTCTTTGAAAAGACCATTAGAAACTAGCAAGACTCTACCCACCCCTTAAATTAAAGAATTAAAGTGTGCACTTTCTCTCAAGTTCTCTCTCTCTCTCTCTCTCTCTCTCTCTCTCTCTCTCTCTTTCTCTCTCTCTCTCTCTCTCTCTCCCTGTTCTTTCCTGATGTTCATTCCTGTCCCACAGCAAAGTGGTCTATATCCCAAATATCTGTAGCCCTTCTAATCCACAGACAAAGCCATTTCCCAAGACCCATAAATGTAGGAGATGGTGGGTCACGATGAGCTCTGCTGTCACCAAGCTGCTCTGTCAGAACCAGCACTCCCCTCTCAGGGCTAGGCCTTGGCCCTGGGCTCCCTGCTTCTGTCCTCGTATGCAAGGTATTTTACCTTTATAAAAACTTAACTGTAAAGAATGGTGCAGTGTGACCTGAACTTCTCACTAACATGGTTCAAATCCAGCTCAACCTCACTTGTGACCCTGGGTAAATACTGTTCCAAAACCTCAGTCTCTGTATATGATAACAAGAAGTAATACTTTCCTCACAAAGTTGTCAGAATTGCCTACTGTTTGTGTTTGTTTGTTTTTTTTATAAATATTTTATTGATTTTTTTTTACAGAGAGGAAGGGAGAGGAATAGAAAGCTAGAAACATCTAAGAGAGAAACATCGACCAACTGCCTCCTGCACACCCCCTACTGGGTATGTGCTTGCAACCAATGTACATGCCCCCGACAGGAATCGAACCTGGGACCTTTCAGCCGGCAGACCGACGCTCTATCCACTGAGCCAAACCGGTTTTGGCTGCCTACTGTTTCTAATATAGGTTCTAGCATAATCAAAGAACAAAATTTTACATTTTTTGTCCTAGAGGCCTTGCAAATGCCAATGAAGTGCACAGATGCAAGAGCGTGTAAGGAGAAAACAGGGCTGTGTCTGACCTTTTGTACAAAAGCCTTCTGTTCTGTGTACCTGACCAGAAAATATGCCTAAGATGTGCAAATAAATGACATTAGTTACAATCAGTTTCGATGCTTAATTGAGATTTTAATTCTACTGGCAGGTTGGTTAATAGTCACTATAATATAGGGTAATTTGAAAGTACAAAAAAACTAAGAAACTTAAGCATGTCCAAAACCGATATATTAAACTTCATTGACTGCTGTGTTATATTTTAAAAATGTATATTGAAATAGCAACTACTCACAGAAATTAAGAAAATATTAACAATTAAATGTGAATCCACAAAAGCCTTTTCTCATTCTTTTATACCATATGCTTGCGCGCGCGTGCGCACACACACACACACACACACACACACACTTGAATTAAACTCCATCACTACCACATGATCTAGGCAAATTAGTTAGGTTTTTAAGAAATGATAGGAACGTATTTTAATAGTTGCTTTTATGTTTTTAATATATTTTATTGCTTTTTTACGGAGAGGAAGGGAGAGTTAGAAGCATCGATGAGAGAGAAACATTGATCACCTGCCTCCTGCATACCCCCCACTGGGGATATGTCTGCAACCAAGGTACATGCCTTTGACCGGAATTGAACCTGGGATCCTTCAGTGTACGGGCCGATGCTCTCCACTGAGCCAAACTGGTTAGGGCTAATAGTTGCTTTAAAATTATTATTAATATTGTTGTTGTTATTGTGTTAGAAAGCCTGCTAGAACTTTGAATAAAGTAATTGTTTCACTTAAACTCTCGTTTGAACACCATGACATGTGACATGTGACACATCTAGCTTATTTACTACTAATTAATAGTGTTATTTTTGTGCATCTAAATTTTTCTAGTTTTTTGTCATAAATTCCAAAATATCAGAAAACCTGGTAACTCTAGGAATTACAAACAAGAGAGAAAAGAATATCTCTCTCTCTCTCTCTCTCTCTCTCTCTATATATATATATATATATATATATATATATATATGCCATCATATTAACTGAAGAATTCTTGCAGATATGGAAAAATTATGCTTTGAAAACATGTAAAATATAAGGCAAGCTGGAGAGATCCCACTGGAAATAGGGTTTATCTGTGGGATAGGTATGAAATGTATATATTTGCAGCCATTCAGTGATTGGTCCCCAAAATGAGAAAGCCAATATATTTTAATTCAAGAGTAATGATTGGTTCTTATTTTTTAAAGAACTTCTTCAAAAAAATATTTTCAATGTTTATATATTTGCCATTACAATAAAACCTCAGTTCTCGGACATCTCACATCTCAAACAATTCAGTTCTCAACCAAGTTGTTCATGGAAACAAATGTCAAACTAAACTTTGGGTCTTTTCAGGCTGATACCAGAATGCTCACTCCTGCATCTCTCAAATTATAAACAAGGGAAAGAATGTAGGAGGGTGAGTCAGTTTACTGCTAAACCTCAAGTTGTTAACATCTCAGAAATGTGTGCTGTGAATATTTTCTCGTGTGTGGTGTTTTTTGTTTTTGTTTTTGTTTTTTCCTGCTTCTGTTGCTGCTTATTATGAAATATGTACAATAAGTCACCATGGGTCCTAAGAAGGTTAGTAATAGTAGCAAAGTGGAAAGGAAAATTGTGAGAACAATGATAGAACTTCAAAAAAAAATAACTGTAAAGTCTGATAGAGGTATGATATGGCTACTGAGTATGGCATGATGAAGTACATAATTAGCACAATTTTAAAACATAAGAGGCCATCAAGAGTGCTGATGCTGCTAAGGGTGTGAAAGTGCTAACGAAACAATGATCACAGGCAATTGAGAAAAGTTAAAACAGGGAATTATTTGTGGGTCTGGAACAGATTAATTCAATTTACAACATTTCTAATGAGGAAAATGATTCCATTCACAAACAAATCACTTCTCAAACAGACTTCCAGAACAAATTAAATTCAAGAACCAAAGTTCTACTGTAGTTATTTACTTAATGATACATGGATTGCACTGCCCTGACCATTCAGTATATTCTAAATAAATACTACCTTATCCTCAACATTAAACAATATTACTTCTGCTCTATTTAATTAACTGCTACAAAATGCATACTTGTTTATATCTGTTTGGCTCTGCTGTATAAATTCATTTCACTTGAAAAAATAAGAGTGAGAGATGTATTTAAATGTTAACCTTCCATATCCTGTCAAATTTTTTAAAGATGTGTTAAATATTAGTGTTTTCATATCTCAAGAACCTAAAAGCAAGCTCTCATAATATTTGCTGAATTAATAAGGCTTTAAAGAAATATATACTATTTTCCCAATACAATCACAGAGACATATTTATGCAGCATCACACTTTAAAATGCCCTCAATTGATTTTTCCACAGGGCTTGCTTGTCACAGAGCTTTGTTAATCTACTCACTACAATACACTATATCAGACAACTTTGCCTTGCATTGTCAATTAGGAAAAAAAAACACAACAGTAATAACCAAAATAGTTTGCCTTCCAAATTCTTAGCTGCCCCAATGCTGAAAGCAAATGATGTGTAGAAAAGAAAAACCCTCATAACTCCTTGCCTGATAAATGAGTAGGGAGCATTTGACAGATCAGAACGAGATGAAGCAGCCTAAAACATTTGGCACAATGTGCATCTGGCATACAGAGACTGCCTGTCAAATGCCTATGACTCCATACAGCAGCGAGGGACCCTATGGAGCAGCAGATGGGCCATTAAGGTAGTATTAATGTAGATGCCATCAGTTTTCAGTTCTGACTGGGACATACTCTTTAGAACTATGAGCAGCTGCTGCCATTTATTGTGACAGCTTCCTGCTAACTTTTGCCAACTGGCACAATCTGACTCTTTGTACCTGAGCTATTAAATGTGTGACTTCCACCATTTTATTCCTCCAGAGAACGCTTTTAATAATCCTCTGAAGAAGAAATGAAGCATTTATCACCAAAGTGAATATACATACCACGCAGTTCTATTGTACAAGACTACTGCCAGTGTACTTTATAGGCCTTATATTAATACATTCTTATCAAAACTATGCATAGATCTTTTCCTATGTGTGGAAATGCTACATTTAAAATGACCAATCATACTCATTCTAAACCTTTAATGTAATGTAGAACTTAACCATGAACTAACTGGAAACTTTTCTCTCCTGCAATATTATTTCTCCAATGAGAAAATTAAAAAAAAAAAAAAGCCAAAAAAACCCAAAAACAACAACTATGTCATACGAAATGCAGTAATAAGTTAATAAACCAAAAATAAGTGATTTCATGGCTCTCTAAGTGTAAGTAAATATTTTCATTTCAAAACGTTCAGATACACCTGGTATTTTATCTAATATGTATAAAGAAATTTTAGGTGCATGAATGGATTTTAAAGTGCTGTATCTGAATACTGTCTCTACTACAGACCATGAACAATGCATTATAAATGATGGCAATTGTGCAGTTATCACCTGCAAAATAATTTCAACAGAAAAAGCAACCAAACTACTGGCAGAAGCAGCACTCCGCCGCCTTCTTTTCATTTAGCTTGACTTCTAGGGATACATTGCATCATTCGTTATTATGTCGAACAAGAAAGCTCACAGTACAGCACAGCATACGGTTTGTCAGACAATAAAAACTGCAGCAAGTCATTATAAAAATAGCTGGCAGACATTCATTATGCTGAGCTAACATCTTTTCTGCTTCAAATATCTCTACAATCTGACCAATAATCTATGTATGAGATTTCTAAACAAATCTCACCAACTCAATATTATAGTTCATAGGAAAGGCTGTGCATTTTATGTGTGTGCATGAGCGTGCACCCACACACACACCCATACAAACACACACACACACACACACCCATACACAAACACTAAGTTGTAAGACAGTTAAACTTCCTAAATTCATATGCAGAAATGAGAATGACTCTATCAGAATACATAACAGACGCAAGTGTCAAAGATGTACACATTGATTATACAGCTTTTAAAATGCTTCTGAAGATGTAGGAGAGAAATGGTTCAGAAATAACATTTAAGATGTCCCATTTTACATATAAAAGAAATGTGTGAAATAATGATGGTAAAAATAGGCCAAAGAATAGTCAAAGGCATGGCATGTAGATGTGAAGTCCTCTCCATGACTTCCAAGTTTTCTTCTATGAACAAACCTATAACATTTGACAGAATTTCAGAAGTTCCATTGACTGTGTGTGTGTGTGTGTGTGTGTGCCTATGTCTTTATTTGCCTTTACATATTATTTCCAAAGGAATTGAAAGGTATTTACTTCTGGAAAATTTCAAAGAGTGAAACGTTATATTGTGAAAATGTACCTAAAAAGGACAATATCACTGAAAGTCAGTAGGATTTACAAGAATGCAAAGAAACTAAATTATGCTAAAATCTAGAGCCTGACTATAAAACACACATGTTCAAGTTTTGATATTAGTTTAATCTTACTACTTGTGTTGATCTATTTAAGTTACATTGTTTTATTTTTGGGTGTTTTTGTTTATTTGTTTGTTACATTTCAGTGGCATTTTTCATTTTACTTAAGAGTACTAAAACCATAAGGCAACATGAACTCGTTCTGAATGTTCAGTAGTGGTCATAAGTGATGAAGTTACTTTATGGTAGCTAATGCGTGTAAGCCTTTCATAGGTTAAAAAAAAAGGAATTGTATTCAACTCTGTAAAACATTGGCAAAATCTGAAACTATTTATGAATATTCTCCATTATTTACTTTGACTTGATAGCAAATTAAAGGTACCACCTTAAGGCAAATATTTTGAATATAAGCTGATAAGGCACTGGAAAAAAATTAACGTCAAGGACTGGGTACTGCCCATATTTAGTGCCTGCAGAGGAGGATTTCACTGGGCTTTTGCACGGCAGGGGACTATGCTTCTTATGGACTCCAAGCCTGAGAGATGAAACTATGTGACTAAAATGAATACATCCTTGGTGACCAGAGAATCTGCAGAGCAATTTTTAAAGAGAAATTTTAAAAAGAGAGTTTTACAATATGGGGCTGATATAACATTTCAGAAACTGACCCCAAAGAATTGCAGTACATATGGATTTCAAAAAAAAAAAAAAAAAATAGGTTCAGAAAGAGCTACCTGAAGTTTATAATATTAGTCTTACTTTAATGGTACCTCTTTGGAGTGGCAATTTTGTATTTTAGAAGCTGTGTTTTAATATGTTATTTTCAAAGGTATAAATAAAGTATTTTTTAAAAAACCCACAAAGAATAAGAAGGCTATTTATCAATCGAGGATATTTAAAAATAATTCTTTGTGAAATATAATTTCAAATAATAAAGTGATATCTTGATAAGAAATTGTGATTTGCTGTGATCAAGGCAAGAAAATACACTGATATTGTCAAGCCTTGCAATTTAATATGCTTACTGGAGAACTATAAGCAAGTGAAACTTTACCTTCCAGGATGTATCTGCAGGAATAGTTCTGTAAATCATTGCAACATCATGTGCAGTAGCACTGTAACATCAATGGATAGATGCAATGTCAAGGATATTTATTAAGTTTTCAAAACACAGAAGTGGTAAAAATGTTTTACTAAAAATCTGCACAGAATCTAGAATCTTTGAATATGTGCAGCATCTTTCCAGAGAAGAATCCCTTGTATTTCTAATCTGTTTCAAGCTTCTGTTTTCACTATTATCTGAATAGAAATATTTCACTTAAATATGAAAAGTATGTAAGAGGTAAATCCTAAAAACCATAAAGACAGAATATATTTTAATATTTATCATTTAAAATTAAATGAATCTCTGTTGTGACTTTATTAAAGTTTGCAGAAATGGACTGCAAATCAATGGTCTTGAAATAAATGAATTCAGTCCCTTATGCTTTAGTTTTGTAATCTATAGGATCAGGACAACTCCATTGCCCACCCTAGATGTTTGTAATAAGTTAAGATCATATGACATCTGAATATATAACATGATAGATTAAGGGTCAATAATTTTGCAAATACCAAAAGTATACAATACATCCCTACCCAATCAACAAATAGATATTGTTGATTTTAACAAAACATGCTGAAGATACAATTTTAAAATATCTGCTTATTTCTATCAGAGTGCATATTTTACAAATTTCAAAAATATATAAATATCCCCTGTGATTTAGCAAAGTAAACAGAAATAATTAAAATGGTGCTAGCTGAATTATTAGATATTTAGTTAGCAAGAACAGTATACTCAAAGTACAAAAGGTTCCATTGGTAGTGATTTCTAAGAAAATTAATAAGGTTACAATGCCTGTTTCTTTTTTTCCTTTTAAAATCCATGGGAATAGTTTATCTAGAAAAGTGTTATTAAAAACATACAGGAACCTTAAATTAGAGCAAAATTATACCCATCTGTATGATCTTACTTTTCTCTACACTCTTACAAGATAAGCACAAAAGTAAAAATTTCCCAATACACATGAAGATATTAGTTATGATACTGATTACTCTTGAATTAAAAAACTAAACTCTTAGGCTTTGAATGATTTTCCTTATTTACAAACAACCACAGGGCACACAAGCACCAAATGCAGATAAAAAGAGATAAGATTGAGATCCATCTCAATCTCCTTTCATCACACTTTCTCTCTTCCCATCCCTCTCTTTTATACTTCTGCTTATATCTTACTTCCTCTTGAAATCTTTGAAAACCATCTTCACTAGTTTTAATTCAATTTATATCTCAATGATATAAAGAAAAAAAATTACTTAGTCCAGAATCAATCTGCTCTTCCTAATGTCTTAATTCTTAGATATCAGGAAAAATAAATAAACAAAAAATGAAGAGGCTAATTTTACTACACTTGATCTTAGCCAAAAGGCCGAGAAGCGATGAAGAGGCTAATTTTAAAGCCAAAACTAAGTCATGGTTTACCTTTTCTATATAAGGACCACTTACTATCTTGAGTAACAATTTTCAGGCTCTCAGACTCTCCACTCCATGTTTTTCTTTGTAAAATTAAGTCCAGGTGTGGCCGAAGCGTCTGGGACCTAATGGGAGCAGGGAAGTGTCAGGCTCTCAGGCGAAATGTCCACTGCCTCTGCCCATCTCTAAATGTACATAGGTGCTTGCCTTGGAGGGGAAGACTCTGCTGGCATAACCTAATCTGACCTCCTAGTCTCTGTTGAAGAGGCAGCATTCCCCTACAATTAGGTCATCTAAATGTCAAGGCACAGCTAGGCTCATGCTGGTGCTACAAGAATCCTCTCATTTAACCTAGAAGGATCTAATTTGTAACCGTCCCATAGCAAGATCCTTCTGGTGACCCCCCTGATGAGTCAGGTTACTCCTGTGATAATATTGCATAACATACTCCTCCCCCACCTTTCAGTGTCCCACTAACACAAACATTTACTTTCTGGCTCAAAGGTTTGAGGCTTGGCTTGGGTGGCTCTACTTCAGGCTACAAGTTTGGTTCAGGCTTTTTTCTCATGTTTTATTATTGTCATAATAATTATTATTATTTTTATAATCAACACTCCCTAGTGTAGAATCTTTTCATGATGGATAGAGGAAGAGCAAGAGGGGTGAATGGAGATACACCAGGCTTTTTAAGATCATGGCTCTGACTTAGCATTGGTCACTTCTGCCTAGAACCCAATGACCAAAACAAAAATATTATATGGCCAAGTCAAAATCAATAGAGGTGAGGTAAATAACCCACATATTTTTTGGCAGAAGCACTGAAAACTTACATATTAAAAGACATGAATGTATACTTCTTTGACAGAAACTACTGACATATTAGGAACAATAATCTGATTCACCCTACCTCCTCTGGAAATCTCGCTAGACTTATTGCTGTCTGCTTCTTGGTCTTGTCTAGGTCCCACTGACTAAGCCAGAGCATCTTATTACCTGACCACAGAGAACTGCCATGTTGATGTAGCTGAGACACTGCCTCCCTCTCCACACATCTATTGAACCCTGGTTCCCCTCTCTACATCTAAGATAAGAGACAGGCTGGCTGATTCTTTTTCTCTGTTTCTATTCTTCAACAGCTTTGAATAATACTGCACTAGAAAAGAAGAAATGTTTACTCTATAATATCCTCTCTCTTTTTAACTCCAACTTACTGGGAAATACTAACTGGTACAGAATGATAAATTCTTTTTGTATTAGATGAATTCTATGACTTAGCGTGGGAACCATGCCAGGTCCCTGGATAGTCAAGGCTGGTGGGAGCACAGAGGCCTTGTTATCAATACACCAGACTGACCAGAGGCTGCTCTGGGCATGTGCCTAAACGGGATGTTCAAAGACTCTGATCCTAGGAATCCTAATCATGCCAAGATACCATGAGGGGGTGCAAGGACACACGATTCACTGTGCCCTTCAGTAGCCAATCTGATTGATGTAACTATTGGCATGAAGCCAATGGTATAAAAGTAGGTTACTGACCAGCCTAGTTGGCTGAGGCAGGAGTGAGAAGAAGTCTGCTGGAGTATAGAGAGAGAGCAGTTAGGATGAAGTGTGTGAAGTCTGCTAGAGAGAGCAGCTGCAGGAGAGACAGGAGAAGCTGCTGAGCCAGAGAGCTCAGATACTGCTATAATGTAGGCAGTGAGGCAATAAAGACTCAGTCTCAGACACCCACAACCTCTCATGGCTTCTCCGTCTAAGACCTGGCATTCTAGGAGGTCTAGCCCCAGGCAGAGGGGTTCAAACCCAATACCTGTTACTAGTGAGAAGAGGACAAAGGAGGAACTTGACCTAAGTTCCCAACAGCTGTACAGTGGGCAGGGTTCAAGCAAGAACCAGCCCTGGCGTATTCGGATAAGAGAATTTAGAAGAGTACACGGACTCACAGCTACTCAGAGATACTCAGGGCACCAGAGCTCATGACGGGCTCCTGCTGCATACCCTGATACTTATTTGAATTCTATGATTCAGTATTTGAATCCTCCAGAATCAAAAACTATTCAATAAATGAAAAAGAAGTAAATGAGGGAATTAAGAAAACTTTTCCTCAAGATAGTAAGGCTAGCAACCAAACTCATAGTATTTTTTTAATATGAGAAGCCCAATATCAACCAAGTGTTTCTCATTATATTTTCTTACAAAACAAATTTATTTCTCTTTAGACATTTAATGACAAGGGTGAAGGTTATGTTTTCTAGAAAGCAGAAAAAAGATAAAAGCACATTAATTTTTATTGCCATTGTGCAAATGGGAGAAAGAAAGAATGGATAAATGATTCCAGGAGCCCAGCTAAAGCATATACACTGAGTGGCCAGATTATTATGATCTCTGAACGCATAATAATCTGGTCACTCAGTGTATATTCTATACAATAAAAGGCTATTATGCAAATTGTCCCCTCAACCAGGAGTTCCACCAGCAGGCAGGATGGCCAACCACCCATGTTCCCTTCCCATGGCCAGGCTGGACAGCCCCCACCCATGCATGGATTCATGCACCGGGCCTCAGAAATCATAATAATCTGGCCACTTAGTGTATAGGAAAGAATAGAATCATTAAATCAGAGAAGACATTTTTTAAAAAAAGAATAAAAACAAATTTAAATTTACCTTAATTTATATTTGTGACAACAAACTCATGCACATTTAAAAAAAGAGAGCAGTTAAAATACTCTGTATGATACTGTAATTATGGGTACATGTCATTATACATTTATTTAAACCCATAGAATTACAACAAGAGTGAACCTAAGGTAAACAACAGACTTTGGGTGATAAGCTAGGATAATGTAGGTTCATCAATGGTAACAAATGCACCATTCTTTTCTAAAAACTAATCAGGGAGAGAAAGAGAGATCATATCCTTAAGGCAAAGATAAAAAAAAATAATAAGCCTCACCCATCAGTCCGAGGATTTATAAATAATGGGTTGTGCTTTGTATTCTCAACACTCAAAACTTCAGGCTTGTTTTGAAGGAAGATAATTATGTAGAGACCTTTAGAGAGTACTCTCAATTTCCCTGGTTATGAAAAGCATAGTTCTGGGAAACATTAACAAGAGAGAACACCCTGATCTGTTTTATAACAATATGTATGAGTAAGTACAAACTAATTCTGTTAAGGAGAAGAATATTTTTAAAATACAGCTAGTAAATACACAAAATATTTCTTTTCATTGCCTTTGGAATAATAGGAGTTAATTTTATTCAAAATATTGGTATTTTAACTTATTTCCATTTCCATTTATACTATATATACTGTGTGATGCTGGTAATAATTTGCTTATGATTAGCTTAAAAAGCATCTATTGATAATCCTAACTAATAAAAGAGTAATATGCAAATCAACTGTCACTCCAACACAAGATGGCTGCCCTCATGTGGTCAAAGATGGCTGTCCCCATGTGGACACAAGATGGCCACTAAAAGATGGCCAGCAGCGGAGGGCAGTTGGGAAGGACCAGGCCTGCAAGGGAGGGCAGTTGGGGCGAGCAAGCCTGCAGCGGGGAGGACAGTTAGGGGTGACCAGGCCTGCAGGGGAGGGCAGTTAGGGGCAATCAGGCTGTCAGGGGAGCAGTAAGGCATCAATCAGGCTGGCAGGGGAGTAATTAGGGGGTCATCAGGCTGGCAGGTAGAAGCAGTTAGGGGCTATCAGAAAGGCAGGCAGGTGAGCATTTGGGACCCATTGGGATCAGGCCTAAATGGGTAATTGGACATTTCTTGAGGGGTCCCAGATTGGAGAGGGTGTAGGCTGGTCTGAAGGACACACACCCCTGTCCCCATGCATGAATTTTGTGCACTGGGCTTCTAGTTAAGTATATTTTGTTAAGATTATTAATATAGAAGGATGCATTATGAATTAATATTTGAGATAATATATATTACAGACACTTGTACCAATATATATGTGTGTATGTGTATATATATGCTTAACCTGGCTTATCTACTTTAATCCTCATAAAGACCTTATGAAATAGATAAATAAAAAAATGTAAATAGTTGCACCATTTTGAAGTATATTTTTAAAAAAATTCTTCAGTGAGGTTTCAAAGCCAATGTCTTGGTCAAGGAGGGAAATCTGGGGAACACCTATGGAAGGAGGAAAGAGGAGAGGCACTAAGATGATAAAAATGTTATTCTCAGAGACTCCTACCTAATAAAGGGGGAATATGCTAATTGGCCATCACTCCATCACAAAGATGGCTGCACCCACAGCTGAGGCCAAGTTCCCATAAGGAGCCTTAAGGAGCAATCAGAAGGGACCTGAGGCTATGCCCTCCCCTGCCACTGTGGGATTTGACAGGGGACCTCAGGCCGTGTCCCCCACACATCAGGGCTTGACAGGGGACCTTAAGGTGTTTTTCCCATCCTGGTGCCGGGCCGGGGGACCTCAGGCCACAACCCCCACCAGGTGAGGCTTAACAGGGGACCTCAGGCCATGCCCTCCACCCCAGCATCAGATCAGGGTATCTGAGGCTATAACCCCTGCCCAGCAGGGCTTGACAAAGGTGGGACTGGCTGAGTCTGAATCTAGCCCAACTGAGTGTGGGGTGGGGGGGTGCCAAGTCTGGTTCTCACTCGATTTTGAGGTGTATGTGGATGGGCAGGGACTTAACTCTGGGTCCCTTGGTGAGCCCCAGAGTCTGACAGTAGGAAGATTTTTATATACATTTTACTAATCTTTTCATCTCTGACACTTCTATTATAGAGAAAGGGCAAATAGCAACATTAAATCATTTCCTCTAATTAATCCCCTTTTAATGCACACAAATTTTGTGCACCTCGTCACTAGTAGCTAATAAAAATGTGGCCTCAGTGTGAAAGGCTTTCTGCCTTCTTTGCTGACACTCAAGAGGTTATAATGGCAACACATATGTATCTCAGCATTGTTATCTAGATTTTCTCCCAGAATGGGTTACCAAAATATTGCTTTCTCCATTTTATAATGTATGTGTAATAAAATAAAATAAACTTTAAAATATTTTCACCTTTCTAATCAGAAATCCAATGAGATATGACTCTACTACTTATGAAAAAAGAGGATGTCTATCCTGCTTCAAGTTAACTTCCAAATAAGGAATTTGGATAGCTTCATTAACTCTCATGCCCTTTAGGCAGTAACAAAATTTCTCAAAAACTAAATAAGAAAATAATATCAAATTTAGACAAAGTTCAATATGCAAAATTATTTAGAGTATCTTTACCTAGATCAGTAAAATACTGGAAAAAGATTAAATATCCACAATACCATAATTATTAAAATTATATATATCATAACTACTATAACATATTGATATATGTAAAACTACATATATATATATATATATATATATATATATATATACACAGATGTTTCAGAGTCTTAAATTCATGTAGCATTTTATAAAATAGTAGGCAGAAAATTTAGTATCTTATAAACATTAAAATGGTCACAATTATACAAAACAAAAAGCATAAATAAGGGACCTACATCAACATCTTTGAATAGTTATCTCTGAATAATGGTATTTTGTTTTTTCTTGTGTTTTGGTTTTGTTCATTTACTCTTGTATTTTATTTTTTTGCGGGGAAAAAGTGCACTTAAAGTTACAAACAAGCTATCTTGATATCAAGTACCATGTATACTTTATGAAACTAGATGCAATAACATTTTCAAATAAACAGAGAGTTTTTTCATTTTGAAGGCGGTTAGATCTTTTAAATTTTAACAAAGTACTTGCTAATGTCAATGATATGTTTTATTCTACTTTAGAGAATTTCAAAAATTTAATACAAATAAATTTTAATAATTATAATACTTTTACTTAGGATAACCTTGGAGAGAAATAAATATAATAGGAATATATTTAAATAGCTATAATAAATGAAAGAATATAGGCTTTGAAAATGTTCCTAGAAATGTGTTAGTTATATATTACTAAGTGTCCTATTATATCAACAGACTAAAGTTCATTAGAATATTTGAATTGGCTGGTTTTGGGTAGTGCATACTTCTCTAAGTGGTTAGTCTGTAAAGATAGGTCTAGGTGTAGAAGATGAATGTTGGAGTTATATTGCCTTGTCTTTACACAGTGTCTTATGTTTTCAATGATCCCCTACATTTAATATATATTATACTTATAGCAATACTTTGATATGTACAGGCCGACTAGTTAATGAAGTTTGAAAAGTTTTATGGCATCCCTATAGCCTATAGGTCCTAAATCTACAAGCAGAGTCTGTAGTCTTATAGTCTACAGAAAAATTGTTTTCTAAGGTAACAATTATTTTTTTCCTAAAGGTCGTTATTTAAAACTAGCTAGAGAAGAGATTTGGGCCAAAGGAGGATCTCACTGATGAGTCAAATTATGTGATATGAGTGACCCTCACTTTTGTCTAAATATAGGAAAGAATTTAAAAGTGGAATTTATAAATATGCACATAAACCAGTCTGTTTCCTCTTATATCTACTTCAGATTTCAGGGTTCTCATTTGCTAGTACAGTGCAAGTTGCCTAAAGTGTGTTTTATAATTGTTTCAAGGGTATAAAAAATTAATAATAATTTTCTTGCCATAAAAATTAAGTAATGTTTTGCCCCAGAACTCTCAATCAACATTTCACTCAAGCACTTTCAACATGCAATTCATTAAAATAGTCCAAAAGGAGTGAGCATGAAATCAATCAGTCTAACACTGTCCTATGAAATCTATTCCTGGCCTGATGGGAGAGGCACGTTGTATCATATAGAAGTCAGAAGGCTGCAAGGTTACTAGCCAGTCTTCTTCCTGCTATAAACAGGTGTGAATTTTGTTTTGTTTGTGACATTAAAACATTTCAACAAAATATACATCACAGATGTTGTTGATTAAAATACACTGAGCCACAGACAGAGCAGATACAAAAGCAATGCTACTTTCCAAGTTTGTTAACAACTGGGCAATGTCAGTCTTTGCAAGTATAGGAATTTAAAGATCAGTTTAATACATTTTCAAATGCTTTATGACTCCAGTGATTAGGCATTAGAGCTAATTACTCAAAGTATTTTTTTCTTCAAGGCTTACTTCCTACTTTCACTCATTCAACTGAAACAATTAGATGCACCAAGAGAAATGGGTAATGTCTTTTCAAACCATATTTCCCACAACACTTGGTTTCCTGCAGCAAATCATTAAACAATCAACAGATGCATTTAGCTTCAGTCTCTATACAACTCCAAGCAATTATTTGAAAGGACAAAGGTGGCCTAAACCCCCCCTCTTTACTATCAAATATCTTCTCCTGCCCCGATTAAACACACATGTTATTAAAGAAATTGCTTTGCTCTGTTCAACTTGCATACTACTTTCTGTGTCATTGCCACGGAAGATCTTGGGGCAAATAAGAGAAGCAATTTAAAATTTATTTTGTCAACAAGGATATGACTGATAGTTAATATAAGCAGTAAGGAGCCATTCCTGTTAATAGGGGTGAGCAGCCCCCACACTTCATCCCCTAGGGAACTATATGCTCCAGAGTTGACAAATTATCAGAAACCCTCCTCTCCCAGCTGCCTTTTGTTTCATCCCCCAAAATATAAAGCAAGTGTACTTTAGTGTCACGATTTTTTTTTTCCTGGCACCTTTCCATAGCCAATTCCATTCATGCAGAAAAAGGATGAAATTCCATCATTCGAGCATGACATCTCAAAATTCAAACTTAATGAGAGCTTTGGCAGCTTCTGTCGAAGGCAGACAGTGATTAACAAAACACTTCAGAGTACAAGGCACAGCAGTGCTCAAAGAAAACAGTGATGATCTCCACTTAATTGTAGAAAAGCCCAAAGCATCTGCCAGCCGAGGAGAGCTGAAGCCATAAGGAGCTATTGCTCAGATAGGCTGTCATCTCCAGAGATCAACAACCATATGCTCAGCTCAAGCACAAACTCCAAAGAAGTTAATTTCCTGACAAAATACAGGGATAAATATGACATTCAAACAAGTGTGCTCACCCATCCTGAACACACGTTCATCTGCACGCATCAGATTTATGCATCGTTTAAACACAAGCAAATATAATTTGTTTGGAACACAAACATTGCTGCATGAGTACAGGTATAATTAATCTTTGTCTGCTCCACAGGTTCTTGTGTTCTACTGGTTAACCACGCTTTCAACAAACTTTTGATGAATGGAAAAGTCACTTGTTGCTTCATATCTAAACACACATCACTTTTTTTTTTCAAACTCCTGAAGTGCAACTTACTTAAGATGAAAAATAAACCTTTTATAGCTATGCTTTGAAGTATGTGTGTATGTGTATACCTATAGTATATAATTCTATCTACCTATCTATTATCTATCTATCATCTATCTATCTATCTATCTATCTATCTATCTATCTATCATCATCATCATCATCATCTATCTGCTTATCAATCTATCTATCTATCTATCTATCTATCTATCATCTATCTGTCTATTTTATCTCTGAAAGCAGAGATCTTACCAAAACCTAACTGGGATATACCCTTGCAAAGGTTTACACCTGAAAGGTATATACCTATGGTATGATATATTCTCATTGAAAGTAATTCAATGTAAAAACAACAACAAAAAATAGCAAGAAGTGGGTGTTAAATACAAGGACTACAAAAGAGTAAAAGTTCAGAGGTTGCATTCTAAAAAGGAAAAGGAAAAAATAAAAGAGAAGTCCCCATGTTCTCCCTTCATGTGGAGGAAGAGGTGTTTTGAGGTGTTACCTCCTCACAGAATGCAACACGTAGCATCAGATGGATTAGAGTCGGCTGACTATCAACTGTGCATGTCTTGAAAGCAGGTGTTTGATTTAGCATTTGCACACTAGCCAAATGGTAGTTAATTTTTCAGAGATGAACAACCACAGTTCTTATAAAAAACTAAAGAGAAGCATCTGGTAGCAAAATGCTTTCAGTAGCAAACCTAAATCCTATTTTAAAAAACTCCTAATGCCTGGCCCCCAAAAATAGATTTCTCCTTTGTTTGTATCACCAGCATCTTCCAAGGTTGCACATTAAAGCTTAAAGGCTGGCTTGGTTGTAATTATAGTTACCTTTCCTGTTATGAGATTACAGTGAAAAATGTCACATTGTCATACCAGCTTTCTTTGAGACTGAGTTAACTTGCTCTTTTGTAATTCTGTAATTTTGATGTTATTGTGTTTTTATAAATCTTAAATACTAAACATTTTTATCCAATTATAGAATTAATTTATTATTATAATAGAGAATTTGGAAATTGTAGGCAGGTACAAAAAAAGGAAAGTTCACATCATCTTCAAAACCACAATCACAAAACAAAACAAAAACTGCTAAATTTTGATAAATTTCTCCCATATATAATATTCATACCATTGAACTCACATTAAAAATATTTTTTCACTTCCCTCTATAATGATTTATAAAGATATTGAAACATTTTTAAATTACTTATTAATATTTCAATGTATATATGGACTTCTTTTACTATTCTCCTATTTGGAGTCTATTTAATTTTTTACTATTTTATATAGCACTCTACTAAAATTATTTATAAAAGGGTTTTTAAATAATTTTACTGGAGTATCTAAATTAATTTATATAATTATTTTAAGACTAATTACATGTATTATTAAATGTTCCTTAAGAATATTAATGACAATTACATTCTTACTGGCTACACAGGAAGATTACTATTAAATGCCATCTTCATTGATAGAAATTCCTTTTATTAAACCATGTTTTTGATTACTATATCAGAAACACAAGTGTTTGTGGTCTGGGGAATAAAACTGAATATGACAAAATTGATTAAAAACACTTTCAAAGTAAGATAGCTTAGGCAGAAGAAATTTAATAAATACATTTTAAATAAAACCTATTAAGCATATTTGTAATTTTAAAAGTGAAATGTTACATGTTTTGAGTTAAAATACACACTTTTTACTCTATGAAATGAGAGAAGAGAGGAAATCAAAATTTATAAATGAGAGAAAACAGAAGTAATGGAAAATAGTGCAGAGAGAGTGTAGTAAAAGAAACTCTCTTGACCTATAGCATTATTTATTCCTACATATACATATATACGTGTATATATAAATATATACATATATCACATATACATATATGTATATATACATATATATATTAAGATTTTTATATACACATTTTCAAAACTGTCTTCAAGCATGAATATACATCTCTTGAAGAGCTTTGCTTAAATATTCGGAACCCTTGATCTACTGCAGTACCTTCTCCATAAACTTTCATAAAATAAATGGTCTGAATACCACTGCTTCTATTTCCTCACCACCATCTTATTTAGCTGATTCGACTTCTATCCCACTATTCTACTGAAAACACTTTTCTAAGCACATCATTAACTAGTCTTGCTAACTCTTGGTGCCTTTGTTTTATTTCTTGCTTGTGTTCTCTTTTAGTTGGATTTCCTTGTTTTTGAAACCATGCCTCACATATCAAATATATTCTGTCCTCTCCCACTGCCTATGTTCTTCCTTCCTCTGAATATGACTTCTCCTTCTTCTCTATCTATAATTAATTTTTTAAGAACTAGTAAAACCAATACCAGCTCCAAAAAGCCTTCTCTCATTGTTCCAACTCCAAAGAACTCATTGAGCATATTTGGTATTTATAACATATCACTACTAGCACTATTTTATGAATGTGTCTTAATTTTCACAATAAAATTTAAGCTGCTTGAAGGGAGAATGCCTGGGAATATCATATTTATGCATTTCTTTACTTATTCATTCTCGTCTAAAAAGACATACTACTGGCAGAGTTCAAATATAAGGACTAGATGACTCTAGTATCTTTATTAGTCTATAATTAAAACTGTCTCCTTTACAGCCATTCCTCATTTATTCTATGATGTTTGTCCTGCTATTATGACATTATCATGAGCATTCTCCCATGAAATAATAAATTTAAAATATCTAATATAGTATATAGGATATAGCAAATAGACAATTCATTGATACTGGGTCCTATTTCTTGCTTCAATTCTCATCCTTATTACCACATTTTTTAATGGAAATTAGCATTTCTTAGCTTTAGATATCTGACTTATCTTCATGTTTGTGGGAATCTCTCTCCCCCACTATGCGGTACAGTCAGTTCTTCTCTAACATGACATATTAGTGCTCCTAAAAATTGCCATGCTATGCAAAATTATACAATAAAATTACTAGATTTATGGGGAAAATAGAGCTAGGAGTACAACTTTAACAGTGGCATATTAAAAAAATTAAACCTAACAAAAACAGTAGCATCATTTTACACCTGTCAAATAGTTTTATAAAACTTATACTACAACAAAGTCCTGAGATTTTCTAAGGAGTGAATGATAATAGGGATGTAGCAAGTGAGTTATTGTGAAGTGGAGGGATGAGAATTATCTAAAGCTGAATAGACCACTATTGCACCAGATGTGGATGGCTGTGGTTCACAATACACACAGTGAAGTGAGGCAGCTGGTAGGTGTCTGAGTGTTTTTGTGAGTGGGTGTGTTTTGTTTATTCCTAAGTGGTTTAGTTCAGCTGAGTGCAGTTTTTTTTTTTTTAATAATATATTTTACTTAGCCCAACTTATCCAAAATATTATCATTCAGCATGTAATCAATATAAAAGTTATTGGTTATAAATGAATAGGATATTTTACATTCTTTTTTTTTAATAAGTTTTTATTTTTCATATTATTACAAATGTTCCTTTCCCCCCGCCCCCACCATTGCTCTCCTCAACCAGGTTCCCACCCCACCCTCTGCCCTTTCCCCTCTCCCCATTGTCCTCATCCATAGGTGCACAGTTTATGTTCAGTCTCTTCCCACGTCCCCCTCTCCCCTTTTCCCCAAGAATCTTCAGTTCACTCCCCTTCCATACCTCTGATTCTATTATATTCAACAGTTAATATTGTTCATCAGATTTTTTTAATTTCCTTGGTTTTTAGATTCACTTGTTGATAATTACGTATTTGTTGTTCATAATTTTTATCTTTGTTTACTTTCTCTTCTGAAAGAACCCCCTTCAGCAATTCATATAATTCTGGTTTGGTGGTGATGAACTCCTTTAGCTTTTTTTTTATTAGTGAAGCTCTTTATCTGGCCTTCGATTCTGAGTGATAGCTTTGCTGGGTAGCTTATTTTTGGCTGTAGGTTCTTGCTATTCATCACCTTGAATATTTCTTGCCATTCCCTTCTGGCCTGCATGGTTTCTGTTGAGAAGTCAGCTGACAATCGTATAGGTGCTCCTTTATAAGTTACTACCTTCTTTGCTCTTGCTTCTTTTAGTATTCTCTCTTTATCTTTTGCTCTTGGAATTTTAATAATGATGTGTCTCGGTGTGGTCCTCTTTGGATTCCTTTTGTTTGGAGTTCTGTGCGCTTCCTGGACTTGTAAGTCAAATTCTTTCACCAGGTGGGGGAAGTTTTCTGTCACTATTTCTTTCAGTGTGTTTTCGATATCTTGCTCTCTCTCATCTTCTGGAACCCCCATAATTCTGATGTTGGTTCGCTTGAAGTTGTCCCAGAGGTTTCTTACATTATCTTCAATTTTCTGGATTCTCTTGCCTTCTAGCTTCTGTGGAGGAGTGTCTTCTGGCTCTTTATGTTCCAAATCTTTGACTTGATTCTTGCGATCTTCCCTTCTGTTTTTAGGACTCTGTAGAATATTTTTTATTTCAGACAATGTATTCTTTATTTCTTGTTGATCCCTTATCATTTCTTGTTGACTCCTTATTAATTCTAGTTGATCTCTTTTCATATCCTCATAGGCCTTATCCATCTTTTCTAGGAAATTCTTGAAAAACCTTATAAGCGTAGATTTGAACTCTATATCCAGACGCTTTTTGTCCTCCATTTCTTTCGTTTGTGATCTATTTTGTTGTCGCATTTCGCAGTTACAGATGGGACGGGGTTTCAGGGTGGAGCCTGCAGCTTTGGCTTCCGTCAGCCCCGCCCTATGCGGGTCCTTCAGTGCTCGCTGCCGGCGCCTCTGAGAGAAAGGTGCCCTCGATTTTCGCCTGCTGCCAAACAGTCTAGGCTCTCCCACAATGAGCCCGGTATTGGGGTTCAGTTCAGTTGGAAGTGGAGTTGGAGGTGGCGTTCACAGCAGTCTGGAGCCCCAGTCTCCTTCCCGTCAGGGCAATCCCGCGGCACAGCCGACCGTCCCTTCTCTGGGGGCAGTGTGTGCGCCTCCGGGACCTCCTTTCTCCGCTACCCCGGGGTTCCGACTTACAGCCCAGCTCCCTCTGGCTGAGCCTGGATCCCCGGGGTCTGGCCTAGAACTGGGGTTCAGAGCAGTCAGGGGCCCAGCACAGTCGGAGTTTTATCTCCTTTCCGCTAGGGAACGCCCATCAGGCACTCGGCCTCCCTCCTCTCCGGCTCCGTCCTCTTCGCGTGCGCCGCGTGTCTCCGTACCTTAGGCTTTTACAGCTCCTCCGTGCTTCCTTCTGGTTTTCTCCTTGCTTCTTGTTGTAGGATTTCCAGTCAGTCGACTTTCCTGTAGTTCTGGGTAATGTCCATTTTATATTTTAGTTGTATTTTATTAAAATTGTTGTGGGCGGCTGCGGCTAGTTGCCTACCCGAGCAGCCATCTTGGATTCTCCTCCCAGCTGAGTGCAGTTTTATGCATTCACCTAGTCTTTCTCATACCATAACTACAGAAACAATAAATTTGTTTTATGTTCAAATTGTCTCCCAACCTATCCATTGAAATGTGTGTTTTCAAATTAAGTGTTTTATCAGAACTTCACGTATAGACCACATTTAGAGGTGCTTTTTTATTCCAATTATTGAATGCCTTACACACTACCAGCTTCGTGTGAAACTTAGAACAAGAACAGGATTTCCAAAAGTTTTGGGTTTAGTGTGATTCTGGCATTTGATCTTTATGAATCAGTGGGTCTGCTGGTACTCCCCATACCTGCAGTGGGTTTGGCTGGTGCCTAGGACTTGCAGTATACAAAAAATAATCACATCAATGTATTTTATGGTTTATAGTAAAATCACATCTTCTTCAAATAATTGTTCTCTTGAGAAATGGCTCTTGATTTTTTCTACCCCTCACTGTTAAATAGATACCCACCTACCCTAGCCTGCTTGGTGTTATTCAAAACAATAGACTTAGATATACCCAACATCCATTGATTGTCAAGTGAAAGTTTTACTTATTGTAAAGGCCAGGAGAGTCTTAAAGTATAAGTCAGTTGGAAGAAAACTTGACTTCACTCAGCATGACAATTCCTGCTATGCTTCTATAGATCTCTCAATCCACACTTAATTGATTCATGGGGCATGTCCTATGATTACTTAACTGAGGAAGAAAAAACTAAGTTTGATTTACAGGTGGCTTTGTACTATATTTTGGCCCCAACTAAAGTGTGCCTTAGGGGGAAACCTTAAAGAATAGAGAAAAGATATCCTCTGGGATAGAACTTCATTTATAAAATAGCACATCTCATTACCCTCTTTGCCTCGAAAAAGAAATAGTCTGACATAAAGCTTTATATAATACATGGCTAGTGGCTAAGATTTAGTTAGATGGTCAGAGATTCAAAGTGTTTGAGTATTAATAACAACTGGTTTAGGCAAAGTTATCTGGATAGAAATCTGGAAATAATCTCAATGTGGAAGGATGTTTGTGTTCCTGAATGGTCATCTCCACTCTGGAAGAGGCTCTCAGTAATCAGGCTGACAAGGTATTGCTCTCTGTGTATGTCATTTAGCCTCATTTCCACAGTTACCCCTTAAGCCAATACTTTCCCAGTGGGCTTACCAATAAAGTGTCAGAATGTCAAAGACAGAAGCCAGATACAAGCCCAATTAAACAGACTCCCCTTCACCCAAATTGATCTGGCTACTACCATTGTTAAGTGTCAAGATTCCAACATGATAAAATGACGATAAAGCCCTCAAATTTTGCCAAAGAACTTTAGAACTTATCATCCATTTGATGTTTTGCTAAACTATTTCCATCATGGAGAGAACAGAGATTTTGGCTCACTGGAAATTTTTTTCTTCTTCTGAATTTGGATTTTCCTTATCTATCTACAATGTTTCTGCCAGAAATAGCATCTGGTTACTTACTGAATGTCTCATTTGTCACCATCAATGAATATGCTTTGTAATTAAAGAAGCAGGCAAAGGAGTGATGCTTACTAGTTTCACTCTTCTTACCCAGCAATAAATGAACTTATACAGAATTGAAAGTTGGTCTATTAAATACAATGGAATCAGTAGGTAGACAATTCCTTGAGCTCTTGAATTGCTGTTCTACATGATGCAGTGTTTGCTCTGAACTGGTAACATTACTAGTATATGGAAAAATTAATTGATATCTACTGAGAAGGGAAAGACTGCAGAAGGAGGAAGTAGAATAGAGACCTTCATAATTTGTTTTTGCATTTGAATTTGAACACTTAGTAGAGATCAAAGTGGAGACTTAGGGAAAAGACATCTGAAAAGGATGTATTTATATATAAGAGCCACCAAAAAAAAAAGCATGGTATTTAAAGTTAGAAGACTAAATAAACTCACTTAGGAAGTGAAAGTTGACAAAAATGATAAGAGGTCTTTGACCTTGGCTCTCCAGAACCAGCCAATGGGACTGAAATAAGCAGTCACTAGGAAGGACAACCAAGAGGATGGTGTCTTGTAACCTAACTAGGAAAGCAGTTCCAAGAAGAGGAGGGTGAAAGATTATATTGCTGTAGAGTCGAGTTGTAAAGCAATCATTTTGCAACCAGGAGGTCCCTGTTGCCTATGACAACAGCTGTTTCAGTGAATTGACAGGTGCAAAAGCCTGATTGGAATGGGTTCAAAAGAGTTTGGGAGAACTCTGGATAAGGAGTAAATATTGGAATTTTAAGGAACTTTAGTGGAAAGGAAATGGGTTGGGCATAAAAACAAGGATAAAGTGTTATTCCATGACAACCAAGGGAAAGGCAAGTGCACTGACAGCTGTGGGAGTGTGTGGACGTTCTCTTCTGATTCTTCCCTGCTTCTGTTTTCACTGTGAAATAGGTAGAAGATCATCAGCAGAGTGTGATGATATGGAGCTGGGATAAAAAGTTTGAGGAAAAAAAAAGAAAATGTGAACTAGTCTAGGACAGTGAAAGAGTGTGGGAAATGGAGTAGCATTAAGGACTTGAGACGAGTCACTCCAGAAGTATGATTTTTCTCTAGCCTCTTTCAGCTCTTCACATGCACACGTGGAATAGGTAGAAAGCTGTTTACAAAAAGAGTTGGGAGTTTGCTAAGCCAGTAAAGATGTAGAGAGACAGGAAATGGGAAAGATATTAGGGCCATGTCATCTAAACCAGAAGAAAAGGAAGTGAGAATCACATTGTTTCTCACTCTGCCGAAACTTAGTGTCTGCTCTACTCATCTGGGCTCCTAACAAACACACTGCTTCATATAGTCAGGTAAGTACATTTTTGTATGTCTTGAAGAGTAACATTTCAAAACAAATAGCAAGATCTCGATTGCAACTCAATAATAAATAACTGATCATTGGCTACTTTTTACATTTAAAAACAAGACAATAATTCTACTTTTGAACCTCAGAGAGGAACAAAAATTAAGTAGTGGGCTTAATTGTGTAGTAAAACATTTTCAGGAGATCAGGCAACAATAAATGTGAAATCACATAAACCTGGGGTTGAACTCTGGCCCGGCCGCTCATAGGGCTTCTACCACCAAAACAGGTAAACAAACCACTCTGAACCTGAGCTGCCTCATCTCTGAGATGAAGATAATACCTACCAGGTAGCTTCACAGTGAATACTACACAAGACAATGTTGTGCATCACTTAATTCCTTGTAGGCCAGTTTATTTTTAAAAATGATTACTTTCCTCCACTGTCAGTTGATATACCTAAATTGTGTTATCTGAAATGCTAGTTTCCCTGGGTAGTTTGTAAAAAATAAAAAGTGATTCCACAGTCAAATACATTCTAAAATGCTATGTCAAACAAGGGTAAACAGATTTCTTGATTGCAGATATTTTGAGAGACTTTGATATGTTAATATGCTTTCGGAATTTGAGAGAGGGTTATAACATGCAAAGTGCCCCACTTGTATTTGACAGGAGAATTCATTTTTCCCAATATTTAAATGCCCTACTATTTCATAAGATGTACTACTGGGAGAAACTGTTTTAGACATTTTTCTGCCTGAATATTTACTCTGAAGTCATTCAAGGATAGCTGAGCTCCATATACTCTCTTTGGCAGAGCTCATGTCATCGCAAAGGCCATGCCATGCTTTCAAAGATCTAGCATACCTATTTGTCAGAGAAAAGAATTCTACAGCCTCTTGAGGAATCAAATTAGGAATGTAATTTTAAAGATAACTTTCTAGCTAAATACTCTGTATTTCAAGTTCAGTTGACCCTCTTAATATAATTTTGACACAATATTAGTATTTTATCACACCCACAGAATTTGAAAGTTAGAATACACATTATTGCACGTTTTCATTTTTTACTAACTCAACAAGTTTTCATGTGATATAACCTATTAAACTACTTTTGTTTGACAATAAATCTAAATAAATATTTATAATTAAATTATCTCATGTCTTACACAGAGAAACTAATCAGCTATATCTAGATATACAGTTGTTAGAGATTACTAAAAAAAATCTCCAAGCAAAGAACAGCTTTAAAATTATATTGGAAGAAGAATACTAGGACATGCTCTTTTTATCAAAATAATTTCATTCATTCAGCAAATGCATGACAAATATTTATTTTTAAATTGAAAACAGTTTTTTTTCTTTCTTTCTTATTTTCTCCTACGATTTACCTTATTGTGCTGGTAAGGTCTAAAGTTACTCTTCCTGTGTCTCTAATCTTTTATACAGTGAACAAAGAAGTGAACAAATAGCAAATAATAGATCATCACTCTTTTGCATAATATTTTTTTCCCTGGGACTGCAAGCACATCTGTGCTTTGCCTTAACCACTGAAAATTGACATTTCCCATATCCTCCAGTTAGTGTGATGTTAACTGGAGCATTACATTCTGCTAGTATCTCTTTCCCTTATTATTTGTATGCATTTTATGCTATTTTTAAAAGTCATGCTGTTGAACATGTCATGACTGAATACGAATGAATCCAAATATCAGGCCCTTTAATATGACTACAAATGTCAAATTTGAGGCAAGTCCTTATTGGTTGAATTAGATAACTGATAATATATCCCACGTCCAGCTAATGCTAGAATGTCATCTCATCCAGGTGTCCTTATAAAAATACAAGCCTAATGGGACTGAAAAATGTTAAGTGAATTCAGGAAAACATATATGTTTCCCATTACTTTTGAGAAAGAAGTAAAGCTTCAAATGTATAAGCAGGTTTCAACTAAATGTGATATGAAGGGAAATTATAACTGTATCTTCCTGGGTAATTTAACTGCAGTTTCAGATTATGACTGTGCTAAATTGAAGATAAAAATAACACTTGTTTCCCTCGTTTTTGTTGTCAGATTTCACATTTACTCTCTTTATTGCGAAGTGTGCATAGCCAAGTTATTTAAATTTTCAATAATCTATTTCAAAAAGTGGCCACAGGTGACAGGGGGCCTTTTGACACTCACCTTTTTAAATTTTGATGAGAACAGTTGTTGAAGGAAATCACTGAAAGCCTGACAACCCCAGGGTTCAGGGCCCTTTGACACACCGCAGTTAGAGCATCAAACACGTGTGCATGCCAACTTGATTCTAATTATCTTGGCCTGCTGGAAAGAAATATCCTTTCACTTCATTTTGATCTAACCTTCATTTTGCCATTCAACTGAAAATAATAATACTTAATGTGAGCTATATAAAGACTTATTTTGCCTTTGCAGCATCCTGTGCTCTGAGCAATGTCAATCCATACTTCTTTTATTTGGGTGAATCACTTTCTCTTTGAGTCTGTGGAAGAACACCAGCAGAGGGAAGGATACTTAGTCGAGTTGCAGTATATAAATAGCTCTGCCGAGAGCATTACAAAGACTCTGTTGTGCTATCACACAGCAGAGCCAATAATGTACAATATGAAAAATCCCTGCCAAGTGCACAGAGGATACAGACAATGTTTGCCATTTCTCTGATCGGTTGTCTGTTATGTGTTGCAAGAGTTTATAGCCATAGAGTCAAAAAAGTCTACCACACCCCAAAGTGCTTCTATTAAAACAATAATAAAAACATAAACCATAAACACACACACGCCCTTAAAGAAATCAGAACAGCATCAACAATAACAAAAAAACAGTGGGTGAGAGTGGAATGGAAAGTCATAATTTTCTATAGAAACAGAAATGGATTTTTCACAAAGCACCAAAGCCTTGTATAACTACTTCCTTGAAGACGCCTTCTGTTTTTTGAAAACATACCAATCCACAAATCTGTAAAAGAATTAGAATACCCAGGATTTTTAAGGAAAAGTCATACCTTGAAAAACCAAATATATGAAAAATCATATGTGAACTGAGTATCTTATGTAGAACAAAGCCATAAACATTTTATTCTCCGTAAAAAAGTTAGCATTTTATTTTCGGAAGATAGATTCCAAAATTAGCATTCCTGATTTTTGTTTTCAAAATATGCTTCAGATATATAGCAGGAAAATACTATACTTGAAAGTTACCATTTAGGACTTTCTTTGACTGTATATGTTACTAGAAGCCCAGTGCATGAATTTGTGCATGGGTAGGGTCCCTCAGCCTAGCTGGCATTCAGGGCCAATCAGGGCATGATCTCATACAGTTCCGATCAGGGCTGATCATGGCCAGCCACCTAGGAATTGTGGGGGGTGAGGGGGTAGGAGATGTCGGGGCCACTGGAGGTTGTCTGGCTGGAGCGGGGAGAGACCAAGGGAGGTTCCTATTGTTCTAGTCATTCGGTCATAAAGATTGCTTAGGCTTTTATATACATAGATAGTTGAAGATGAAAGTTGTACTTACACGGCAGGCAAATACATGTTTTGGGCATTCTGGATCTTAACTACTTTTGATAAGCACTTTCAGTTTTTATAAGAAAATTTTTCAAAAAATATATTATTACATCTATAATAATAAAAGGGTAATATGCTAATTAGACCAAGCATCCATCTGGACGTCTATTCCAGACATCTTTCTAGAGAAAGCCAGTGCCAGAGGGAAGCCAGCTCAGGTCTTGGGTGCCTGTGGGGGAGTAGAGGGAAGCCATCCTGGGTCCCTGGTGCTAGAGGAAAGCCAGTGCTCGCAGTCGGGGGAAGGAAGGCCTACTCTTGCATGAATTTCATGCATCAGGCATCTAGTTTTATTATAATAGCCTAAAATAACACCACAATAAGATCTTTAAAGTTTCTCTTGACTCCTCATTCAAATCCCACCTGTGTTTGTTTACTGCACCCTCCTTTATTTTGCTCCCAGTCCTGTGATTCCCCTCTCTCTTCTGCTCTTTCTTTTTTTAAGTCAACTCTAAAATCATTTGTAACCCTGCTTGTGCTTTTATCTTTATATACATATACCTATTTCTGGATTTCCCCGCTTTTTCCTTGATTTCTGACCCTATTCTTTGTTTTTCTCTACTTCCCTCTGTTTTACACCATTAACTCCCCCTACCTTCAACACACACACACACACACACACACACACACACACACACACTCAAAAGCATGAGGCAGCAGACAACATTTTTTGAAATGATACCTTATAAATTTTTTTAGGTTGTAGAGAACAAAATGTTCTAGCTGAACCATTCCAGTGTATGCACAGACCCTTTAGCGGAATCTGATCATACTTTATAGCCCAGTTCAAACTTCATCTCTACCATGAAATCTTTCTCTCATTCCTTAGAGGGGAAAAAGTTTGCTTTCCTATCTGCCCATACACACAGTTCTATTTTAGAATGTGTCATGTTATATTATAGAGGTGGTTTACATATTAATGGGGCCTAGTAAAGTATAAACTGCTTGTTTGGAAGAAACATGGTTTGTATGCCTTATCATTCCCTGTGTCCAAATGATAGCCTAAATCCAGTAGGTCCTTAATAAAAAAAATTTTTTTAAAAAAAAAAAAGGTGAAGAAGCACAGGTCACAAATTACCTGAGTTAATATCCCTGCTTTCGCTGAAACTGGTTTGGCTCAGTGGTAGAGCTTCGGTCTGCCGACTGAAAGGTCCCGGGTTCGATTCTGGTCAAGGGCATGTACATTGGTCGCGGGCACATCTCCGGTAGGAGGTGTGCAAGAGGCAGCTGGTCGATGTTTCTCTCTCATCGACGTTTCTAGCTCTCTCTCCCTCTCCCTTCTTCTCTGTAAAAAATCAATAAAATATATTTTAAAAAAATATCCCTGCTTTCCATTTATCAGGAAAGTCACTTAACTTATATAAAAAAAATCAGATAGCTAATTGTATATTATAAATAATTACTTCCTGGGTGGTCAGAAGAGCATGTAAAGCACTTTGCACAGTACCTGACATGTAGTATTTGCTCACTTTGTGTTAAACGTTTGCTCCTTAAGAAGATGCACCTCACCAGATATCAACAGCTTTGATATGGTTATAATTTACCTTAAAATCACCAGTTAGAATTATCCCAAACACTTTTTTATGACAACATCACCCTGCAAATGTGCTGCTAGATGTCTCATTAAATGACATAAAGATTCCCTAAAGGTGAAGTTGAGGACTTGAAACTTTTCTATAATGGGCATCACTAGGGAGTAGGACTTCCAGATGGTATATGCCAGAGCCAGCTGTCCGGGGAGCATTGCTTGACGAGAGCTGTGGTCTACAGAGAACAGTGAAAAGGTAAATGCCCAATTTGAAAGTCTGGCTCAGTGGCTCAGTGGCCTAGGGTAAGAACGCATTCACATCAAATAGGAGATCCATCATCTGATTCATCCATGTGTCATTTATTATTTCATTCAATATATTATATGATTGTAAATTTCACTACATTAGAGAACAAACAACACTTGCATTGTACATCATCCTTTTCTGGAGAAAACTTATTTTCTTTTTAGTACCCTTAAAGACAAGAAAGCCACAATACAATTTATATCGATCTTGTGTTCTGTCTGAAATAAATACATCTATGCAACATATGATTTCTTTGTGCATTGCTCCCAATAGCCTATTGTTTGTACTATGGGTAGAGATGAAAGAAACTTCATAGATTTTTTTTCTGACAATTAGAAAATTTTATTTTTGTTTTTGCATCACTCATCTAACTACTTTTTTAAAAATGTCCCTAAGTCTTCAAATTTTTGAAACTACCTAATTGCCTTGAGTTAGATATTACTCAAATATATCCTTTTTAACTCGCCTTTATTTCTCTACCTTGTTATTGTAACATTATGTTCCTGCCCTAAATGACATCACTTTGCATTTATATCAATTCAAACTCATCCTGATTTGTTTTATAAATAATTTTTCTATTCCCAAAAGGTCATTTTTATTTTCACTGTTACTTCTCTCAATTACCCAGACTTTAGAATAGCTCTGGCATATGTAATTCCCAATACATTTGAAATAAAAGTGTGTGGCTCCTTTACCTCTTTCTCTACTATATCTACACTTCTAAAAGTTTCACGCATTCCCATTCTTTTTCTTACAAATCTCTCCATTTCTCTCCTGGCCAGTTTACATGCCCGGTTAAGAACTTACTTGCCAGCATCTCAAGTCCTTTGGCCTCGTATTTCCTCTGCCCTTGTTACACAGACATTTAGCCCTGGATAAGCCCAGCCATCCACTCTCATCATTTCTACATACTGAGCAGTGCTAGAGAAAAATCGCAAAATCATGACATTTGGTGCTTATACAAATATATGTCTTCTGATTTTAACAATGCCTTCTAAGTTAACAAGTAATTTTTAACGCCTTTTGTTAGTTCTCTCTTCCATTCCTAGAGTCCCTATTGCAAATATTTCTTGCTTGCCCACACTCTGTATTATATCTTTATCTTATTTACTTCATGTTTCTTTTAGAGTCAAGCAATCCCACAATTCCTACTTACTTCTTAACATTTAACTCCTGTTCACTAAAATTGCTTCTGTTAAAATCAGTAATTACCTCCTAATCACCAAAGCCAAGGGTCACTTTTAAGTCTTCATTTTCTTTGACCCCAGATACCTTTGCCCTACTGACTATTCCCATGTCTTTGAACTTTTTTCTTCCTTTCACTAATGCAACATTGTTTGGTTTTTCTACTTACTTTCTGACAACACCATTTGTCCTCCTCTTGGAGATCTGCCTTCTATGCAAGGCGTTAAAGTTTTGATGTTCCTCTAGTGACTCCTGCCTAGTTCGTTCTAGTCTTACAGTACTCCCCCACAGCGTAATCTCGTTCCTATTCCTGACAACTTTATATTTTCTGTATTTCTCCACAGATCTCTTTAGAGAACTAAAAATCTCTGTTACCTTCCCATTATACATTTTTATCCAACTATTCTGTTAAAGGTGCCCAAGTTATAAATCCATCTTCTACTCTTCTGTTTTCTCCCTTTACATGTTGTATCAAAAGGGTGCTAACCTTATTGTCCAAGTGAGAAACCTGCTTCTCCCTTTCTTCCACTTCCAGCCAGTCAGTTACATAAAGCAAACTGCAAGCTCCCCCTGTCTTCTCAATCCTCACTAGCACCATTAATCAGTTTCCTATTGATTTCTTGTCTTGATTAAAGCAAATATCATTCTGACTCCAATCTCTTTCAAAATGCACTTAGAATGATTTTTTCTAAAACTGCTATGGTTTCTACAATCTACAGGATGAAGTCCATATTCTTAACATGCTTTTCAAAGCCTCCTGCTTATCCTGTCGTATTCTCAGCACTCACCCACATCTTTCTGATCTTACTTGACTAAACGTCTCAGTGCAGCCCTTGTGGCTTCTGCTGGGCACAGGCTTCCCTCTTCTCAAATGTCCTTTCTTTCCTCCCAACTTCTTGAAAAATACTCAACATACATTTTAAAGTTCTCTGTAAGGTGCCTTCTTTGGTCTCTCGGAGTGTTTGTGAAAGAATGGTTTATTTGCCTTTGTTCATCACAAAGTTATAAGCTTCCTGACTAGAAGGAGTTTACCTCTTTTATCTGGTGTGAAGCCTGGTTCGTGCACCGGTAAATATCATTCTCTTCTCTCAGCATTGGACCTAATGTCTCTTCTTGGTTTAAATAGACTTTTAAAATCCCCAGCTCAGCCCAAGGAGTTTCATGGTTCTTTTAGTCAGATGCATTATATCTAGTTTGTTAATGATGATGTTAGCTTTTTTTTTTTTTTCATTTAAAACCAATCATAAGGCTTAGCTCAGAATATCTTTTGGGGCAAGTTGAAGCTTATTAATGCAAAAATAAATTAATAATGAAAGCAGAAGTATATACTGGGTTAAAGGTACTGCGAATGTATGACACCATTTAGAACAGCAAATTTATAAGCTGATACTGACAACACCCTAAATGTCCATATCACTAATAATACGTTCAGTAGAAAGTTGGTAATAACTTGCAAACTTAATTGGATTTTTTTTTAAATTAAGGACTTCTGATGTCAAAAGAAGAACTTAATGAGACTAAATTATTTTCCTCAAATATTCTGCCCTCCCATTAAGAAAAGTGTAAGTGGCAATGAAAACCTAATTAATTCAAAAATACCCTTTTATCCTTAAAATTTAGAATCATAACCACATTTTATTAGACAACTCACAGGTCTAAATCTATTTTCTCATGGAAGGTTCTAGGAAAAAGTATAAAATATGTGACTCTATCTTGGGCATTCTCTTCAATGCCCATTGCAACCTGTCTCCCCTCTCTCACAACGTTCCCTTCCCACACACTGAGATACTATCCTCTACCCTCAAAGAGTCCAAATCATGTTGCTGAAGTTAGCAGAGTGAGAGTTACACTTCTCTATTATAAATGTTATTTGAATATGAGACTTCAAACAACTAAAACACTTTTAATATCTAAAGGAATTACACTCAAACAGGTGCTTTAGAGTAGACTGTGAGCAGTAATTGTTTGAAATGTTTTTGTTTTGGGGTAAGGGGTGAGGAGAGGAAACTATTTAACACTGCCTAAATTATAACTATGCATAAGACCAAGATGTATTTGTTAATATCCTGGAGAACATATCAGAACTGGTATGAAGCCTTTAGCTTGCTTTCCCCCACCCCCTTTAATTGAATTTATTGAAGTGACATTGATTTGTAAAACTTACAGGTTTCAAGTGGATAACTCAATAAAACCATCTTCACACTGCACCCTACATCCATCGCCCACAGGAAAGTCTCTTTCTTTCCCCACCTCCACCCCCATTTGCCCATCTCCCATTTGTCCATCTCTACTTACTCCCACCCTCCCTTCCCTTTGGCTATCACACTCTGTTCTCTGTGTCTTTGTGATGTGTGTGTGTAAGTGTGTGTGTGTGTGTGTGTGTGTGTGTGTGTGTGTGTGTGTGGTTTGCTTAATCCCTTCACCTTCTTTCATCCAATCCTCCAAACCCCTTCCCTCTGGAGATTATTGCATTAAGTAAAATAAGCTAGTTAGAGAAAGTCAAGAACCCTATGATCTTGATGGGGAAAATGAGACATTTTTGGGGAGCTAGCAATCTGAATCTTGTCACTGTCCGTTTAATTATCTGGTCCTGCAAGACCTGTTTACCCAAAATACTACTCCCATTTTAGAGAGGCCATAAACCATACCCAGACAGAGTTATCAGTGCTGGCATCAGGCCAGGTTTTGGGATGTGGTCCCACTGCCCCCATCCCAGCATATGGGGCTTTTTGCAAAGCCCACGAAAGGTCCAGAAGTATAATCCATATCTGGGGGACAAAGAACCAAAGGGAAATAAAGGGAAAGCTTCCACCATATTGGGCGGCTCTGAGTTTGGAGATAAACAGACTCCCCTGAGTCACGGTACCAGTACATGTGAAATGTCTGGAAATAAATGTTTTTTTTTTCCTGTGCCTTCCATACTCCTGCATATTTTTTTGATTGCCTGGTAAATTCTGTAACAATCTCACTCATATGTGGAATCTTGCAAGCAAAATAAACTGAAAATATTACTCAGCAACCAATCTACAAACAAACTCATGAGGTGATAGGCAAAGAAATAGGCAAAATACAAGAGCTTTAAAGAAGTCTGTTAAAATAACAGACTAAAATAAAAAGTTCTGAAAAAGTTTCGACTGGTGTTTACCTGAACACATGCTTGGGTGTCAAGGCTAGAGGAATATAAATAGTTTTTGAACACTGTTATACAAGTTATTTTAAGCCATTAGCCAATTTACTCATTACTTCCTCAATTCACAAGAAAAAATAATGCAAGATGGATAACATTTAAAGAAAGATAAGTTATATGGGCAGTATCTTAAATCTATCATCGACTATTTCCAATGCTAGTAAACTACAGAATTTAGAGTGGGGGTATAATTATTAGAAGATTTTTATGTTTCTCTTCATTGAGCAGAGGATCAATAGTGTATAAGCTGGAGGGATAGTTTTCCCAGAGCTAGAGAGTTTTTGTAAATAACTTGCTAAGCTTTGGTGGAAATTTGAATTGCTACTAACAGATGTAGAAAGTAAAAAATAAAAAAAATCTGCTATTCTTCAAAAGTATATTTGACTTTGGACACAATAATAAATTGCAGGTTGATTCAAAATTACTTAAATGATAAATATATCTTTGAACTCTGGTCTCATGAAAGTTTTTAAGATATATCTGTATCTTACTAATCACTGTAATCCCAATCTATAGCCAAATGTCTCAAATGCAATGGTGCTCAATAAATATTTCCTAAATAAACAGTACTGATTTTTTTGTGGCCAATAATATTAAGAGTTAAAAGCTTATTAAGTGCATGCCAAGTATCAGGCATCCTCATGGCAACAATATAAAGTAAGTGGAATTGTGGTACTCGGTTTAAATATCTGGTAAATGAGGTGTACTGAAAGATGAAGTAATTGGTCCAACTAATGAGTAATAGAGTCACACACAAGCAGACAGACATCAGGATCTCTGCACTCAGCCACCCTGCCATAGCTGTTCTGCATCTGCTATCTTTTTTACACTCTTATTTATTTAATGAGCATATTGAATGGTTTTTAAGTGCTAAGCCCTGTAACAGCATTGAGTTTACAGAAATGAATCAAACACCAAGAATTTGTGCTTTGATTGACCTTATTACATTGGGGAGAGGGATGGGGAAGAGATACAATTTAAACAGATAAATAAGAGATAAAAGGAAAATAAAGCAGACGAAAGTGGACAGAGTATGAGAGTACAGATTGTACTTTTAAATAGGGAGTCAAAGTCTTTCAGTTAAGTTGACTTTTGACCAGAAATATGCAGAAAGGAAGAAGCAAGCTATGGAAATATGTAAGGAGAACCTGTCCTAGTCAAGAGAAGTGCATGGGGGTTGGAGAAGACTCAGCACCTGTGGAGAATATCGAGGTAGCCAGTATGGCCAGAGCATACAAGAAAATGGGCAGAGTAAAGACACTGAGAAAAAAGGGTGCTGGGAGGAGGCAGAGGATCTTATAGGCCTTGGTATAAAGGCTCCGGAATTTATTTTGAACAGTTTGGGAGGCTATGTGAGGGCTTTGAGAGAAGTGAAATGGCTTAAAAGTAATAAACATAACAAAACATTCATCTTGTTAATTATAGACTGCCCATGATCAGTTATATAGAAATAGGAGAAATACATGTTCAGAGGTGTTATAAAATTAAATATTTCATTTTCATAACTCCATGTCTCTTAGGCCTAATGTGTGGAGTAGAGAAAATTCTGGCCATAACAAGAAAATTATGTAATTAGATTGGATCACTCTTTAGGGCCATTTGCATTTACATGCAGTCCTCTTTTTCAGGATACTCACACTCCCCGGACCATTTCTTTTCTCATTATTTCATTTATCTCCAATATATTGATAACTTACAGGTCAATAATCCCAACTCATACTGAGCTATCCAGTTCTAGATCCACATATCAAACCACCCTCCTGCTCCTCTTTTTAAATAGCCAACTCAGAAGCATTTTGAGCATCTTGTGTCAAACTAAACTTATCACCATCTCCTACAAATGGATACTTTTCAAAAGAGAATATAAGGAAGGCCAGGAGACATATGAAAACATGCTCAAAGTCACTCCTGTACGCTTCACACTGGGGATCAAACCTGCAACCCAGGCATGTGCCCTGACCAGAATCATACCAGGACATTCAGGTTCATAGGTCAATGCTCAACCATTGAGCCAAGCCAGCAGGGCTCATCTCTTCTTTTCAAAAAAAATTTTTTTAGTATTATAGAACACTGTCAAAGGATACAGAGTAATCAAAATGAGTATAATGAACCCCATATACTTACTGTCCAGGTCCAAAAATTATCAACACATGGCAATTTCATTTAATCTGTACCCTCATTCATGTCTCCTACTTGTATGTTATTTTAAAGCAAATCCTGGATCTCATATCATTTAATCTGCAAAAATTTTCATATGCATCTCTGAAAAATGATCCTTAAAGAACCATGTCCATATGCTATCTTCATTGACAATAATTTCTAATATAATCAAATAGCTATATTTACTTCCTTTAATACACAATTCAGAAAACTCACACTCTCCACTTCATTAGTGTTTACCTCTAATCAGTACCATTTAAACAGACTGTAAAATAGACCCAGTGCATCCTTGACTAGCATGAGACACCAACAGCTTCTATTCATCAAGCCTGTAGATCTTCCAAAATGTACACTGTTTTCTCCAAATTAACTTTTTTCTTTTTCTTTCTTTCTTTTTTCAATATATCTTCATTGACTTCAGAGAAGGAGAGGAAGAGAGAGAATCATGCATCAACTGCCTCCTACACAACCCTCACTGGGGATTAAGCCCACTACCTGGGCATGTGCTCTTGACCAAAATTGAACTTAGGACCCTTCAGTCCACAGCTGCTGCTCTATCCACTGAGCTAAAATAACCAGGGCTGACTTTTTTCTTAATGGAATAATGTGTTTTCCCAATTCTCCCACCTGTGTTCTAAGTCACAAGTTATTCAAGATAACTTACATTCCAAGTAATTGATAATTCTGGGCTTACTTATCAATTACATTAAATTTTATCACAATAATAAAGTAATATTTCAGAGGAAGGGTTAAAAGAATAGTTATAAAGAAGATGGAGATTTAAAAATACTTAAGTCTAAGAATTCATAATGGCAATGAAATGTTGAGTTTTTATTGTGTACTTGGTGCAGAAAAAGTACTCAGTGCGTGCACAGAGAAGCATGTCAGAATGGTTCAGTTTGTTCCCAGGGCTCTGACACCAGCTGACTTCGATTAAATAGCAGTGAGCTGGAAAGGCATTCTGGGTATTGGAATGCAAATGAAACCACCAAGCATTTCTTCCTATGGCTTTGGAATTCCCACAGCCACAACTACAATGAAATGTATATTTTAGAGCTGGATTTTAAGCAAGTAAATAGGCTAAAAATGTATTTTGCATGGGCCACATATAATCCTAATGGAGCTAAAATTTTTCTCGAAGAGGAACAAAAAATGTTTAATAGAAAATTATTTTTTAAAGTGCTTTCAAAGATACATGAAAACATATGCATATGGCATAATCTTTAATCTATAATTTCAGCTTCATGGCATGGTAATGGCTTTCTCTGAATTAAGATATTTCTATTTTGGCATTTTCAAAGAAGGTCATAATTGGCATGTGTACAAAATAATTAAAGGCCAATGATTATTTGGATAATAAGAAAGCATTCTTTATGTAGCCTCTAGGGCATTAGTTTGGCTTTTCAAATAAATACGGTCTCAATCACTTAATTTTGAAAGAAACTAATAGTGCTCTGAAGCAATAACTAATTTGAAAAAAGAAAAAAATATTTTTCTCTCTAGTACAGAAATTCACATAGAGAATTTTTAAATATATTTATATCTGATACCTTGACAGCCAATTGCCCTTCCCCTAAAGAGCATGAACTAAAAATAAAGGCATCTCTGGCTCAGAGAAGATGTTCTGGTGGCAGTGCTTCCGTAATGTGACACAGTCTTGATTTTTCTTAGTGTTCAACCCCACACCCTCCCAACTCTGCACGCTTCTCCTACCCTGCCGCCTTAAGTAATGAAGTATTTGATTCTAAAATCATAAACTGAAATACAAAGTGCATAATGCAAGCCATCCCTTTTCTGTGTAAGCCAAGATCACTTTGCAGCATACCCCTGCAGGGGACCTGACAGGGAATTTCCAAAAACATTAATGCATTCAGAAGAAATGTCAAAATAAAGGAAGCCTGTAAACATTGTCTGTGGGAAGCTTTTTTAGTGCCCTTCCCGAATGTAAAACGAACACTCATTTTCCCACCAAATAGGATCGGTTTCTGCCATCTAGTGACAGTAAGGCCAAAAGATGCTTAGAAAAGAAAAACAGTTTCTAAGTAGATTCAAAAAATTATCCAGAGCAACCAGGTTTTATACAGATGCATAGTCAAGTGTGCATGCGTGTTCACACACACACACACACACAGATTCTTTTAAAAGGAGTCTTTTAACATGGTACCCAAAGTGTAAGTGATGTCCAGATGTTCCTGGCTGATCTCCGAAATAAGAAAAAAATAGTACCTATATGTACATAGTTCTTTTAAAGTTGTTTTTATAAGACTCCATCTCACACAGTTCAAGCACTGGTTCGAAATATGCGAACTAGTGTCAGACTGCCTGAACTTAAAGCTGACCCAGTCCCATATTTGAAATCTTATTAATGACCCATCCAAGTATAGTTTTCAGCACTCCCGATGCTTAGAATTGTGTTCACTGCCTATGTCCCAAGGTCTTCTACACACCGTTAGGTTATATGGCTGCACCGTGGTGAAAACAGTAGAGTGAAAAATCACCTTTAATTCAGACATTCTGATTATAGAGCGTTAGAAGAATATTAAAATCTAAAAGCAGATGTAGAACTATTTGATAGCAGAGATGCCTACCTATGGCAAATGAAGGTGAGGTGGGAGAAGATCTGAACAACTTGTATCTTTCAGAGATTGTAGTGCTCCAGAACCCTTTAAAATTGTGCTTGGAGTCTTAGAGAGACAGAAAATAAAAGCAGTAATTACTTGCTTGTTTTTCTACATCACTCTCTCCTCACTTTTGCCAATATGTAAAGCAAGACCTTTACATTTTGCTCACACTGCTCTTTTTCACGTCAGGGATCATGGGAAAGTACAGAAAAGAAAGATGGCCTTGTCTTAGAATGAGTTCTATCCGCAGACACCAGAGAAAAGGCTGAATATGGAGGCACAGACACTGAGTGGTAAAGGAGCCTGTGGAGGTCTTCTCTCTTTCATTCTTACACATCTCTGCTTCCAAAACTATGTCGTCCTGCTTTTTATCCTATATCGATTGACTGCTCATTTTCATGTGTTTTCCTGGTTTTCTCTAATCACCCCAGCCCTTGCACATTGGAATCCAAAGAACTCATTCTTGGGAACCTTTTGCTTTTTCTCACACCTACACCAATGTTATTCAACTTTATTGCTTTAAATACTATTGATAGCCTTAGCTGGTTTGGCTCAGTGGATAGAGCATTGGCCTAGGGGCTGAAGGGTCCAGGGTTCGATTCCAGTCATGGCACATGCCCAGGTTGCAGGCTTGATCCCCAGTAAGGGTCATGCAGAAGGCAGCCAATTGGTGATTCTCTCTCATCATTGAAGTTTCTCTCTCTCTCTCTCTCTTCCCCTCTCACTTTCTCTCTGAAATAAAAAATATATATTTAAGTAAATAAATAAATAAATAAATACTATTTATATTCAGTGAGTATTTGTATTAACAACTCACAGATTTGTATCTACAGCCTCAATAATTTCCCTGAACACTGATTTAGGGGAAAAGAGGCTGCCTTGCTAAGGAAAACAGTTCTGACAAAAAACAAACAAAAAACACACAGAATTCTAGATTTATAGCCAACTACCTCATTGAGATCCCCATCTAAAAATATAATTGGCATCTTAAAACGAACGTGTCTAAAACTGAGCTCTGAAACCGATAACCCCAACCACCTTTGAAAATGTCACTTCCATCTTTCCGGTTGTCCACACTGTTTAGGTTGTTTATGATGGTATGATTTGAGCTTCTGGATATAGCTGGGCCTGAAGCTACCACTGACATTCCTGGTTACAGCAGCCAATATCTTCTGTCATTTGCCACTAAAAGAGACTTTTGTCTACAGCATCTCATATGCTTAACCAACACCCCTTAATCATCTTGATCTCAGACTAGAAGTTTTTCCTCTGTAAAACCTTTTCCAGCCTCACAAGAGTGGGTCAGGCATCCTTCTCATGTGATGCCAGACACCACATGATTGTATACAACTTTGTTGTACCGTAGAACTAATTGTCTAATTATTTTTTTAAATTACAAAGTTTGAGGGCAGAGATTGTATCTGGGTTGTTCATCATGTGCTTCTTTTTGGGGGGAGAGAAGAAGCGCATGTTACATACTCAATAAATGTTTGTTTAATTCTTGAATAATTATGGTCCCTACCCAAATTTGGTTTTTTAGTCTATATGTCAATTCAAGAGTCTAAAGCCACAAATAAAGTAAATCCAACTAAAAATTCTTAAACAATAAAATAAAAAAAGTTGTCATCTTATACAACAAGAAGTCTCCAGCAGTACAATTTCAGGATTGATATAATCATAAGTCTCACCATATCATCAAAAACCTATTGTGTCAGATTTGTCAGCAAAAGGATACCTTCATGGTCAACTGAGTGACTACGTAACTCTAGGCATCACGACAAACATGACAACACTTGGAGAAAACGCCTATTTTCCTCTCTTCTTTTGTCTCTCTTAGAACTGAAGGGGTGAGGGAACCTTTGCCAGAAGTGCCTATAACATTGTCTCTCATATATCAATGGGCACAACTGGGCCTTCCTAAACCAGTCCCTTGTAAGGATAATGGAAACGTTTTTATTATTTTGAAATAATTATTTAAAGTGGACTATATGATTATTTAATTTTATAATTCTGAATTGCCCCAACCTGTCTGAATGTTATGTAAGTAAATATACCTTTACTTTACTTTTTTAAAAAGTTAAATACTGTTCCAAAATATGTACCTGGAAGTTAAACTATTGTACACATCTATCCCAATTCCTATAGGCTCACATGAATTTATTCAGATAAACAGTTCAATTTATCAAGGTAAAACCTCTCCTATCCCCATTGTCCCAGTGTCTGACAAGTGAATGAAGTACATGAACTACTCCAATTTCCAGGAAGCATAACTGCCAACATTCTTCTGGCATGTGTTTCTACCTATAACATTTGGTGTATGGAGCTTTCATGTCAGAGAGAATGGGCCAATTCCCTGAGATTTGCTCATATTTCTACTGGTAATTGCTGTCTTAAAACAGAAGCAGAGAGTTGGAGAAAGGGGAACAAGATTCGCCTAACTTAGAGGCTAACACCTGTGAGGTAAGATATGATGTGAAGGGGGCACAAACTAGGAAAGGGTTATAATGCATTTCAATACATTTAGGTAATGGGGGAATAAGGACACATATGTAACACTTTAATAAAGACATTAAAAATAAAAATAAAAAAGAAAATGTGTATAGATTAGAACTAGTTGAGAGAAGTCCTTAACTATTCTCCCAAAATCCTGACAGGAAATCCTGAAGTATAAGTTTATGAAGGGAAGTAAGCTGGGATTTCATGAACCAGTCAATTACCATTTGTATGCTCCTAAGACTAAATGGCTCCAGTAACCTGAGGACTGTCCCTAGAAGAAGCAACGACACACAGAAATGGGATACCAGTGTAGAGAAATTATAAACAGGACCCTCAGGATCCTGATGAAGCACTGGCAATGTTTGCTGCAATCTCAAATTTTATTAGCACCATCCAGAAAATGTCAAAACCAAGTACTATTGTGTATCAGTCCATCTAGGCTAGATTATACCATAGTTTCAAACAATCCCAAAATTTCAGTAGTATTAAATAGGAAAAGATTAGCTTTGCTAACAATACATGGAAGTATAGGCCAGCAGGAGGCTCTCATCATTGAACTGACCTGGTTTGACATGACAGCAAAATCTTAAATACGGTTAGACACTCTATCAGGAATAAGATAACTCTAGATCCTGTACTGAGAGGGACATATTTTGGTCTAGAAGTTATACACATTACTTTTGGTCTAGAAGTTATACACATTACTTTTGCTTAGAATTCACTGTACAGAACTAATTCTATAGCCCCCTACTATCACATACCTAAAAGGTTGGCAAATCAGTAAACAACCACAGTACTCAATAAATTCAATAGCTAAACTATCACTTTTAAACAGGCAAGGCTATAAATTAGTAAAATTCTAAAACTTGAAATCATAAAGTAAAAAACAAAACAAAAACAAACAAACAAACAAAAAACTTATAGATGCCTCAAAAGGACCAAATAATTATTATATTATACTGTAATAAGCTGATTTGAATTCTGTTAACATAAATCACAGATTAGAAAGTAACAGGTTGGAAATCATATTGATACATACTATAGAATTTAGATAATAAAGTTAAAAATATAATGTCTGAAAAAACCCTATCTATGTTAACAAATAAAAAAGAAAGGAACAGAGGAACTAGGAGAAAAGGTATGTATTTCTCAAGGATAAAACCAAAATTTAAAAAATCCTGCAACAAAGGTGGACCAATAAAATAATAGCAAAAGTATTGGTCTTTTGCATGAATAAAAGTTCTCCCAAATATATCATGTTTCATTACTAAATATATACATATTCAGACCTCCAAAAACAGTGGTAGGCAAATTCATTAGTCAACAGAGCCAAATATCAACAGTACAATGATTGAAATTGCTTTTGAGAGCCAAATTTTTTAAACTTAAACTTCTTCTAATGGCACTTCTTCAAAATAGACTCACCCAGGCCGTGGTATTTTGTGGAAGAGCCACACTCAAGGGGCCAAAGAGCCACATATGGCTTGCGAGCCGCTGTTTGCTGACCACAGTCCTAAAAGATAAAAATATGATAGAAAATTATTTTATAAATGGCATTTCTTTCTATTCTGTAAGACTTTCCTGTCCAAATTGGAAAATAAAATAAAAGTTACTAGCCAAGGGTAATTTTCAGAACATCAGAGGTAATTTTCTAACACTCTTAATGCTCAAGATAGTCCTATTGATAAGCTCGTGAAGTAAAATGTGACTTAACCAAAATATGGCCAATTTGGAAATTTATAACTCAAAATTAAGTTACATGGTACAAGATAAATTTAAAACAAATACTAGAGGTTGAATTTCCAAGGTAATATGGAAAAAACTGGTACCATGTTGAATAGTAGAAAAATGTATCATTTTATATAAGCGTTGATATGGAGAATGATTACTTACTAATAAATATGATTATATGATATAAATATTAGACTAGATATTTAAGTATATTTAGAAGCCAAAGGTTTGCCAATCAACCAATTTATTCTCAATTGACAAAACTTATTCAGATTCTACTAAATCAGGTAATACAATCTTTAAGTTACTACTGTGTAACATCAGACAAAATATCAATACAAAGAAAATGAAATATTTAGGGAATATTATCACAAATATCAGTCAGTTCATTATAGATGCTACATGATTATAATCAAATTTTTTGAAAGAAGGCTAATATAATAAGAAAGAAAATACTTCCCTGTGTTTTGTGGGTGTTTTTTTTTTTTTTTTTTTTTTTTTAATCCCCATTCAAAGTAATATATACTGAGTCCTGCCCGGGTGACTCAGTTGAATGGACCATTATCCTGTTCACCATAAAATTTGCAGGTTTGATTCCTGGTCAGGGCACAAACACAGGTTTTGAGTTCAATCCTTGCATACATGGGAGGCAAGCAATCGATGTTTCTCTCTCACGTCAATCTCAATCTCTCTCTCTCTCTCTCTCTCTCTCTCTCTCTCTCTATCTCTCTTTCTCCTCCTTTCCTTTCTCTCTAAAAAACAATTAAAAGTATCCTTGGTGAAGATTAATAAATAAAATATATTGAATCTCAAGGGAAAAAATGTATTCTTATAGCTAGATTATTTACTAAAGTAATGTCACTCAAAACATTAGTACTGATTTCTGCCACTAGAATATTTATATGGAAGAATTGAAATAATTCACTAACTTCTCATCTTTTACATTGAACTTTGTTTTAGAGTTCATTCCTTGATTCAGAAAATATTTATTAAGTCCCTTATATTGGCCAGTGTGACTCAATGTATTGATTTATTTTGTTCTGGAAACATCCCATCAGGTTAATATCAATTCCACTCCTTACAAAGGCAAAGTTATTTGCCTATATTTAAATAATGAGTCAATTGTAGAGTGTGGCATAGGAATATTTCCATACAAAGCAACAAATAACAGGTGCCTATTATGTTCCAGGATTTCCATTAGCAAGCCCTGGGGTTATGGATTGAGTTAGAAAACATCTCTGCCCTCCCCTACTTTGGTTTTTCTTACTCTTGGGTATAGGACTTCCTTGTAAAAGCTTGTGATGAAATAGTAATCTTGTACACAGAAGCAAGGATGCCATTAGTTTCCAAAAAGGATCAGAGGAATGTGACCTGAACTGAAATTTTCTTATGAAGTGACTTAGGTTGAAGCTTTGGAGCTATGCACAGTCCTGATGCTGCTCCTCACTTCTATGGATATTCTGAAATCTATCCTTGCACCAGCTGGACCATCAAAGGATGGAATGACTGAATCACTCATAGTATAGCCACCCATTTCCCATAAAAATGCTTTTTATTGCATCACAACATGGAAGTCTGTATCTCCCAATACTTAGAGACACATCTATGAAACAGTACAGATCTATTCAATATGAACCTCCTTACTTTGATAAATATGTTTTCAATTTTTTGTTCTCACAATGTACAAATGTATAAAATTATGTTTCCCAAACTTGGTTTCATGAATAGCTAATATGCTTCTCATTTCCTTTTACCTCAGAGATAGTAATCACATTTTCCTTTTCTGATTAACTTCTAGAACGTTTGGAGTCAAATTTGTGATCTACCTATAGCAAGTTTATAAAACTTGAGAGCAAATATTTTATATACCAACCTCATTCCTGGCTTGATTTTACTTTCTCATTCTTATTTTTCCTTTCCCTTGGCTCTTTTACACATTTAAAATTAATTTCCTCTTGCATGCATGTTTAAAAGTTCTGATAAGTTATTTTAATTGCAATTCTGAGTGCCAGAAAATAACTAAAAACTGAACATTCTGGAATTTATTTGCAAGGGAATCTATTTCAGATAGAACTTACTTGTTGAAGAGGTGGGAAACAGAATTAGCAATATAATTTTTCAGTAAACTTTTTGAAATAAAGAAGATAAGTTTGAGCAATGTTATTGGTAAAATAATAAAGACATAGGTTAAAGTTACTAAAAGAGATGGACATTACAGGTATGGACTGAAAGACAGCACAGTTAGTGTCTGTGAGCTCAGAGAGACACAAGCAGAACTGCTAGAAGAACTAGCGTTCAGCCTTCCTTGCTCCCATGCTGGGAAAATAACTACTAGTAGCATATTAAACAAATACATTGGAAAACTTGAACAGGAAAGCATATTTGTAATTACATAAGGTACTAATGGAAGATGCAGATACCAAGAATCTAGTGACTATAGATTTATTTATAAGGTAAGGCTTAACCTGAAAGATCTCTGAGCACATATATTCCATATCTTAGGCAATAAAATTAAGAGTCCAATGACAGCAACACACACATTTCATGGCTTTGAACTTTAAGTTTATGAAAGATCACATTCATCATATATTCAATAAGTCAATAGTGAAGCCCACTAACCACCAATTCTGGTGAATTGGTACACTGTAATCAACTACTAACTGGTTTATAGAAATCTCTCCCTGACACCACCAGGGCAGGACAGTCAGGTGTGCATATCTTTCACTGTTCACGCCCACTCTGGGATCTAGGGCATTCAATTACAAAAATAAATAATAAATTAAATTCTCCATATTAAAATGTTCACATGGAAATGAGAGAAACTACCATTAACAGATCAGAAATAATACTGTGTAATTAAACACATGGAGAAATTGCCAACTTTGTGACTTAATATGATGGCATAATATTCAACAAATATAAAACGTGAGGGAAATAAACATTGCTCTGGGAGTAGTTAACCACTTTTATAATTATTTTTTTAAATTATTTACCACTTTTATAATTTCTTATGTGGTTTTGATAAATACTATGTCTGGGAATTACTACAGCATCGATTGGAGGCTCTGATGTTCCAGAAGAGAAGCTAGGAGAGCCACCCTCAACCCTAGCATAGAGGACAAGCAGGGGTCTTGGACTCCTGTTTAGAGTAGGGATGACCTGTCTGTGACTTAAGTCCAGTTGCCCACTCTGAAATATTTCTTCTGAAGCTGATTCACAAGTTATATAACTCATGAGTTTCAATTTAATTACAGCAAAAATGTAAATAATAAGGATGCTGAAGAACAGGATTACTGAAAGGTTTAAATGAAAAAATGTGTATAATGACTATAGCAACTGAATAGCATTTGATAATTTCTAAACAAAAAAGCTTTGTACATTGTGCTATAAGAAGAAATTTTAACCTTAATAATTTACCTAAAGATTGCCCATAATGGCTTTATTTAAATTAACTAATATAAAAAGCATAGCTTAAGTTTATAAAAGAGTTTTATCTTAGATCCTTTGTAGCTAATTTATATGTAAAGTAATAGAAGAATGAAGATCATAAATTCATCAAACATTTTAAACAAGCAGAGTTTAACTTTGAAATTAAAGAGAACATAAAAAATTAATATCAAATAAATGTCTGACATCTTTTATAGCTATTCTTTATTGAAAAATTATACCATTTAATCCATAAGAGGAACTTTAGAAAACCACTTTCTCAAGTGAACCTGATCAGGTGGGAGGTTTTACTTACATTAATAAATAGAATGAGTAGTTTTAATTAAAAACTCATGCTATTTTCAAAATAATGCTGAAGAGTAGATTTCTGACCAATTATAACTGCCAGATGGGAGATTTTCATAAGCTGTTTTTAATATTTCACTTTCATGAGCACATCACTTAAATATGTTGCCTACCAATTTCAGATACACATGCTATTCAATCACAGAATTAAAAGAATGCAATAACTTAAGTACTTTTCTATAATTTTTGTTTATAAGGCATGAAATTCAATAATTACATTAGCAAAGCTTTTCATCAAATTACTTTAAGTAAATTTACACAGTAGGCACATTACAACGCATCTGGTCAATAATTTCAAGTTGTACAGAGATGACAATTCCACAAGTATCACTGGTGACTACATAAGAAAAAATAATGCTTATGTGCATTTTCCATAAGATTTTTATTTATATTAAGTTTTATGAAATTAAGTCACTGATATTGATAATTGAATGTGTTAATATAAAAGAGAAGGGGAAAGCATGGCTTATTCACAATATTTTACATTTTTCTAAAAATGACATTTTGCTTTTGAAAAAAAAAAGATTTTTATATTCATCATGTCGTTATCTGGTTCTCAAAATATCCCAGTGATATAAAGAAGCTACTACTACTTATCTTACTTACTAATAAGTAAGACAACCTAGAAATATAAATTTTAAGGGTTTCTAAAGATACCGTGCTAATTATAGAACCCAGGTCTGGAGTCTTCCCTGATGTGTTTTCTTCTCACTATTTACCCACATTTGGCTGAGTGAAAGGGGCTGAATCTAACTCATATTCCTCAGCTAATTGTGAAAAGAGTTACAACCTAGACAGAAAAGAATGAGAACACGTTTTTGTTTTGTTTGTTTTTTTTCACTTTCTTTTGAAGTTTCTCATGAAACCATAGCATAGAACTATTTCTGTTTCTTTCATCAAGAGAAAAAATAAGCAGCAAGAGCACTGGTTGCAAAGTAATCAACAAAATATTCATAGCAGAGTCTTTATTGCCCCACAGCATCTACCACCAGAGGAATAATTACACATCTTGCTCATCTCTAGCTCAGGACTGAGCTACATATGCTCTTTTTAATTTTGGCTTCATTATAACTTGTGCTACCACTTTTTAAAAAAAAAAAAAAAGTTGTTTGCAAATTCCTTTGTCAGATTAAAAAAAAGAAAAGGGTTGGAGAATTTGCAGAATCAGCTTACTAGAAACTTTAGAATTTAGCAGCCACAATGAAGCACATGATTAAATGGGGATCGCCATATAACATATAGCCACAGTGCGTGAAGAAGTCATTTAGAGATGGCGACATCTTCAAAAAATAGGGGCATGTGTGCAGGAAGAAGGTATGAATCTGTAAAAACAAATCAAGAGCAGAAATAAAGAGTATGATGTTTTTATGTATGTTAAAGCCAAGAATAAATAAAATATCCCTGAAAGTAACTGGCATCAATGAGAGTTTCAATCAGAATCAACATGATCAAACCTAAAATGCCATTTCATTATTCTTAAGGCAAAATATCTGTGCTAGATACTATGCTGATCACTTTCATTTCTGTTATCCTATATGATTTTTGTAATTTCCTCATGAGGTTTATAATAATATTCCCATTTTACAGGTGAATAAACTAAGATCCAATTATTTGAAGTAATTTCCCCAATAATAAAAGTTAAAAGCAGGATAAATCTCAGATTTTTAAAAATCAATGCATTTGCACTAAACTCCTGGATGTATAGCCATAGTAGGACAAATTTTAGTAAGAGACACATGAGCACATTCTGGAAACAATACGAAGTCTCTTTTAGAGAACATATATGTAACCAGTGCTAAGCACTGCAGTACTACAGAGCGTCAGGAAGGAGTCTTGCTGGGTCTCCGTGAGCTGACAGATATGGCTTCCTCTCCCCCACTTCATTCATGTCATAAATAACCCACCTTGAATTCATGATCTTCATTCTGATTGAAAAAGACAACTTGACCACTATCTGCCAACTCATGCTCCAGGACTATTACAATACTAAGTACTTTTTAGCCAAGTCTTTGCAAAGCATTCTCCCAATAAATATACTTTTAATTTTCATACTTTTTTAACAGTGAAAATACCTGCAACTGTGACTATATGAAATAGTAGTTTGAACCCAGACTTGGCAATTGTCTTGTAGGTAGTTGTGGTATCAGGATTCCATTGAGAGAGGAATAAAGGAGAACATTGTTATTTGAATTTGCATTTTCCCCAGTTATCCTTTACAGGCAGTGATGCTAGGATAAGAAAAATAATCCATTCCTGGCCAGTGTTGCTCAGTGATTTGAGTGTAGACTGGTCAACCAAGGGGTCAGAGTTCAATTTCCTGTCAGGGCACATGCTTGGGTTGCAGGTTCCATGCTGAGTGTGGGACATGGAGGAGGCAGCTGATAGATGATTCCTATCATTGATATTTCTCCCTCTCCCTCTCTCTCTCCCTCTCCCTCTCCCTCTCCCTCTCCCTCTCCCTCTCCCTCTCCCTCTCCCTCTCTCTCTCTCTCCCTCTCCCTCTCTCTCCCTCTCTCTCTCCCTCTCTCTTTCCCTCTCCCTCTCCCTCTCTCTCTCCCTCTCCCTCTCTTTCCCTCTCCCTCTCTCTCTCTCCCTCTCCCTCTTCCTCTCCCTCTCCCTCTCCCTCTCTTTCTCCCTTTCTGTCTTCCTTTCTGAAATCAATGAAAATATTTTTTAAAAAAAAACTCTAATTCCTATGTTCAAAGTCAGTAATTTGGCTTTTCATGCAGAGAAAAGTTGGGGATGAAATAATCAGACTGCATTGACTCATGGTCAATGGACAAAGCCTCAGGCTAGGGTACAGCTTATATAAAGTTTGCTTTTGCTTTGCAAGGGTTATGAGTTCAGGCTAGAAAAAGTACCTTTCTTTGGAAAGCTCAGGTTCTATGAGTCTGACTCAGTAATGTTTATATTATTTCAGAGAAATGTCATATAAACATCCTAGCCAGAGATAAAATTTGCCCTGGTATCTATAGCAGAAATGATTTTTGGGTTAATTATGGGATACCGTGTTTTATAGCACATTACTTTATTGTGCTTCACATTTTTTACAAACTGAAGGCAAGACCCTCCACCAGCAAAAATATTATGACTCACTTTATTGCGATGCTCACTTCATTACAGTGGTCTGGAACTGAACCCCAATATCTTTGAGGTATGCCTGTATCTTTCCGGAGAAAATTAGAAGAGGGTGGTGTTGCAGAAATGTTTGCTTTATAAAATATGCAAATTCTATACTGCACACTTGAAATAATATAATATTGTGCACCAACTATACTTAAATTTAATAACACAATAAAAACATGTAAAACAATGCAGCGGGCTAAAGAGTAGCATCCAATTAAAGTGGGTCACAACTGCATTATTTGAATAAATTAGAGGTCAATTTACATCCCAATACAGACTATCCACATACAGTAAATGCTTGATATAACATGGTTAAGATACATGACAAAGACTAAGTATTCACAAAATACCCTTTTTATTCATCTTGGCATACAAATAGACTACATCCTTGTCTGCCTTGTAGGGAGGAAAGGCGATGTAATAGCTCAAAAATGAGGCACAGAAAAGTTCCCATGGAACGGTCTGTGCTCTCCTTCTATCCCCTAATTTAGCAGACAAATGCAGAGTTTCCAGTAAAGGGATCTGAGATCGTAAGGCTCCTGGGGAGGGAAGAACCACTGGGTGAAAGGAACCCTGAACCTGGATCCTCTCAACTCATAATGAGCTGAGACAGGAGCAAGATATAGCTTTTAGTGATTCAAAACACTGTGATTTGAAATTTGTTCAGATATAATTCACACTCAGATTTGACATCTAAGTCCACCTAGAAGATTTAAAAGGTATCTTAACTTTTATAAGCTAAAGTACATCCGAAAAAGCAAAAGAAGCTACATTATTTTGCTAAGGTATACTTTTGTAATAAGTAGGCTACCATAAAAAAATACCAAAGTAATAATTTATTGTTCTACCCCTCTGATCTGAAAAAAATGTGATTCCCTTTACTAAGGCATGGTTTCCTCTGTAAAAATAATTCTGGCATACTTAATAAAGTGCCAGATGCTATTCAATGAACACACAATATAAGAGCCTTCTTCTTTCATTGGGCATTTGGCAACTCGTAAGGAAATCCAGGCAGCTGGGTCATAGCATTGTAAACTACTTAAAAGCCATATATGCTCACCTCACACCATATGCTGAAACAAATTCCAGAAGTTACAAAAAGTTTAATATTTTAAAAAATCAAATCAAAGAAAGTAAAAATAATATTGAATGCTTACCAAACTTCTGGGGAAAAAATTATTTGCTATGCTTTAAATTTATTAAAAAAAAAATACCCAAAGGAAAATATCAACAAATGTTACCATAACATTTAAAATGTTAGTATGAAAAATAAAGTAAAAAGTTAAATGTAATGGAAAATTTTTTCAGCAAATACGGCATTAGATTAATAGCTTGATTATATTTTTACGTGTATAAAATATAGCATAGTCAAACTTCTGATAGAAAAGTCACTAAAAATATAACAAACTTCCAAGAGCTTAAACAGGTAATTAACATTTAAAGGAAAAGTAATTATAGATTTGAAACTATTCAAACTTTCTAGTAACCAGAATACCATTTAGCATGCAAAACTACAAAATTCATAAATAAATAGGCACCTAAAATTATGGTAAAAGTGCAGTGAATTCACTATCACATTTATCCCTGATGAAAATTTAAGTTAGTATAATTCTTTTAGAAATCAATTTGGCAAAAAACTTGTCAAAGTGTTTCCAATATTCACAGTCCCAGGAACCTAGTCCAAAAAAGTCAGCCAAAAAATGCACACAAAAAAAAAATTAAATACATGAAGATACATTATTACACTATGGATAATTAGGGGCAATTCAGTATCTAATAGTATGGAATGGTTTTAGGACATTATCACAGATCCAACAGATGAAATATCTGGCTGCTTTTAGAGAATTAATTCTGTAATTATTGAAGAATAAAGATAAGTAGTTAAGTAATTTAAAGCAAATTTATGTGTATCTCATTATTATAAGTATATTTTTAAATTCCATCTCAAAAACTAGAGTGGAATACACTAAAATTCTAACAGTAGTTGGAATTATAAATCCACTTTTCACATTTGTTCTATTTTTAACATTTTCCCTAAGATAGGTTCTCTACATCTATATTTCTATAAAGAGATTACATATCAAAAACTTAGAAAAAGACTAAGCACTGGTATAATAAATAGCATCATGAAGCTAGACAATAAAATCAATAACAAGTATTTTGCAAGTATTATCTCCCATCAGCTGGATTCAAATACACTTGTTGATTTCAGTAGGATGTGCATAACTGGTGAGTGAAAGAATTATCTAAGTTAGAGAACATAGTTAGGTCTAAACTTTAAACTTCAGAAAATGTCATTATCAGGACAAATGACACTAACCAGACTGTTAAGTTATATCATGTTATTATATATTTACCTGTATCACCTAATATCATATAGGATAGTGCACCCAACTTTGCATAATAGGTGTTTTTTCAATTTAAAAAACTAGGAAGTTAATTTTGCCAGACAAAGAAGAACAAAATGACAAATATAGACAGAAAACAGACAGGTAGAACAGCTAATATCTTCTGCGTCTGAGTGTTTCGTATATAGCCCCACCCCTCCAGGTGTTTATAACAATGATTGCCATTGGGTTATTAAAAGCAGCTCCCTTGTTCAACAATGAACCTGCACAATGCCTGGGCCTCAGCATGCACTCATAATGTGGCAATCGAACTGAATTGAACCTGTTGATAGGGCTTGACAAATCTCATAGACAGAAAAATGACATACTGGATATTTAAATTGTTTCTTTTCCTTTACATACAAACCAAATATTTCCTAGGACCCAAATGGTATCTTGGAAACCTGGGAGTCCTCTGAGTCATTAGTATATTGCGTTGCTCTCCCCACCCACTCAGTTTGCCTGCTCTTGCTGCCATCAGGAGAATGCCAATAATAGCTAACATTTATTAAGCCACGTGCCTCCCATGTGCCAGGCACTTTGCATCTGTTATCTCATTTATTTCCACCTTGTGAGGCCCGGACAATGGCTCTCGAAGGGCTATGCACAGCTCTTAAAGCACACTAGCAGCAATCCTTCTGCCTTTCTGCTAAGAAGACTAATTGGACCAGCGCTCAGAAATGCTGTATGAAAATAATTTCTCAGAATTTATGATCTATATAGTGATCTTCTCACACGTGGTCTTGCAGGTGATCTAAGAAAAGGTGCAAAACATAAACGAGGAGTAGATTGTTGCAGCAGAAAGAAAACAAACTTAAAAGTCATGAGTATATTTGGTTCTGTTCTTTGTCCTGGTTCTGTTGTTCACAGATTGGGAGATCTTAGTTTAGGCATTTCAACTTCCCAAATCTCTAAACGTCAGGGACCTCATATTCCCATTAGAATACTCACCTTTTTTAGTCAAGCTATTTTTTTTATTGTAATGGAAATCATTTCAGACACGCGTAGGCAAAAAAATAAATTTACCGTACTTAGGGATGCTGGTAGCTAAATTAGCCTCAGAATTTTGGACCTGAAACTAGAATATTATTAGAAACCTAAATAGCTCCTTTTGGGGACAGGCACTCCAAAACCCACCCAAATGCCTAAGTTTAAACCCTAATTTCATCATTTAATTGTCTCATCACTTAAACTCATTTGCTAATAGTGCTTAACACAGTGTGTGGTCCAAAGTAGGCATTCAATAAATGGGAGCTATTTCATCATTATTTTGTCATCAGGAATAATTCAATAATAATCAGTGATATGTTTTCCCTACAGAGTTATAAGGATACATTTTGTAAATTACTAGGTATGCAGGAACAGCAAAGAGAAATTACTAAGTGTCAGGCTCTGGAGTGAGTGTGCTTGTGCTCCAATTCCAACCCTACCCTCTATTAGCTGTGAGATTTTAAGAAAGTAATTATGGTTTATGATAATAAAAACATTTGTTTGATGGTGAAGATTAAATGAGATAACAAGTATACAGCATTTAAGTTGAGTCCTGGATATTACTAATGTTCAATAAGTATTCATTATAAAATTGTTTTTTAATTTTATGTGTTTAGGAACATAAATATTCTATGTAAACTAAAGAAATGAAAAACCTGAAAGGAATCAGAAACCAGGGTAACAACTACAACAAAGTGACATTTAATAGGAAAACTCACCTAATTAAAGTTTAATATTTTTTTAAATTAAATCAAAGAAAGTGAAATCTAAAAAAAAGGTGCAATTTGCCCCTACTTTATCCTTGTTGTGTTTAATTTTTACATTTTTCTTTTCAAAGTCACCAGGAATTAAAATTTAAAAAAAAAATAATTTAAAAAAACCCTTAAATGGCTTCATTTAAATGGCTTACCATACCTTCTAGGCACACTGACTCCAGAGCCTGTCACTTAGTAATTTCTCTATGCTGTTCCTGCTAACTCACAAAATGTATCCTCATAACTCTGTAGGGAAACTATATCACTGATTATTATTGAATTATTCCTGATGACAAAATAATGATGAAATCGCTCCCATTTATTGAATGCCTACTTTGGGCCACACACTGTGTTAAGCACTATTAGCAAATACGTTTAAGTGAGATGCAAATTATCAGCACCTCCCAAGATTCAGTGGGTCAAAAGTTCTTTGGTGGGCATAGGTGGGGACAAGGCACAGCATGCTGTTTCAGTAAGTCCTCCAAGTGACCCAGAGGCACACACACTCTGGCTACCTAATTAGAATCACTGCGGGACTTTTAAAAAATACATTATGCCAGGACCTATCCTAAATAGTTTAATCAAAATCGTTGAGGATGGAACCAGGACACTAATCTAGGTATTTTAAAAATGTAACCAAAAGCATCCTGCCATAGCCAGAAAGAGAATACTGAAATTGTCCATTACACACAATCACGATGCAAGTGGCTCAGCAGCCATCACACAGGAGGCCTCTGAAGAACAGGGAAAAGGAGGTGCAGTGGGTTTTCAGCACCTCCCATGCTCACATTATGGATACTTAATGTTCTAAGATCTCAGCTCAGGGTGACCCCCCCATCCCACATGCATCTGATCCTTTAAGGAAACCAGTCCTTAGATCTTTCATTCTTACTGAAAGAAATTTCAATCAATCCCAGAAGAAAAATAATTTAAGTAAAATTTTATATGTTAGCAAAATAACCTTTAGACATTGGCCAAATAGAGTGCATAAAAATTGGGGACAGAAAATAGGGGACCCTTTTCACTGCTTCATGTTCATTTCCCAGCCCATTTTCTCAATTACAATGAATTACAGGGTATTGATCATTTATTATATTGAGTGGCATACCTCCATGAATACTAACTCATTTTGACCCTGTTGACAACCCCGAGAATAAACTGAACTCACTGCACAGTGATGAGAACAGCCACTCATCAGCAGCCAACAAGCTAATTGGTACATTAAATAGCAGTGAAAACACAACCTGCAAAGATATTTGGAGGCGTAAAAATGGGAGCACATTGCTAATATGGCCTACCATGAAAAAATTTCTATTACGGTATAAGAAGTGCAACAAAAATGAAGCCATTTTAATATCATCATGTCAAAGGAACCATGTCTCCAGCTTTGAAAACAAATGTGTTGGCTCCCAGTCAACATTTCCAGAGCTTAGCAGCAGGAGGTCATTACCCTTTGACAATGTTCAGTTACACAGACATTATCTCCAATTAACAAGTTTTAGCTACAAGGATTTCTTTTATTGAAAACAGTGTTTATTTTGTTTAAATAAATAAATACAGAAACGATTCAGTAATCTTGTATTGTTGACTAGGACTGGGATGATTATATGTACACCTATAAACACACACACATATGCGTATATCTGAGTAAAAACTTTTATAATGTCTTAGAAATCTTTTTAAAGCATGGTAGACAAATAGATTTACATAAACAACTCACAAAGACATCTTTCTCATCTCAAAAACAAACAAACAAAAGCTTCCAGGTTGATGTAGCCAGACATTCTGGGTATTTCAGATTTCCAAAATAAAATAGGCACAAATAAAACATTTATCAATTATAATGCATTATGTTTTCTGACTCGTTTCAGAAGGTATTATGGAATTCTGGATGAGGGCCAGAAGCACAGAGGAGAATTTTTAACACCCTCTCAATAGGCACATTTACAGCATTTAACTATACAGAGTACCGGTCTTATCAGTGCATAGCAGGAAAATGATTAAAATATTCTAAGGGAACTTAAACTTGGTTGTCCTTAGGTGGAAATAAAGCTTCATTCTGGGCTGAAATCTCCAATTATATAAGATAGGAAGTCACAGAAAGACATCAGATTCATACACTGTCAGTCTACACGGCAGATGGTAGTGTCTGGCAAGCCTTTTTTATAACAGAAAATATTATTATAAAAATATCCACAGAAGACATTTTTAGTGTGTTGACTTAATATGTGGAAAAACTAGAGATTTCTATAGAAATTAGATGTTTAATACTCAATAGCATGAAACACTAATTTTCTTTGAAATCTATGCATTGTCTATTCTGTCATTTGGTAGAGAACTTTAGTTTTAAGTCATCTGATTTCTCTCTCTCTCCCCTCTTTCTCTCTCTCTCTTTGCCACCTACTTAAATTCAATCTAAATCTATGTTTTTATAAAACAGTTAAATGATTTGACTATAGTGTGTTGTGGTATGCTATAAATCACATTTTTAGCCTCCGCAATGTTATTACAAAGAATTGACTTTATTTCAAGGGGGATATTTCCTTATAGATGAAGTTTCTTGAAGGCAGAATTCTCCTGAGAACTACACTTTTTGAGTGGCATGTTCTTAAGCATATTGCATTATGTCAGGACAATTAGCATATTCTTCTGGATTGTAAAAAGTAACAATAGCTGACAGCTTGAATATGTAGGAAAATGGTCTGTAAAACTATCTACTAGTAAGAACTAGGAAACCCAGTGCTTGTGTGGAACAAGCAAGAGTGGCACAGTTTTCGTGATCCTGTTTTGAAAATGAATGGAGGAGGCTTAGACTGCCATGTGGTTAAACCATTCCTGTCTCAAACTCAGGTACTGTGTTCAGGGATTATAGTTTGGAGAGCAAAGGGAGTCCAATGAGGTGGCTGAAAGAGAGGAAACAGAAATGGAAATATTCCTGCCTGATTTTGGCAAAGTACATATGATGTATCATTATAGCGATGGGGATATCCCCAAAGATTTCCAAAGAATATTTCTAGCTGGAAAAATCTCTCTATGTTCTCTGAAAAGTAATGCAGCAGTGTGAATTCTCAAGCTACCCATGAATTGAGTCTCATTTTCCCTCACCAGATTGAGTGTGGAAAGATAGGTAGTCAGATCCATTGAAGAACTAGGACACAGATTCAGAATGTGCAATGCCCACTGTTCGGGAGAAAAAATAACAAAGACAAAATAGCCACAGCCAACAATTCTATTTTGGAGAATTTTACAAGGCAGAGAATATCCTTTTAATTATGTATGCTAGAAGGGCACTTCAAGGAGCTGAAGGGGTGTGAGAGCAGCCTACGGGACAGCATGTGGTCTTCATTCCCCGGTGTGTACTTGTTATTTTGACATACTTGTTTAATTTCAAATCAAAATGAAAAATGCCTGAGGTCATTCCTATAGTTAGCTTTTCCTAATCCTAACCTTATTTTTATGGGTAAATATTATTAAAAGTATACAGTTTCCTTTACAAAAAAAAATTTGAAAATTAAAATATATTAGACCCAAGTCCTGAAAAAAAAAAAAGGGAAAAAGACATAAGCAATGCCCTTACTGATATATATTTCCAATCTCGTTGTCTTTCTATCTGCAGCCCAAGCATAGGGGAAAAGCACTGCAACTTGATGTTTAGGGGCTCCTATTACTGTCACCGTATCTTTAACCTTCACACCTGTTATTGTTTGCAATATATCACACCTCCTATCCATTCTCCACAATTCCAAATGTATATCTGGAAAATCCTATGGTTTAGAGATGCCACTGGAAAGGGTCCAGATATTCTCATCCTTATCATTTAATTTTACTGATGTTTACAAATCAATATAACACCACCACACACTGACTACATTGTATATGTTATTTTACTGTGAACCAAAACACAAAAACACACACCCCAATCCCAGCTGGAACTTGATTTTAGTCACCTGCTATATTCTTAACAACTACCATATTTTCCGGCGTATAAGACGACCCCCTAATTTTACAGTTAAAACATAGGTTTATGCCTATATTCGCTGTATAAGACTACCCCCCACTTCAAAGAAAAGACTTACTTTGCCGTCAAGATCTGCAGGTAATTTTTGTGCAATTTTGGTCTTTTGCCCCTGATTTTCGGTTGACTTTTTTTTTGTTTCAAAAGTCGTCTTATACGCCGGAAAATACATACTAATGGTGGCAGGGGCCCTCTCACAAAAACTAATTCAATTATATGTTTTTCTGCCATGATATGTTGCCTTTGGAGGCAAATAAGGAGGATACAAAATGTATCTGTGAAGTTGAGAGCCTCAAATGTCCCTTGTCTAAATCAAAATCCCACCAACATAAACACTTCAGAGTCTACAGGGGATTCTATTTTATAATCCAAAGCCTTTTATGAAGCCTAACCTTTTAAGTCCATTTTAGAACATATTAAACATTGTGGAATGATGGAGAAAGGTCCAGAAATGTGTGGCAGCATTATTGCCTTCCTCCTAGTAACTGGAGGTTTTCCTCAAAGACTGCTCTAACAAATGCCAGTTATCTTTTGGATAGTTTAACTTTGAATTGCTCGTGATATTAGTATATCATTTATTTCTTAGTTTAATATTGAGGCCCCCAATATGTAGGTGGCATTGTGCTAGATGCCAGAAATAACAGAGTGTTCATCCAAGGGATAAGAAAAGTGAGATATAGCTTAAAAGGAATCTGAAGAAATAAAAATTCTTCTCAAAGTTACTGCTGGTATAACAAATACATACTATAATACACTGGATTATTTCAGAAAACCATGGGCTTCTTAGTTAACTAGATAATCAGCCATCATCCTTTTCCTGGAGGCACTCCAGGGAAGCACTGAAAGAACCTGGGTTTTCCAGGAGCTTTGGTTTAATAAGGAGGTCCAGACATGCTAACAGCTTGGTGTCGTGGTGCACTGGACCCATACCTGCAGCAGTCCATTGTTTAATGGGAACCACATGCTCAAAATACTTTGTGAAAAAGACATGAAACTCATTTCAGTTTGAAATACAGATGACAAGCAGAGAAGTTCACTCATAGTTAACTAAACAACATAAGTTCTTGAGTTGTTCGTTGACAAATACAAAGAGTGTAGGCAACAGAAACAAACATACGCTGAGTGGAGCATACATTCCATTTCCTGATGCTATGAACCCTCTCTTCTAGTCTACATGAGCTTCCATTCATTTTCATATCATATTCATGACTTTTAGTTCATATGTTAAAAGTCAGAATTTATGGTTAGTTCTTCAAGGCAAGTTATTTTTGCATCTCTAGAAAACTCAGAATGCAGCATAATATACTGAAACACAAGCATAACCCCTCCAAAATGATGATGTTTTAAAAGTAATTTATTAAAAGCAAAGAACATACAAAGTTTTTTGGTGAAGCTGAGTAGTATGATTTTTCTAAGTTTTCTATAGGAAGATAAGAATTAACTAAAGCAAACTTATTCACCAATTATAATAGGAGATATAAGTCACACTCCAATTTGCCAATTTGCTAATCTTGTAGAAAAAAATATATAAATACTACTCTCTACCTATTTACTCAAGTTATGCTACAGTAATTTTTCATAAATCAATGAAGGTAACAGTGAAATATAAGCTTTCTTTTACTAGTAAACTATCCTGGAGATTAATCTTAAAGATGTAATATTAATGACTTAGAGTTAGAATAATTTTAGGATATTTGATAAATGAATACATGCTTTATAACATAGCACATATATTCTTTCAAATACTATATGAAAACATAAACTTATCATTGCATATTTAATTTCATTTGTATGCAGTTATCCTTTCCATAAGTATCAATGTTAAAAATTTAAACTGTCCATCATACTTTAGCAATGTAATTGACAGAAAGTAATGACAGATAATGTGTGCATATGTATGTGTGTGTATCTATAGAGAGAAACAGACAGAGACAGAAAATGAGAGACTGCAAGAGAGAAAAAGAGGGGTGAATATAAATTTACTATAATTTCAATTGGAAGAATAAATGGGAAAGTCTACGATGCAATATTCTCCTTCTATATTCAAACATTTAAACCGTGCCAAATTCTACCACTTTTTTTTTTTACAGAATTCTAAAATCCATCTGTTTCATGATGTAATATACATCTTTATTCTGCTTTTGATCATATCAACTCTCTTTTATTTCTTACATCATAGGCCCCTTGAATGAAGAGATATTTTTAAATATATATTTTATTGATTTCAGAGAAGACGAGAGAAGGGGAGAGAGAGGAAAACATCTGTGATGAGAGAGAATCATGCTATTCCTGCACACCCCCCACTGGAGATCAAGCCCGCACCCTAGGCATGTGCCCCTGACCAGAATTGAACCCGGAACCCTTCAGTCCACAGCCCAACACTCTATCTATCCACTGGAACAAACCAGCCAGGGCAAATGCAGAGATATTTTAAACAGGTGTGTGGTCAAGGCAAAATTATGAAATTATTAGAACTTCCCCTCTACTCTTGTCTGCCGGATTGGTATCTCCACTTGCTCCCCTGATTGTTGAGGCTTTCCATGCATCGTAAGTGAAACTCCTATGATTACAAGGAATTCAGAACTCCATTTTCCTACCAAAGACACTTTCATAATACCAAGACACTTTCAAATAACAAGGCACCTGTGAATCTGTGCAAATCAATTGCTGGTGACCAAGATTCTTTCTGCTCAGCAGGTGGCCACCTGGGATGCACAGTCAGTGTTGTTCTACCACAGAATCAAAGGAGAGCAATGCTGGTGGCAACAAGTCTGAAAATTATCTATAAGTACTTCCAATTTTCCTGCCAGAAAAGCTGCTGTATTCTCTTGTTTCATCCATACCTGTAAAGAACAACCTGTCCCTTTATTTCCACCTGCTGCTTGTGAGAAAATCAAACCTGTGCTTCCTTACTGAGCACATTTCCAGCCTTAGCTTATATTAATGTGGCTGGCCTCCCTTTTAATTTATTAACTTACTAATGAATCATGAGCCACCAGAGGAAGTATTGCCTTTAATGCTACATTTGAGATCATTTCAAGATTATGATTTCTCCTCCAAAATATCTCTAATGATATTTATAAAAAAAAATAATCATGTGCATAAGCATGCAGTTGCATTTTACCTGAACCATTTCCTAGTTCTATTATGAACCTTTGTTTTTCCTTTGCCTTTCACCATGGCATATGTGCTTTTCTTTTTCTTTTTTTTTTTATACTCTGGTAAAGCAACTTGACAGTTGGTAGCTGTCTGGCTGTTTATTCAACATATGTACCACTTAATGCACAGGTCTCAGCGATGCAGTCCCCAAAGCCAGTCCAACTGGGATAAAAGTCAACAAACAGAGCTTCGTGGGGAGTTCGTTTACTTGGGGAGAGTTAAATATTTGAAAGGTGTTTAGCAGTGAAGACTTAAGCCTAATGTCATAAGAATTTACAGGGTCAGCATCTCCCCCGGCACAGCACAATCTCTTGATTTCACAGAGGAGCTCCATATGTTAGAAAATCACCTTTTTAATTAGATCTCTGTAGCCTTGTTCTAAGTTACCACTGTCACAAGTCTTGGATAAAATCCTATTCTCTGGAAACCTTTCAAGGAACAGTTAGCTGCAGGTTCTTACAAGGAGATATTGAGACAGATTTGCCCAGATTGCAAATGATTTTAAATTAGCTGCTTTGGAAGATGGTGGGCATGGTGTTATTTCAACACCCTCGTATGTTACCTGTGCCTCTTCCCCAAGGAAAGCAGAATGTGCTCGGGAGTTTGCATGTCTAAAAGTGGAATTGGTTAGGGAGTTCTGTGGCTTATTCTTGCCTGTCTCAACTAGCAGACAGGATAAAACATAGAAATCCCCAATTCATCTTGGCCATTAGGACTGCTTAAGTGGATCATACCTGACCAGGAAAGATTCCTGAAAATTTAGACACAGTCTTCAAGAATGGGGAAGGAAGTGAATAGAAAAGTTATGTATGGGGGGCTAATCTTCTGCACCAAGTCCACTAAATAGATTATGTCAGATACCATTATCCCCAAAACCCTGGGCTCCAGAGATAAAACTCTAAAGTCACTGATTCTCAAATTTGATGCATCAGGCAAAATGATATCTTTTCAAATTCCCATGGTCCTCTGATCTCCAGAACCATACTTTTACCACATTGTGCAGGAGGCCCAACCGAGCATTCATTCTATGAGTGTCAAGATATCCCCCTCGCAGCTGCCACACACCTAAGCAGACCAGCTGCATGCCTGGAGTTTTTATCCTTTCCTTCTACAATACTTCTAGATTTGAATGGAATACCTCATCTCAAACCATGGGAGCTGGCATACCAGGTTCTGCATCAAAAGGAACTGGATGACACAACTTGGAAGTGATGGAGGGTGGACTTGCTCTGGTAAAATTATTAACCCAATGGAAAAGAGAAGATAGGAGGGATCCCAGCAGATAATTTTTTTTCACCTTTTCTGCACCACCTGCTATGGATTGTTGCATACAGCATGCCGAGGAATATAACATGTGTCAGGTAGGTAACCTGCCTAGCAATATTATAGCTCATTTTGAAGCAGTAGTCAGGCATATAAACACGGCATTTTATTCATTTTTCACATCTTTTCCTTGATTCATTGCACTTACTCCTTACCCGCCCTGTCTTAGGTTTGCACATAAGAAATAAAGCACTAGCATTTAATCCTCACACCAGACTCCACAGTCTACTGAAACTTGCAGGCAAAGCCATCTAGTGTATGTAAGAATTACTACATAGACTTGTTAAAAAAATGCAGATTCCCAAATATTTACTTTATCTAACTTACATATGGAAACTTCTCTAGATCAATATTTAATTCCAAATGCTATCCTTATTTCATATTAATATATACGTTTAAAAGAGATCCTGTGGAATAACTCAACTTGCCCAAATAGTAAGTTTTTTATTTTCTCTTCCATGCAAACAAACAAACAAACAAAAAAACACACTACAATTGTGTTATTATAGTCAGTGATATGTTTAGAGCCAGGGAATGAGCTATTATTGGTCTAACTCAGTTATGACAACAGTGTTCCCAAATTCCCATGGCTCCTTGAAGCAAGAGGTGCTACCTGTCCCAGCTCGAATAGGATGGTTCTGGAAAAGTTTTGTTTTAATAATAAGGAAGGATAGGTATGGTTGACTTGATTTCTAACTCTTTCCCAATCCTTCTTTCTCATAGACATGATGCCTGGAGGTAAAATACCATTTATCTACAGGCTTCTGTAGCCCTCTACCCACCATAAAGTGATAAAAGGAGAGAAAGAGTCAAGATGCTGATGACAACAGAGTAGAAAGTCAGGAGTGTTGGTCTGGACTTCTTGAAACATGGAAAAACAAACAAACAAAAAACTGTGTTTAAGCCATTGTAGTTAAGTTTTCTAAGACTTGTAGCTATAAGTGTTATTAATTGATATAGACTCTTATCATATTGGCAACCCCTTAAAATCCATGATTTTCCATGTGAAACTTATCTAACATTGACATTGATTTTAGTCTTCTCAAAATAGGGAAACTAAAACAATAACTAAAGAGGTAGAATGTTCAGTAAGTTGATGTATTGTGCAACCCATGTATTCTAAATTCAACAAGCATAGGCTAAGAAGTATTTTTCTTATTTTTCAAATACAGATGAACATCCTAAAAAAAGAGCTAAATATTTCCCCCTAGCATTACAGCTAAATGTTTGAGTCAGTATTTAAACACAAGTGTTATGAAGTTTTAAAATGTGTCTTTTTGCCAATATAAAGTTTTCTTTCCAAAATGTATATATGCAACAGTGATGGAATTTTCAATACAGCTTTACATGGTTAAATTGAGAACAAATAGTTTTGGGAGGCACACTGGTTTTATTCCTGAATTGTTTCTCAGAATCTTTGATTTTCCAATTTATATTTAAAATCTAAGAATGAAAAATAAATTCAGATTTATTTCAACAGGGATCCCCCCAAAAGAATACCTATTAATGTAATATTAAACACTATTATTCCAAAAAACAAAGTTTAGAAAAGCATGTATTTATTCACTATATTTGTGACATTACTGAAGTACATAATTTACAACAATAATTTATACAGACACACATATACATAAATATTTGTATCTATCTAGACATTTTTATATCCATTCAAGTCTTTAGTTTTGATACTAAGATAGAGTGAAATGTCTTTTTTTAAATGTCCTGTGTACCTCGATTTATCAATATGTATTAAACTATATTCCCTTATTATCTTTATTAGAAGTTCCAAAAAAGAAAACAAATGCAGAAAAAAATTTTAATGTGTTCTAGCTCATATGACCTAATGGATCTACAGCTGACCTAGATCTGTTCCTATAGTCACTGGAAAATCTTTCCGTAAAATATTTAAGCTACTTTCTGGGGTCTGGAAGTAAGGAGTATTTTTTAAAAAAAAAAAAAGTTAAAAATATTTAACTTCAAAGTACAATTTCTTCTCATTTTCTCTTTAAGAAAGGATACAAAAATATTGTACTGTAAAACTGTCACTAGGAGAAAATCATCTCTATGTAAGACTAATTAAAATTATAAACATTTCAATTAACAGATATGTTTATTTTAAGTTTTACAAGTTTATGACAATTTTCATATGGTCATAGTGGTGATGGAGTTCTTATTTTAATTATGAGTTATGTTTCTGCAGAACAAAAAATGTAGTTATCATAGTCTAATAAATAATGAAAGGAGAAGAGTTCAAACTCCAGACAGAACAATGGCTTTCCAAAACAGAGTCCTTTGATGCATCAGATCAATAAACAATCCTTTGATCAGAGAAAAAACTAAACCTCCTCTATATTTTGTTTGTTACTTTCTAGCTCTCCCCCATGCCACGCCTACCCCCCACAAGAAAAGATGGATCCTCTTAAGAAGCAGACTAAAAAACACTGTGGTACTTTCATCCTAGTAAAGAGTTCAATAAGTGAATAAAACTTTTTTAAACTTATAGTTAAAAACAAAGCTAGCACCCAATGGTAGTCCCATTGGGCCATGCCAGCACAGCCAAGGGTTTTGCGAGCCTGAGCGGGGGCGACAGAGGATGGAGAAAAAAGGCAGACAAAGAGAAAAAAGCTGGGTCTAGGTGGATCTTCTGTGCCTGGCTGAGACCACAGAACAGATCCAGACTGCAAAGCCGATGCTTTATTTATAATCAGGGACAAACAAGGTAATTTGCAATGTTCTCATAAGTTTCACTTGTTTTAGCAACACTTGCAACCCCTCCCACAGCCCACTAGCTACCCAGGAAAGACCTAGGGAGCAGTCACAAGATCAAGCTTAATGATGCTTAGAGGACTGTGCCCTCCAAGCTGGACTTGTTTGTGACTTTGCCAGCAGGTCAGTCTGAGGCTTAACCCTATAACCTCTTTCTACAGTCCCAGGTGTCTTTTGGGTTAGGGGTTGTTCAGAGCATCAAGAATCAGTATTTCAGGGGTTGGGTGACAATGGTGAAGGGATTAAGTAAAAAAAAGTCATAGACACAGACAATAGTATGATGATTATCAGAGGAAAAATGGGGTAGGGGAGGAAAGAGAGTAAAGGGGGAATAAATGGTAATGGAAGGAGACTTTACTTGGGGTGGTGAACATTCAATACAATGTACACCTGAAACTTAAATAATTTTATTAACCAATGTCACCCCAATGAACTCAACAACAAAAATTAAAAAATTTTAAAAGCATCCTAAAATAAAAAAAATAAAATAAAAATCAGTATTTCCATCTAGACATGCATCCGATCTAAACAGTATTCACAAGGCTTTAATAACCTTTTTGAGCCCTAACTGGTTTGGCTCAGTGGATAGAGCATCAGCCTGTGGACTGAAGGGTCCCAGGTTCGATTCCCATTAAGGGCATGTACCTTGGTAGCGGGCACATCCCCAGTAGGAGGTGTGCAGGAGGCAGCTGATGGATGTTTCTCTCTCATCAAAGTTTCTATCTCTCTCCCTTCCTCTCTGTAAAAAAATCAATAAAATATATATTTTTTTAAAAACAAACACCTTTTTGAAATACAAAGTAGAGCAAAATACAAAAGTATAAATCTAAGTTTTCCTACATCACTCCAATTTTGTAGAACATTTCTCAGGATGGAGCTTCCAGAACATCACGTATCAATCAGATATGAAAGAACACACTGGTCCACATGGCCATCCCACAGGAAGAGACAGATGAGAACCAAGCAGCGTGCTTCTCCTCTTCAATTAGTTTCTGTAGGTATTCCTAGGAATCACTGGTGACACACTTGTGGGCATTTGCCACCACTGGCAGATCTTTATCTTCTCTTAACTTATTGAAACACAGACAAGGAAAAGGGAGATTACTTGCTAAAAAGTAAAAAGGAACTAGAGAAGTATACCAAATGGGAAGTGGTTGATCTCACACTGGCAGCCAAACTGGGTATTTTGGTTGCAATTAAATGGTTCCTATTGGGGTTGTGGGGCTGGGAGAAAACTTTTCTGCAAGGTTGACATTTAGATGTCTTTTAAAAGTTGACTTAGAGCATTTATTGCATAGTGGGATAAGTAGATTCAATTATGAGGCTTTTTAAAAATAATATCAAGAGATAATATTTCAATCTGTTTCAAATATAAGGAGAAAGTACAAAATCTTTTTCTACCTCCACCCTTTAGCATATAGACAATATAAAGAAGCATCCACTCAATGGTTTATTTGGCCCAGATCTGTATTATTGAAAAGGAAAAGTTACTAAGAATACAATCAAGTATAAGTTCAATGTTTTGATCACCTATAATTTATTTCCTCTTGGCCCTAACAGATCCAATACCTACTTGTTTTGCTCTCACAATCACAGTTAAAATCATCCACACAATTGAGTACTGAAATATAGTTGTAAAGGAAAAAAAATGCTTAGATATTTATATGGACAATGAGGCTGAAAGAAAAAGCCACTATAATGTCAGAACTAAAAAATACAATTTTGTATTTGAGCATTTCTTCCTGGAAGTGTTAATTGCAAGATGTGCCAACTAAAATTTTTTTCTGTCATTACCAGCACAAATATATCTCATTTGCTGCTTTGTCTTGCTTTACATCCATACTGCAGGCGGAGAGAGTAATGGTCTTCTTCAATTACTGTGCTTTCCAAATTATTCTTCCTCTACTTCCCTAGTTCTCAGGTTTTAGTCTCTGCCTTTCCCCTTGCCTGGTACTCCTTCTGGAATTCTAGCTTTGTAAAATGCTGTAGTGAAGGGTTGCAGGATTCTTTCCCCTCCACGTGTATACTGCCAAGGGACTCTTTTTGAAGACCTTACTTTCACCATCAAGAACTACGAAGGCAGACCCAGTGGCCTTAAGGGATTTAATTAGAGTTCACCAAGTTAGAATCTCCAAGCTCTCAAAGACCTAATTTAAATACAAGTTCACTCACTTTTTCAACTATTTCTTATGCCCTTATTAAAATTTTAGGTTATTAAAGGGAACATCCTGCATTTGCAATACACAGAAAATACACCTGGGTTATGCATAATCTCAAACATCCTCCAGGTGCAAACAAACCTTTGCCAATTGCTAGGGAAATAATAGTGAATTAAGCTTATAATTGAAACAATCATCATTGAATTTTGTTGATTGTGACCAATTACATTTATATAGGTAGAATCGGTTTTACAGGAGATAGTTAAACAATGGTAATATATTAATAAGAGAAAATATGTAATTTACTGTATTTGTGGCCAGTTGTCCTATCATAGTCTTGGGTAAAAAGGGTAATTATTGTGATTATTCTTGATTTTTGTTAAGCTGTCAGCCAGAACCTTTGTTAAAAGCTAATCACAAATTGTAGTAATTTGTAGAAATTCTGGTCAATCAATACTCTGTTATACACGGTTTATACGATTTCTGAGTGATGGGACTACAATTTTATGAGAACAACAATGCTGGTCTTTTCTTGTCCATTCATTTCTACATTAAGAATTGCATCTGAATTAGACCTTCTAAATAGAGACTGACTTAAATCATGAGTTGACTATACTATGATGTCAAAACTTAAACAACTACCCTCACTGAAAAAAGATAGAGCTACAATGGAAGGTGCCACTAGGCAAGGTGTCACATAAATAGGAGAAATGGGCAAAAACAAAAGCAACAGGTTGCTGTGACAGCATTTCATTATTAAAATCTCCTTATAATGATCACACAAAATACTATAGAAGAAGAAATCCATATAGGACAAAGAGATGAAAACAAAATAAAAGCTTTGCCAGGTTAATTTGATCTGGGATGCAGTTTACAAAACACTTCAACATTATCTTGTTGCACTTCTGTTTTGTTTTTTAATTTCCACCAAAAAACAAAACAAAACAAAAACACCCACTTTTTGGTGAAATAACTGTGAGAACTCTATCACAGCTATTGTTTTCAAGTAATTCTCAGCTCAGATCCCAGTATCATATAACTAGGGGCCCAGTACACAAATTTGTGCATCTTGAAAGGAAATGTGGGCCATGAGGCTGCGGTAGACACAAGGGGGGTCTTGACCCATCCTCCACACCCCTGCCTGGCCCCTCCTACCATGGCCCCCTGTCCCCTGTCTGCCCACAGCCCTACTCCTTCTACCACCACTTCCATGCACTGACAATGCAGCACCTCTTGCACCCTCTAATGGTGCGAAGGAGCAATTGGGGCTGGTGCCAGCAAAAGGTGTGAGTGGGGCCAGCACTGTCAGTGGGTGTTAGTGGCGCTGTTGCCCCAATCGCCCCTCAGGAGCAGAGGGAGGTGGAGAAGCCCTAAGGGGCAATCGGGGCAGGCAGCCACCACTTGCACCCACTGACAGCACTAAGCAATTGGGACTGGCACTGGGCGCCAGTAGCAGGTGCAAATGGTAGCTCCATCGCCAGCAGTGAGTGCAAGTGGGGCCATCACCAGCAGCAGGTGCAAGAGGCAGCTGACAACCCAGATTGCCCCTCAGGAGTAGGGGTTGGTGGAGAAGCCCTGAGGGGCAATCAGGGCCAGCAGCCACCACTCATACCTGCTGGCTGAGCACAGGCAGTGGGTGCAAGCAGCAGCTCTGGTGTTGATAATGGGTGTGAGCGGGGCCAGTGCCAGCAGCAGGTGCAAGTGCCACAGCTCATGGGAGCAAAGAATTTTGAGTAACTACCAGAGCTTTGCCCCAATGACAGTGACCAGTGCCCTGCCTTGGTCGGGCACCCCGCTCACCTGCTTCATCATCCCGTTGTGGCAGATGCCTGCCATGTTCTGTGCTCTGCCACCTACTGCCAACGCCCTCCATGTTCCACACACGCCCCCTCCCCCTGGTGGTCAGTGCATGTCAAAGCAACTGATTGTTTGGCTGTTCGGTTATTCTGCTGTTCAGTCTATTTGTGTATTAGCCTTTTATTATATAAGATTATCATATTAGCTTTCTCAAAGTTAACCTTCACGATGGCTTTATTAACTGGATTAAAGATAAAGATATTTTCAGAGAGCTAACTGGTGAGATATAGAAAGAATGTAGGTCATCTGTACACTTTAGGGTTTTTTATATGCTTAATAGGCATAAAATCATAGGTACTTCACCTAGTATTTCACTCATTTCATTCTTATAGAAATATATAGCTGTAAAGATAAATATAAGATATATTTTATGGCAATAAGGACCGTAAGTCAAGTCATATTTTAAACCTGATTATTTTTGGCATTACTACACAAAAAATGGTAGTTTATCGTCTTATAAAAGCACACTAATTCTAATTTACAAAATTACAAGACTAGTTTATTGCTATTAATAAACTTCCAACATGAGATATTTTTCAGAATTTAAAATTTTTAAGTTAACAGTTTATAATGATCACCCAGGAGTAGGAAAGGAGAATCTGTTTCTTATCCTTAAATGTGTTAAAAAATTCTTTCCATTTGCTTCCCACCAAAAGATCATGCTTAAGTACTTCCATTAAATAAAATATTTTTTTCAGATTTGCCTTGTTATTTAACAAAATTAAAAATCAGTTTGCAAAGGCAATCTCCCATTTCCCCAACCCTCAAAAAAAAAAACCACACACATAAAAAAAAACAAAAAAAACCCAAACTGTCATTTCATGACAAACATAGATTTCCTGAGAGATGGAAAACATTCACTGTGAAAATTGCTATATTTATCATTGAGACATGTTTGGTAAAATTCACTAATTTGCCCAGTGCATAATTTCAGTATGTTCATGGGGGGGGATGGGAGGGACCTGTTACCAATGACTTTAAAACAGAATCCCTCTGCTCTTATAATTCAGTGGAAGCAAGTGCTATGTAAATACTAATGACTAAATATGATCTTCCCAGGCAGTGGGAAGGAACATATCATTTTGGTCTCAAACATAAACACACACACACACACACACACACACACACATTCATGTGAGTGATTTAGTAAAGGCCTTTATAAGATAGTTCTAAAAACTAACCAACAATTTACAAACAAACATTTAAGTCACAGAATATGATCTAGTTGGAGACAACAGAGTATTTTGACTTAATCACATAAGTCAGAGGCTATTTGGCTCCCAAATGGTCTTTGAAGATTCTAGGTTACTTAATTTGTTCTAATTTGATGTTGCAAAATTTTCTTCAACAATGTGCTAAAAATCAAAAGAAGTCTATCTTTGCTTTTCTCTGATATCATTTTTAATTGTGTATAACATGTTTTATGAAAAGAAAATTAATCTCCCATACTTAAAGATGAATAGATTTTCAGGTTGGAATGGTGTCTCCAATCTCCTGTCTTGGAAGAGTTCATACACTTCAAAGTAATGACCAGATTGCCTTTTGTTCATTATAAAACAAAAGCCATTAGATATTTGTTGGAAGCGCTCACTGCTCCATCCTGCCAACTGGTCTAAGTGTGGGAGCACCAGTCCTGATCCTGCCCTACTACACTAACTGCTTGGGTCCAAGCCCCTCCTCTGCCAGAGGCTGGGCCTTCTGGAATGCTGGGTACTGGATGGAGAAGCCATGAGAAGTCATGAATATATAGGGCCACTGGCTTCTATAATAAATGTGCTAACAAGGAGCCATTAGACAAAACAATTCTTCAAAGTAAAGTCCCATACAGTAGGTAGCCACACACCGGCTAGTTAACAATACATCTTTCCCACAGAGCAGCAGCAGCCTCTGTCCCTACAGTTATATGAGCAGCCTGAGCAGCCGCGAGCTGCCTCTGACCCACAGCCTCTTGTAGTAGCAGCATCTGAGCTCAGGCTCTTTCTACAGCCTTAGTAACATACTTTAATACTACTTAGATGAAAGAAGCTTCTAGCAAAATATCAATCTTTTGGGTTATAGAAGAAAACACCTGCACAGTGTACCATGGAATTGTTGAATCCTTGCACCTGCCTATAGATGTACATCCTGATTAAGATTCCCAAGTTCAGAGTAGCCTTGCACATTAAGCATATTCTAAACAAGGCTTCAATATTCTGATTGGCCTTGAGCATCTAGTGTACTCTGGCATGGTTTCCACAACATTTTATTTAATTTAAAATAAACACACAATTAGAGTTTTCATTTTATTATGACTACTCACTTGGAGTTGATATTGTATATTTCTCCAAATACTGTATAATAGATTTCACAAAGAATTGTCAATAAAACATAAACACAAAATATTTGTGATTTATCTATTTTCCCTACTGACAATTTCAGCATCAAAAGAGCAAGAAAAGGTATCCAAAGTAAGTGATATCATGGCCATAATAGACCAGAATAGATCATATTATGTAATTTAACTCCTTATATACCAAAATGGCAATGAGCTAACTAAGGATAGCTGCTATTGACTGAATGTTTGCCCTTTCCCTCCCCCAATTTTATACTATACTAGAGGCCCAATGCATGAAATTCATGCAAGAATAGGCCTTTCTTCCCCGGCTGCCAGCAAGGGCTTCCCTCTGGCCACCGGCAGGCACCGGGGACCAGTGCTTACCTCACAGCACCGGTTTTGTCTGGAAGGACATCAGTCTAATTAGCATATTATGCTTTTATTATTATACACTACAGGCCCAACGTACAAAGATTCATGCGAGAATGGGCCTTCCTTCCCCTGGCTGCTGGCACCACCTTCACTCTGACCAGAGCCGCCTTTCTGCCTTCCCATGCTGCCAGAGGCCCAGAGCGGCTGGGGCACCTGCATATGCAAATTAACCCATCTTTGTTGGATTAATTTGCTACTCACTTTTTGATTGGCTGGTGCGCATTGCAAAGGTACTCTTTTATTAGTATAAATTGGAATTTAACTCTCAATGTGATAGCATCAGGAGGTGAGCCTTTGGAAGGTGTAGTTAGGTCATGAGTGTGGAACCCTTATAAATGGGATTAGTGCCCTGATAAATGAGATTCCAGAGAGTGCCCTTGCTCCTTTTGCAAAAAGATAGCCATCTTTGTGTTAGAAAGGAGCTATCATTAGACACTAAGTCTGTCAGGGCCTTGATCTTGGACTTCCTAGCCTCCAAAACTGTGAGAAATAAATATGTGTTATTTATAAGTCACCCAGTCTATGGAAATTGTGATAGCAGCCAGAATGGACTAAGACAATAGACATAACTTAACTCGTGTATATTTTTGAGAAATACTTGCCTTTGTTAAGAAAACCTTATCCTACAATCTTTTTCTTTTGTCTAAGGCAGCAATTTTCAACCAATGTGCCATAAGAACTTTTAAAACAAGCCATACCTGATTAATTTAGTCAGGGGTACTGACCTCTTTTCCCTCAGATTTTAAAGATGACAACAGCCAACACAACAATAGCTGTCCAGTGTGAACGAAAAAAATTTATACCTCTTTTTTATCAAATTGGGGGGGGGAATTTTTTTTGGTGTGCTGCAGAATTTTAGCAATTAGTTTATATGTGCCATGAGATGAAAAAGGCTGAAAAATCACTGGTCTAGATTATTTGAATGTATACAATTCTTACTATATATGACAAATTCAAATATAATTATAAAAAATAAATATATAAAGTAGGAAACATGAAATTGGAAAATCATAAGACCTCATAAACATGGGTATGGCTGTTGGGTGGAGAAAGGCCTAATGTTTTTCTGTATTATTTAAGAATCTGCAACAATATTAAACTCAAAGAATCAGAGAGAAACCAGGAAAAGTCCGGAGTCCATGATTCAAATCACAGAAGGGTTTCAAAAAGACTGACTGACTGGGAGGTGAAAGTTTAAAATAATACGTTCACAGCCCAAGAAACTGCTAGTTATGGTCTATGAAATATTTTTGAGCATAATCATGAAAGAATGATATTCAAAATATATCAAATCTACCAGTTTTCCACACATATTCTTGCTCTCTTCATTTTAATTCTAGGTTATTATAACACCCACTTACACAAAAGCATTTGATTTTAGAAAAATAACTGAAGCTACAGAAAGAGGTAGAAATAGCCACTCAGCTAGTACTGAAGTTTGAGTTCTTATACAAATTATTTATATAAAAGTCATATCATCTTCTAGCATTCTAATATTTTGTGCTGGGTACTCCTCACAAGATAACCATCTGTATGGATGCATAAGGCTCATGTACCCATACAAACAAACAAACGAGAGATAAAGCTGAAAAGGGAGGTTGGAGGTTTGACAGTCATTCTTAAGAATTGCAATTTGGTCCTACAGAATGAATAAACTACCATAGAATTTTACTGTGAGATTATTTTAAAAAACACATTATATTTCCAATCACACTTTTGTAATCACTTCAAACCTTGAGAATGATAAAATTTGCTGTAGGGACACTTCTATTAGTGACTCTATTATAATGTGATAGAATTGGATGGTCCCACTGGATTTACATAACTCTGTATTTTGTTCAAAAATTATAGAATATCAGAGTAAAGAAATCATAATATACAACTTCCGTTAATGACACAATGAAAAAGTGTTCTGTGAAATTCTTGTGCCAAATAAAAATAAGAATGCTGCCAATAAGGGCAGCATAGTATCCTGTAATAAAAATTTTTTAATTGAAGTCATGTACTCTAGCTAAAGGAAAGTGCAAAGTAGAAAAAAAAACTTCCTGAAATAATTCATATATGTGAATTCATATAAATGCATTCTTATGAACATTCTTTTGAATGAATTATTATTGTTCAATTCCAATTTTTAATAAAGCAAAAAGGGAATTAGAAAGTCATATGACTTGATTCTACAAGAATCAGCTACCCTGTTTCCCCGAAAATAAGATAGTGTCTTATATTAATTTTTTCTCCTAAAGTTGCGCTAGGTCTTATTTTCGGAGGATGTCTTATTTTCGGGGAAATATGGTAGTAAATCTGAGTAATACTGGCATAGACATGATAATCAAATCTAGATCTATTAATTACACTTCCATGAGAAGCATATAAATATAAAAATAAAAGGACAAGAAGAGAACCCTGAGGGACCACACACTTTACAGTAACTGTTTCTGATGAGCTGCTACCCAATAAAGTATGCTGTGTCTGCTGACAAAGATAATTACATTTCAACCCAATTTAATGCTCTCAGAATTCCAACTCACGCTTCCAGAAGATCTAACAATGTATCACTGTCTACTGTGTCAAAGGTGAGTGATAGATCTAACCTTGAGAGTAGGAATCCACTCCTTCCCAGAAACTCTCCCATATCACTGAAGATAAACAGGTAGTCTCTGCTTCTCATGTATTTCTCTAAGACTTGTTTTGAATTAACATTTTTAAGAACAAAAACACATACACAGTGACAAAGCAAATATGGCAAAATTAGTGAGCTAGCTAAGTAGTATATGGAATTCATTTTAGTATAAGTAGTATTATTTTTGCATCTTTCCTGTAGATTTGAATTTTTTCAATACGAATGTTAAAAAAGAATCAAAGAGGAGGGGATGGAGACAAAGATGAGAAGAAGGGGCCTGGAGTCATTTGAGGTCCATCTACAAACCACCATGGGGATGCTGCAGCCTCCAGCAGCTGTCCTCAGAGAACTTATCCTGGTCCGGAAAGCCCTACTGGCCATCTGTTATGTTCACTTCACCCACACCTTCCTTCAAATTTGTTGAAAAAATAACAGAAAATAAAAACTAAAAATTAAAAAAATAGAAAAAATATATAATTCAAGGCACATATATAATCTTTAATTTTATAATAACCTATATTTGAGATTTAAAAAGAAAGTGATAAGGTTAATTTTAATAATATATTTTATTTAACCCAATATAATTACAATATTATTTCTATATATCATTAAAATGATGACAAAATATTTTATATTAGTTTTCTCCTAAATCTTCAATATATAATATTAATTTTAAAAATATAGCATATCTTGTTCTGATCTAGAAGTATTTCTAGCACTCAAAAGCCACAGATGGTTAGTGGCTGTTGTTTTAGACAACATAGGCCTAAACTATCATAATTGGCTTAAAACAACCATGGTCATTCTACTAGGCAAGGTAGAAAGTGCTTAATGGATATTTTATAAGCAACAAAGAATGTGTATTACACCAACCTCATATTTCCTCTTCCTATGATTTTTCAGTTCTTATAATTATATAGATTATACCATTTGAATGCATGATTATCTGGGATTTATGTTGCCTAAGATTTTGATGTTTGGACTATAACTATAAGGGGCTATGGAACCAGCTGGACATGCATTAAGTGGTGACAGCTTGTCAACTATTTTCTTAGTTCTATAATACAAAAAGGGCAGGGGAAGGTGAATAAATTATCCACACATTGCATGAACCTAATACTTGGTACAAATCTCCCAGCAAATATGTGCTAAAGAACTAAAGCTGACACAGAACTTCTGCTCATGACCTAGTTCTTGGTGACATCCAATTTTCCAAGAAAACTTTCTCCACGTTCTTCCAAACAAGTAAGTATACGTTACTCAAATTTCTCCAGTCCCTTGGTTCCCCCTTTGCACTACATGAGCTCAGGAGGTAGGGTGGAAAGGAAAGCTTTACCTGGCTGATATACCATCTGTTAATCTGAAATTATAGCTACCTGCTTCTTTGGAAAGAGTGAAGGGGTGACATTTAAAAGCAATGCTCCTAGTAGGCGATCAGATTCTCCAATAAAAGATCCCCTCAATTAGAACTATCAAGGATCTATAATAAAATATCCAATATATAAAAGTGTTGTTTAATAAAAATAACCCATTTAAACAGAATTTTCTCACATTAAGCAGATACTTAATACAATTTGAGATTTGATATAGAAGCAATGAAATGGTACATAGAGAGCTGTTCAACATTCTTCCTCTCCTAATTTTATTTTTAGAAAAAAACAAACACAGTTCTATATATCTTTCTAAAAGCAATTATTAGATGCATTTCTGTGTACAATGACTTCTTCTTTATTGCTATATTTTGGAAGACGCTATAGTTCAGTGGTTATGATTTGGGCCCTAAAATTAGCCTGATATGTATCCAAATCCTGGTTCCAACATATGCTATTTTTGTGAATTAGGAATATTTGGTCCTTACTACATCAGTTTTCTCATATGTACAACAGATGTAGTACAGATAATGCTAACATTATTTAGAGACAACAGGATTAAATTATATCACAACACAGTAAAACTCAATGAATATCTCTGGGTCTGTTTCATTGAGTGCTTGATCTCTGGACAATAAAACATTTTTCATTGCTTTTTTTTGGTGTGTCATATTTTTGTTTAAATGTCACCCATTGCATATAGAAAAACAGTAGAGGAAAGAAGGAAGGAAGGAAGGAAGGAAGGAAGGAAGGAAGGGAGGGAGGGAGGGAGGGAGGGAGGGAGGGAGGGAGGGAGGGAGGGAGGGAAGGAGGGAAGGAGGGAAGGAGGGAGGGAGGGAGGGAGGGAGGGAAGGAAGCAACATGCCCTTTCTTTGGTTAGGCCATCTATATGAGTGGTTGAGTCTGTCTAGTCAGATGTTGAGTTGGGTTTAGAACTTTTCATCGGTACAGTTCCCTCACTAGTAGACTATACCTGCAACTTCAAAGTGGGCTGCTGCTTTCTCGCACTTAGTGTGGAGCTTGAGATGCCACAGGGTTTTCTTGTTCCACTTTATGCTTTCAGAAGTCTACATGTTCGTGCACCACAGCAGGGATGTTCTCACACTTTTTCTTCTCCCTCAGTGTTTTACTGCTGCTGTTTGACACTTGGGGTGAGGTTAATGTTCGGGCAAAGATTTTCTCTTGTTCAAGTCCCGCTTCAGGCAAAGCCTGTGTGCTAGGACTTCTTTGTTTCTCCTTCTAATTAAAAACGCTCGTCGCCTTGAAATTCAGTTAATTTGTTCAGCTCTCTAATACACCCTCCCACATTATGACTTTTTATATCGTCTGCAGTGTTTCTGTTTTTTTGTTTGTTTTTGTTTTTTAGTTTTTCATAGAAGGGGAGCACCATCGTGCTGTGGCTTACTATGTCCTAACAGAAACACTTAAACTGAAACATTTTGAGATGTCACTTTTGATCTTGGATGAGACTGATTAAATAAATTTTTTATAAGAATACAGCAGGTTACAAGATACCTTATGCATGCAAGATGCTTGGTAAATATTTCAAATTAAACTTGTGGTGTTTACTTAAATTGAGAAGTTGAACTTCTGTAATCTCAATAAAACACTGTAATTCTATATTTCTATCAACTAAACTGATTAAACTATCCAAAGCAGCCTTACATAATAAACACTTATTGCATATTCACATATATACCAGATGTAACATCTAAATAAGTTTTAGTGAAGGCAATATCCCTTCATTATCAGTATTTTGATTTGAAAGAATAAATGCTTTTTGGAAAAACAATTAAAAATTATAATAAACTATATAGCAGTTAACTTCCCAGCATCTAATGTTTTTATTTAAACAGATGTTAAAAGTAAAAATCTAGTCTATATGATAAAATTAATTAATTGAAACTTTTTAGGAAAAAAAGTTGGTTTTTTTGCATATTCAGAGACCATCTGCATATTTCATAGTATTCATCACTAAGGTATGTTGGAATGACATGTAATCTTTAAAATGGAGCAATCCTATATAATAAAGAGGTAATATGCAAATTGACCGCCACACCCTCACAAATTGACCACCACACCAGGCCAGCAGGGGGATTTGTGAGAGACCACTAAACAACTGAACAAGCAGGCTGTGTGGGGTGACCAGGTTGGTGGGGGGATTAGTGAGGGATGACCAGGACAATAGGGGGGCAGTTTGGTGGTGACCAGGACAGCAGGGGGGGGGGAGTTAGATGCAACCAGGCTGGCAGAGGGGGGCAGTTGAGGGCAACCAGATCAGCGGGGGTGGGGGTAGTAAGAGGCAAACAAGCTGGCGAGGGGGGGAAGTTTGGGGCAATTAGGCTGGCAGGGATGGGCAGTGAGGAGTGAGTAGGCCAGCAGGGGGGCAGGGCAGTTGTGGGTGACCTAGCTGGCAATGGGTGGCAGGGGTGACCAGGCCAGCATGCAGAGGGGTGATCAGGCGGCAGTCAGATGATCAGGAGGCAGCAGGCAAGTGAGCAATTAGGAGACAGCAGTCCTGGATTGTGAGAGGGATGTCCCGGATTGGAGAGGGTGCAGGCTGGGCTGAGTGGACCCCTCTCCCATGCACAAATTTCATGCACTGGGCCTCTAGTATCAAATAATGTTCACATAAGAATTATTTTATCAAAGTCAAAAATAATAGTAAATTAATTGTCATTTAGTAACCACAATAGTTGCATTAAAATATTTTTAAATTTCTCTGAGATTATATTATGATTTAAAAAAAATACACCTATGTTTCCATAAAAATGCTCCACAAGGTATGCTAAGCAGAAAAATCTCAACTTGAAGTCTCACATCTTGGCTGCTGTCAAAGGCATAGAGAAAAATTTGTCTTCAGGCCATATCACAAATCTTTAATCAAAGATTTCTCAACCTCATCACTATGACATTTTGGACTGGGTAAATGTTTTGGGGGGCATCCTGTGTGTTGTAGTATTTAGTAGCACTCCTGTCCTTTACCCACTAGATGCCAGTAGCAACCACCTAATAGTAACAATCAAACATTGCCAAAAGCCCCCTAGTTGTGAGTGGCAAATACACTCCTAACTAAAAACCAAAGCTAACACTGTCTCTTGCACTTGTTAAAGCTGAAGCATAGATCCAAAGGAAGTCTCCAAAACTGAAAACACTCTCAGAGTGCCTAATGAGCTATATGCCAAATACATGCTTATATATTCTATATATGCTCTATGAATGTATTTATATATTCTATGAAGTCTATCAGATGCTCACTGAGAAGAAATTGTTTTAATGGTCTGGCCATCACTTAGGTTTTCTCAGGATACTTCTATAAACTTGTACAGAACTACTAAAGACAACTTAGAAATTTAAATGGAGAGAGTAGTACTCTAGATCCATATCTCTTCAGACATGCAGGTGTTTTATAGTTACCCCAGTTGCACTGATTATACCATTTCTTGGAGGACACATAATTTAGGATTATAAAAAAACCTACAGCTTTAGCTGGTCTGTGAATAGAGTGTCGGCCTGCAGACTGAAGGGTCCCAGGTTCGATTTCAGGCAAGGGCATGCCCTTGGTTACAGGCTCTTCCCGACTCTGGGCCCTGGTCAGGGCTCACGCAGGAGGCAACCAATCGATGTGTTTCTCTCATATTGATGTTTCTCTCTCTCGTCTACTCTCCCTAAAAATCTATGGAAAAATATCCTCAGGGGAGGATTAACAACAACAAAAAAACCTACAGACATTTTGCTTCTATGTAACTTTATTTTTCTTTTCAGACTTCATGGAGTTTTCTTGTAAAATGGAAAATAAAATGAAAGTTTGAATTCATTTTTTTTTTTACAAAAGTAAATTAAGTAGAAATATAAAATTCCCTGCAACATGTGACTTAAAATATATTTAAAGAATCGAAGAAAATAAATACATGTTTTTTCCCTGTACAGCATCATCACATGCATTTTGGGGATAATAGGGAAATTTGTTTTTATTTACTATTTTTTACCCTTTGTTTATTTCAACCTCCATTCCCCCACAGTTCTACCACCATGCCACACTACTTTTGGCCTGTGCGGTCAAGTTTTCCTCATCTTCCTCCACCTTCTCAGGTGGGAATGCCTCAGCCAAATGAGTTTCTACGTTTAAAAAGGTGGAAATGGAAAACTGGAAGGAAAAAGATGCAACTCAGAGGCCTGGTGAAGAATACAGTTAGAACCTATATGGGTGGTGTTGCTATCATAACAAAAGCATGAGAGAGAAAGAAGAGTGCAGGAGAGAGAGGAAAACAGCCTTCCAAGTCTGGGTTTAGGGATGATTTGGGTGGAACTTGGAAAATACAGGGTGTTTCAGTCAGTGAGCTGTATGAGGACCTCGGGAGGGGAGAAAAGAAGAACGTAAGAGCCATTGTGGAGTGTTTTGAATTGGGTTTACTTTAAATTATGCTGAAAGATGCAAATTAAAAGTTATAATTTCATGTTTCATTATTTCTGTTAGTGGTGGTATCTTGTTCCCCTGAATGTGATTCCTTAAATAATTCTGAAACAATTTAAATCTAATATTTATTAATAAGGGTAAATTTATATTGACGGGATTCCTACATTTAGGTAAACAGAACAATATCAATTTAAAAAGCAAATTTTAAATCACTGAGAGACGGGGTCCTTACTTTAGAAGAGTATCCATATTCACGATAACAGGAAGGTTTCCATGTCCAGCCTTCCTCCCTGACTTAGCCTTGGCTGACAGGGGTGTGTGTGGGGGGGGTGGGGGTGGGGGGTTCACTTAAGAACAAGTGCAGGAATTTCCTGTTCCCCAGCAGGACTGAGAGCAGTCAGAAGCCACCTCGCTGTTCCCAGGACTGGGACATGCAACTTAACCATCATACCCTTGATTCCATATAACACTGCTAAGCTCTTTATAGCATTCTGATGGATTTGCCGCAGTTTTACGGGTAAAGCTTCATTAATATAAATTAGCCAGAATAATGCAAGCCCAGGTTTTGACCTGTAGGTGAAAGGAGGATATTAATTACACTTAAACTTTGATACCTGTCAAGTGCCTTTTGTTTTTATTTGACCCTCAAATCTGCTGAAATGATGGAATGTTTAAATGTGTAATGTATTATGAGTACATTTTTACTAACCCCCTTAATAGCAAAGTGATTGCATATTACATTTTTTAATAATACTGCATTTATACCTGTACTTTAGGCTGGAATCTTTAAGTCTGATAGTTAATATACTGAATGGCAAATCATTATCATCCAGGACCAAAAACGTACAGAAATAAACAATAAACAGTGGTGGGGTAGAAATGACAATGTTGCAATGTCTTCTCAGTACACAATGGTTCCAACTTAAATAACAAAACCACCTATTAAGGGAAAACCTATTATCTTGGTCCAAGGAGGTGTTCAAATGGTTAATTATCCATTAGTTTTTTAAAGTAAAATCTTATGCCAGCGGGTATTAAATCTGTATCTGATGCTATGCTGTACAAATGGTAAGTTCACATTTCTAATTCAACCTGAGTTCAGCATGTTTAGATGGTTTTGAAAAAATAAAATCCATGTCTAGAAAACTTCTTTTCCTAGGCTGTTGTGAGCTTTCGTGCACACTCTTGCATTTAGTTCAAGCTATGATTGCTCCAAATTAAAATTTTCCCTAGCGTACTCCATATCTTCAAAACCACACCTTTCCTAAGTAGCCACTTTCATCCTCTGGCTCTATTCATATTACATTTATTTCATAAGTTTGGAAGTTTGGGCTCTTAGCCATCCAAAATGGGGACTTTTTCCTTTTTCTCCTCTTTGGGGGTGTGGTAGTAAATTGTTTTCTGTTTGATTACTTTCATTAATTTTTTTGTTAATTTTGTTTATTGAAGGCTTATTTCCTCCAAACAAGAGATTCTGTTAATTATAGAGATCAAAACCAGCAGAAAACAGATGTTTTCATTTAGAGAGAATTGTTAAAGCAATCATCTCTCATTATGTTCAATATACTTTTCACAAAACATATGCCATAAACACGCTTCTAAACTTTTTAAACATATTTACACTTATGCTTTTAAATATATTTAACATCAACTTGTAAATGTTTTGTTTGTATTTATGGCATCTCCCACCCGGTTCTCTCAATTGTGTTCTCAAAACGCATTTCCGTAATGCTCAGAATCTTGTACCCACAAAAGCCAAGATTCAGCCAAATGTTCCCTTGACTTTTCTGCCCAGGTTTTTGCCTCAGGACTCAATGAATTAATAATCATCTATGTGACATTTAAAACAATGGGAAGATGCCTTCATTCAGAGATTCTCAACAGGGATAGAAATTGTCAGAATTACCTGGGGAGATTTGTTTAACTTCATGTTTCTGCTTCTTTCTGCCCTGTCCCCAACCTGAAATTTTTAATAAACCTAATATCTGTTTTTAAAAAAAATAAGATTTTTCTTCATATATATTGTATCCAGATGTGATTTTTTTAATGTTTCCAGGGGAGAAAAAATCACCTCTGAACTTTAACCAGAAAATACATTTATTAATAGTCTATTGAGTTGCTCACAGAAACACTGAACAGCCTGATTAGCATAATAGAATGGGGCAAACCAAAATAAGCTAGGCAACAGCCAGGGCAGCTATAAAAATCACACCCCAAATCCCACACTAACAGAATGCTGCTGCTCACTGAATATCTGCTGTGCCCCTCGCACTCCGCTGTGATTGGCTCTGGGCACTCAGCATGAGCATGGCCCTGCTTCCCTTCCAGCTCCGGGAATATGAATGGCATTGGCCCTGTGCCACCGACTATAAAAACAGATCCTCATACTTGCTCTTTGGTTTACCAGTTCTTAATACAGAACCTTGGGTAATATACTTAATTAACCCAGAAGAGCCAGAAGAAATGCTGGGAAACTGAGTATCTGAAAGTTTCATCTTTGGGGGGTTCTCAAAGTATAGAAGTTCAGATGTTGGGTACACTCCAGGCTCTGGATTTTTTTTAAGTGTATTTGACTTTGAATTCTTGCTAATATAAAACTACTTTGAAATCCCCCTCTTTATTGGTAAAATACGTACTTTTAAAGATACATCACTGTTCATCTAAGTTACTTAGCAGGGTTTTTTTTTTTGTTTGTTTTTTAATTCTAGAAGTGAATAAAGCACCGGTTCATAATACATAGATATGAGCTACATTAAAACACACAATTAAAAACATATCAAATGGGAAAAGCATACCAGTCTAGAATACTGAGCATCAATGTTGCATTTGTTTTACCAACCCATATATACTATACATCTAAATTTGTCCTTTATTTCTCATATTAAAAAAAAATAGTCTTGACCTGAGAATGAGGAGGCCTAACTTTAGTCTTAACTATGAACTGATGCACTGTGCTGCCTTGGATTAGTCATTTATTCTCTGGATCTCACTTTCTTATTTTGTAAAATACCTATAGAGCCTCCTCATCCCTGTGCTCTATCTTAATTGGCCCCTACTATCAACTCACTCTCTTATCAATCTGATTTTAGTTTCTTTTTTTAATACATTTTATTAATTTTTTACAGAGAAGAAGGTAGAGGGATAGAGAGTTAGAAACATCGATGAGAGAGGAACATAGACAAGCTGCCTCCTGTGCACCCCCCACTGGGGATGTGCCCACACCCAAGGTACATGCCCTTGACCGGAATCAAACCTGGGACTCTTCATCCCGCAGGCCGACACTCTATCCACTGAGCCAAACTGCTTAGGAATAATTTTAGTTTCTTTATCAATCTCCAAAAGCTTATTTCCTATGGTAGAAAGAAAAACAATGAAGAAGTTGTTGAAAATAAGTTTCCAGGGGGCAGGGGTGAATCTGTTTTATAACCAATGCATCGTCGGCATCTAGCACAGAACTGGCACACGTTAGAAACTTAACAAATGACTGTAAACAAACAGACAAATGAGCTAAAAGACATAAAGTCACTTTGGGAAAGTTAAAGTATCTAGACAAAATTAAAATATCTAGACCAACATTTTTATTTCTCAAGAGTTACAACAAAAGTAGACATTGCCACCTAAATCAGCTATATCTATTGTCGACACAAATGTAAACATTTAGTAAGTATAACAAATATGGTTCCCTTCTGATTCTGACATCAGAAATATCTTTTCACTTATACACAAAAATAGCATAGAAAAGATATTATGTACCTCTTTGAAAATATTTTTCTTTCCCTACAAGGAGAAACTGTGTGTGTTATGTGGACAAGTACCCCCTGTGATGAATAATACGAGATCGGACAGCGGACACCTACTTCTCTTCCTGGGTGCAATGGTTCACCTAATATACTCCCATTCTTTCTTCTTTACAATGATATACCATTGCCACTGGCCTTCTAAACGCTCCTTTAATTTCTTCCTCCTGCTGCACTGCATGATTTTTATGGGGATGAACAAAGAATTACTAGTCCATTTCGATCAGCAGTAAATCTCCCTTTTGCCCTTGTTGCTTCTTAACTGTACTTTTAGTCTTATTTTCTGAAAATGATTAATTCAAGTGGAAAGGTACTATATTGCATCATCCTTGGATTCTACTTCTTCTTTCTAACTAACTGCTGTGTGGGTACAACTCATATGCATTGAACTTGGCTAATCCTCTGACACTTTCCTTGTAGGATTAGACCCAAACCAGGAGTAGAGAGTCCATGAAACTGAAAGGGCACATGGCATCTACCCATATTCTGATATTAGCCTTCCTTATTAACTTTTATAAATTATGTATCTCTTTGGCCAGTTTAATTACTTATAGTATGAATATAGTATGAGAGTGGAAATTAAGAATTCCCTGTGAAATTCATAGGCTAGAATTTGGTGTATAATGTGGCCCGGAAACTTCCCTTAAGATTCATATTATCTATTTTTGAAGTGGAGATAAAAATAATTATAATACTCCTCACAGATACAAAAAAACAAAACCCAGAAATCATTCCCTCATTTTAATACATGAACAAATTGATATGTGTAAGAGAGCAGTTTGAGATTGAAAATGCAGTCTGATGTGCTAAAGGCTAGAGTACCAATCTAAGAATGTAATATTTCAGGTGTCATCTCTAGCTTTGTCAAATGATTGCTGTATAACCTGAGAGCAATAATGATGTTCCTGGATCTCATTTTCTCAGCTGTAATTTGAGATAGCTTCTGGATTTAAAGCTCTGTAGTCACTAGTAAACTCTTCAAATCAGATAGGTTACCTCTTTCACACAAGAAGTGGGTCAAGAGACTTCCACAGGAGATTTACATGTGGAACCTCGAGCAATACATCAATCACATAGATTCCTGGTTCCAAAAAATAAAAATAAAAAAAAGAAAGAAAAAGAAAGAAAGAACTTATTTTTTGTGAAGCACTCACAAAGTACAGATAATGTCACATAGATGAGGGCATCCTAGTGTTTCCTTGTGCTAAGGTACCAAATTGAAATGCCGTGACTCTGAGAATAAAGATGGATGCAGAAATATGCAGAAGGGAAGTTGCTCTCTTCATATAGTGTTTATATAGAGGAAGAGGGGAAATATTTTTCCTTTGATGTAGTGATGGAGTAGGCAAGGCTAATCATAGAGCAAATTTTGAAAAACATACCTTTTTGATGCTCCTTAAATTTTTAATATAACCTTTTTTTTTGTTGGCTAAATCTTCTGCTCTCAAGAAGGTCATCATGCTTATTTGCCCTCAAAGAATGACAACCCAGTCATAGCTGCCTTCATGCCACTTCCTCACTTCATTAAATCCTTGTTCATCACTTACAACAATTCCTCTAATGCACTGATTGACCAATTATAATAAAAAGGTGTTTTGTTTTTTGTTTTGTTTTGTTTTGTTTTATTTTATTTTTGAGGGGATGCTTCTTAGAACATCCTATAAGAGTGAATGGTGCTGTAATGCAGGGAAAGAACTAGGATGTGTCTTTCAAAAGTGCTGAGGATTAGTTGTTGCCCTGCCTGTGATATTTCTGTTCTTGGCTCACCCTTCTTAAAAAAGTAGCCAGGCATTTTTAACTCCTTTCTTATGCACTTCCCTAAAAAATAGTGCCTTTAATTCAGCCTGGCTTATACTACATTCTTAGAAATATGCTACACATCACTCTGTCTGACTAGTTAATGTGTACAACTTCTATAGCTCCTAGGCCAAAGTTAGTTGGAAAGGTTCTCATGACATTTGCTCCCACATTGTGAATTCTTTACAGTCTATTACAGAGTCATCTCAGCACTGGTTTTCAAATAGAAAAATCTGTTTTTTTCACTTCAAAGTGACAAAAGGGTAAAAGAAATGTTAACAGACAGTAATAGTAACAGGCAAAATAGTAGTACCAAACATGGAAATAAACATAATAGGAAGAAAAATAATGGAAAAATGAGAAAATAAAGGAAAGCCTTTTATATTAGAAGATAAAGCAGGTTGTTTGTTTTTTGTTTTTTGTTTTTTTGCTACAATAGCTCCTAGGATTCTTTATATGTGTGGCCCTATGATTAGTGGGCCTAGAGTGAGCCCATTTTTCCTCAGTTATGAAAATTCTTGAGTAACTCAAGTTTACTGCTGTGGCTCATGTTGTGTAAACTGAGAATTATGGATGAGATGGATTGACAACTAACCTAAGGCACTAGTATTTTATAGGTTCTGGAATAACTCTTTCACAACCCCTACCTACTGTTCGAAGAATCTGGAAATCAAATGAATTAATTTATGTAGTACTACATATTTCTTTATCTTCATATCTCTGATTGCCTAAAATAAAATCTAATGGTGATCTCTGATGTCTTTCAATATTTAGGCCATGGTTTACCTCCAAAAGAGCAGCAGATGAATGCATATCTGCATAGATGTATTGAATTTTCAAAACACAGACTATATAAGTGCTATAATGAATAGGCCATATAATGAACTGGATAATAGAGTTAATCTAGTGTGCTTTAAAAAGAATTTCTGGGTAGCAGTATAACTTAGCACTTCGACTGCTGGATGATAGCTGTAGAAAGAGAAAACAGGTGAAAACATGTCAACTTAGGAGAAGGAAAAAAATCCATTGGCAGAACTATAGAAACAGAACACGTTTTAGAGACAAGATAGATTAAGTGTTTCTAAATCAGTGTCTATTGAGGCTTTTTTAAAAATCAATATAATGTATAATATATAAAGGACAGATGTTCAACATGTATTTTTCTTTCTAGATAGTGGAGTAAATTATTAGCATTAAAATTTTAATTTTACATGAAGCTTTATATTTTTTCATTGAATAAGGTAAAGAAAATTTTGATAAAAACAGAAGCAAAAAGAAAGAAAAGGATTACAGAAAGAAAAATACCTTGCTCCTAATTAAAACATGCCCTTAGTTAATATAATCCCAACAGCAGTATATCATTTGATGGAACACAGGGAGGGTATTAACATCTTCCCAATTCATGTAAACTAGAAGAAGAAGTCTAACAAAATATTGACTATCCTTTCAAATAGCTCATTTGGGAAATGATTAGTGTCAAATATAACATCACAAGGTCAGTAACCTTTCATCCGACAGTGCAATATGTTACTGTGCTTGCCCCAGAAATCAGTTACAATAGACTCTACCATTTGTCATGTACATCATTTGGATTTTGTGAATGTAGAAATAGTTAACCTTAACCATTCCACAACTAATACAAGTTGAAGGTCATGCCATATGTCATTGAAAAGAGAATTTCCTCTAAATTGGCAATAAACTCTTGACTTTTATCTAGGTAGTTAATGCCACAAAGTAAAATGCTTTCCATTTTTTTTTCAATTTACATAGAAAAGATATGTACTTTATTGTGCTATACTATTTCATACCTCTACACTTATCTTGTCTATTTAAAGGAAGTATTCAAGTAGCAAGATTTACTTACTGCTAAACTTTACTTGCTTCCAGAGAATACGGTTCTTAAACAATTTCTCTTTATCTACTGCATGTTTGATATCTAGAGGGGGAAAAAAAGGTAGATATCAATAAATTGAGTAATCTGTGAAGCCATAAATATGATGTAGTTGAGAAACAAAATTATTGCTTCTTTTAAAGTCTGTAAATATTTGAGCTACACTTCAAAGTCTCTTTATCAATTGTTATATTTTCTCTTCATGTGATTTGTTGAAAAGAATGACAGAGGAAGGACTCCAGTTAAATACTCTGCTGCATTTAGTATATTTAACATCTCAAATAATATTGTCAGTTATATAATTTACAACCTGGATGTATTTGACAAATGCTCTGTAAGAAAAATGCAATATACTCATATACTCCCCCCAAAAAAATAAATCTAAGGCTGTATTTTGTTTAGTTCCAAACCTGTCTTTCAGACCTTTCATTACATTTAATTTCCTATCATAAAACGTAGATGTGATATTTATGTTTCTTAGCAGAAAAAAAAGAATAGAAGGTTTCTAGAGGCTGAACATGTTGAATAACCAAGGCACCATGAAGAACTTTTATTCATTTTTTTATCAATTTAGATTAGAAGTCTCCTAGAGAGGAGTGTCAGCAGAAAAGTAAGAACACAATATATTCTTTTCCAGATGTGAATATGTGAATATCTTCATTATTTTTATTTTACAATCAGTGATTTGTATATCACAGTGGTTATTGCAACATATTCTGTTTCTATATATTTCATCTATTTAATGATTATAACAACTTCATTCATTCATCTTTCACTTATTTTCAGCTCTTCAATGTGATCATGATCTTCTTGTAGATAAGAAACACACTGTACCCATCTTTGTACATCAATGCCTGGAACAAGTTGGGTCCTGGAAATGCCTGTTGTATATTATAAGACAAAAAAAAAAAAAAGAAAAATGTATACTTTTAATACTTATTAAATATTTATTACTTCATCTTAGTTTTCAAACAACTTTTTCCTTCCAGTTTTAAGGAGCTTACTGTATTTCAGTATTCTATGTTTGGGTTTGAAACTTGGTTTCTACAATTATGAGATAGGCCAGCAAGATAATCAATTATTTGTGCCTCATTGTCCCACATGCAAATTATATATAACTAGAAGCTCAGTGCACAAAATTCGTGCAAGGGGGAAGGAGGGGGTGTCTCTCAGCCTAGCCTGCAACCACTCCAATCTGGGACCCCTCGAGGGTTGTCGAACTGTTCATTTGATTGGGTCTAAATGGGCAGTTGGACATCCCTTTCATAATCAAGGACTGCTGGCTCCCAACCACTCACCTGCCTGCCTGCCTGATTGCCCCTAAGTGCTTCTGTCTACCAGCCTGATTGATGCCTAATTGCTCCCCTGCCAGCCTGAATGCCTCTAATTGCCCTCCCCTGCAGGCATGGTCACCCTTAACTGCCCTCCCCTGCAGGCCTGGACCCCCCAACTGCTCTCCTCTGCAGGCCTGGTCACCCCAAACTGCCCTCCCCTGCAAGTTTGATTGCCCCCAACTGCCCTCCCCTACAGGCCTGGTCCCTCCCAAGTACCCTCCCCTGCTGGCCTGATCACCCACAACTGCCCTCCCTTACAGGCCTGGAACCTCCCATTGCCCTTCCCTGCTGGCCATCTTGTGGTGGCCATCTTGTGTCCACATGGGGGCAGCCATCTTGTGTATTGGAGTGATGATCAATTTGAATATTACTCTTTTATTAGATAGGATAATTGTTTCTACCACATAGGGTTATTAGGATGATTACTTGGGTTTATAAAAGTAAAATAGCTCAGCGAATGCCTGATATACAGTGAAATAAGTGCTTTGTAAGAGATTTCTATGATTTTTACAAATATGTCCTAGTCTGAAAATATAAATAATAATACCTACTTCCTGGATTTATCAGAACTCAATGAGACAATAAATATAAAGCAACTAACAATTTCCTGATAGATTGAATATGGTGTGTGTGAGCAAAAGGCTTTTCTCCTGAACAACTAAAAGGAAGGAATTGCCATTAACTGAGATGGGAAAGCTGGGAGGAGCACTTTCAGTGGGAGCTATTCAAAACATTGGAAGTGTTAAGTTGGGAATTCCATTAAATATTTGAATGTATATTTGGGCAAACAACTGGATATGTACAGGAAAGAATACAAATCAATAATTCCAAAATGAAAGGATTAATCCACAGAACCTTTTTTGAGTTAACAGAACTAATTATATATATTTGCAGAACTAGGCTTACAGTTAGAAGTATGCCAAACAGTTTATTCTTTTATTAATATTTGTTTACTAAATATTATATTATTTGTATTATTTGACATATTTATGTTGTTGTTATTTTGTATCCTTATGATTTATGTTTTAGGTAATCATGGCTGGTAATTTTACCAACCACCACCTAAAGTGGATACTTAAATCTACTTTTGGCCACCCCTATATATAAGTGGTTTAATTTATTAGATATTTAGGACCTTTTTAGAAGCTAATAAACACATGAACACATACACACAAAATGTGCATATATTTAACTTGTATGCTTTAAATTTTTATTTTATTCAAATAAACCATAAAGATACTGCTGATAAATTATGATATTCTTATTCTAATTGTTCATGCAAAATAACACTTTCTAAAAAATCAATTTTATAAATCGCACAAATAAAATCATCTTTTGAATGATTGTTTTGGATATAGAATTCTTGGTTTATCATCTCTTTTTTTCAACATTTTCAATTTGTTATTTCACTGCCTTCTAGCATCCATGGATTTTTTTTAAATAAGAAACCAAATTTTAATTTTATTAAGGATATTGTCAATGATGGGTCATTTTTTTTTTCCACTGCTTTCAAGATTCTCTTTTTCTCTTTAATTTCAAAAATTTTATTATGATGTGCTTAGGTGTGAACCTCTGAGTTTATGTTACTTAGAGCCCTTTGAAATTTTTGTAAATATTGATTAAAGTTTTAAATAAAATTTGGGAATTTGTTGGACCTTATCTCTTCAAATAGATTTTCTGTTCCTTTCATTTACTTCTGAAATTTCCGCTATGTGCATATTGCTATTCTTACTGGTGTCCTATATATCTTTGAGTTTTTGGTCATTTTTCTTCTGTTTTTTTTTTTTTCTTTTTCTGTTACATATCAATAATCTCAGTTGACCTATCAAGTTCATTAACTTTTTGTCAATGCAAATCCACTCTGTAGCCCCTCTAGTATATTTTTTTTTATTTTAGATATTGTACTCTTCAACTTCAGAATTTATCTTCAATCTCTCTTTCCTTAGTGATATTATCTACTTGATGATAAGTCATTCTCATACTTTTCTAATTTTTTAGGCAATGTGTCCTTTAGTTCTTTTAACATATTTGTAATAGGTGACTTAACATCTTTCTAAAATTCAGTATCGGGGCTTGCTCATGAACAGTTTCTATTGACTGCTTTTATTCCCTGTGCATGGGCCATACTTGCTTCTTTGCACATCTTGTACTGTTTTATGAAAACTGGACATCTTATATATTGTGGCAACTTAGTATATTGCATCCCTACCCAGGATTTGTTGTTTTTGCTATTTGTTTAGTGACTACTCTGGATCAATTCTGCAAATTCTGTATAGTTTGTAATGTGTGGTCAGTGAAGTATCTGTTTGATTAGCTCTGTGGTCAGCTAATTATTGTACAGAAATTTCCTTAAATCTCTTGAACCACTAAGTGTTCCAACATTTGCACAACTAGAGATTAAATCAATCCAGTGTCATTTTTCTTAATTTTAATCTTTACTTAGTTTACCTATACTTTTGCTCCTGTGATTTGTTTAAAAAAAAGTTTTTAATCTCTTTTGGTAGTGGGCAAAAAAATATGGAAGAGAAAAAATAACTGATAATGACATAATCTAAAATATAAGTAATGAAATTCAAATGTTAAAACATGATAAAATATTTTAATTGTTTTACTATAAAGGCTTTACCAGCTAAATAGCTTAAATAAAAAGGTTTATTTCTTTATATTCTTTAAATATATGATGTTGTGAACAGATTATGAACCTATTTTCATTTTAAAATATAAATATCTTCATTTTCCCTGAATTTTATCATCCTATAAAATGACAAGTAGTTTCAAGGTGGAGGGCAAGAAATAGTAACAAATTATAACAGAAATGACTTAAGGTTATTGAAAATAAGGTAATATAAATGTTCCACATGAATTCAAAATGTTAAAAATAAGGGAAACTTGGCAGGGAATAAGGACTATGAGGGTATGTGGAAACTCTATACTTTCCTTTCAATGCTTCGGTAAAACTTAAAACTGCTAAAAAAAAATATATAGTCTATTAATTTTTAATGCAGTAATAGATATTTATGATAGATATTTAACCAGAAACAACAATCTACACCAAGGAAATAACAAATAATTTATGCCTTCAAAAAAGAGCAAGTTTTGCCGAAACCGGTTTGGCTCAGTGGATAGAGCATCGGCCTGCAGACTGAAAGGTCCTAGGTTTGATTCCGGTCAAGGGCATGTACCTTGGTTGTGGGCACGTCCCCAGTGGGGGGTGTGCCAGAGGCGGCTGATCGATGATTCTCTCTCATCGATGTTTCTAGCTCTCTATCCCTCTCTCTTCCTCTCTGTAAAAATTCAATAAAAATATATTTTTTTAAAAATAGCAAGTTTTTTTGGTGGGAAGTAATGTTTTTATACCCCAAATACATTATTTTCCAATCTCAAAAAAATATTATCTTACAGAATGCATTTACTGAATTATTCTTTAGTGTTCCAGTTAAAAGTGGGTCTTTTAATATATACCCTTAGTTCTGCCTCATACATGTAAGCAATGCATTGCAAAGACCTTAATCAGAGAGTTATATTAATTTTATATACTTAGAATTTTACCTTAATGCTGCATGTTGATTTCACATAATACTGCATGCCAATCATTACATGACTTCACGATAATTCCTCTACTATATAAACTAGATGATTATTGTAAAAACTGAAGCTCCTAAACATTCTATCAGAGTACTAGTCACTTCTAATGAACAGAATATGGTAAAAGTGATGGGCTGTCACTTCTGACATTAGGTAACAGTAAGACTCTGGTTTCTGTCTTGCTCAGTCTCTTTCCCACTCTCTGTGGCTGGTTCAAAGGGAAGCCAGCAGCCATGTTGTAAGCTGGAGAAGTCCATGTGGCAAGAAATTGAGGGCAGCCGTGTGCCAGCAGCTGAAAGGAAATAAGGTCCTCAATCAAGCAGTCCATGAGGAACTGCATCCTGACACCAGCCTGGATGCTGATCCTACCAGAGTCCAGCCCTGAGGTGACTACAGCCCCATGACACCCTAACTGCAGGTTCCTGCCAGGGGCAAAGACAACCAGCAAAGCCATGCCAGCGCTCCTGACCCACAAACACCCTGATAGTTTGTTGTTGTTGCTGTTATTTAGTTAGTAATATAGCAGTTTTAAGCACTTAAATTTTGGAGGAATTTGTTATATAGCAACAGATAACTAATATAGATTTTAATACAAATATAACAAATCCATTTATGACATTTAAAAAGCTAAATTAAATTCCTTCTAGAAAATGTTAAAGAATTTGCACAGCAATTCTGATAAAGAAGGGCAGCATGAAGAGATGTTTTTCCCTATAATTTATTGTAAAATTCAACCATTAGAACAGGATGTCTCTTGCTTTAGGAATAGACACAGATCAGTAGAAGATAAAAGAATTTTTAAAAAGGATATATATGAAGGGATAAAAGGAGCGTTTGAAATCAGGGGGAATTATAGCTAACTAGAAAAATATCTTCAGGACAAATGAGTTGCCTCTTAAAATAAAAGAGGTGACTAAAAAAGCCAGTATGATTATACATACACCAAATATTAATTCAAGGGATTAAAGTGCTAAAAGTTTTTGTTGTTGTTGTTGTTATTTTATGCTTTAATTAAAAAAACAACAACAACAACAACAAAAACCTACATAACCCAGCAGGTGTGGCTAAGTGGTTGAGAGTCGACTTATGAACCAGGAGGTCACAATTTGATTTTCCGTCAGGGCACATGCCTGGGTCGGGGGCTCAATTTTTAGTCGGGGTCATGCAGGAGACAGTCAATCAATGATTCTCTCTCATCATTGATGTTTCTCTCTCTCTCTCTCTCTCTCTCTCTCTCTCTCTCTCTCTCTCTCTCTCTCTCTCTCTCTCTCTCTCTCTCTCTCCCTCCCCTTCCTCTCTGAAGTAAATTAAAACATATTTTTTAAATAAAAAGACTATGTATTTTCTTTGTAGGTGATGAAGATGTCCTTTCTAAATAAGACCAAATACAAAAAGACATAAAGAAAAGGTTGATATATTTGACTACACAGATACTCAAATCTCCGTTGTGATTAAAGATTTAAAACGTAAGGGCCCAGCTGGAAGAAAATGTTTGGAAAATATGCAATAAGTAAAGGATAATATACATAATGTAGAAATGTATTCCACAGAAGAATGAGAAAGCAATTGCATAGAATATTTTTAAAAGTGATTCAAATATATGTGTACATATGTACATTATATATGGATTGTGTGTGTTTATACAAACAATCCTCATATTCACAATTCCATATTTGAAAATTTTCCTGCTCCCTGATATTTACTTAGAACCTCCAAATAAAAAATCAGTACGCTTTCAAAGTCATTCATGGATGTTCACAAAGCTATAAAATATTTGTGTTGTGCTATATGCACATTCCTGGCTGATGGCAAACAAGGCAATGCTCTGCCTCCTTGTTTCAGCTTGGGCAGTTCATTGGGTTGCAAGAAGCTCTAGCTCTGGGGCCGGTGGGATAGAGTAATATGCTCTAACTCTGTCACCTCTCAGTGGGAGCCCTCAGGCAAGTCACTGAGCAAAGTCACTGAGCACCTCTGAACCACGTTTTCCTTCTGCAAAGTAAAGAAAAGAAAATCTACCAGGATGAATTGTTTTTTTATATTTGAGATTAAGATTATATACTATGTGAGACTCTTTGTGTATGCATATAATAAACATGTAAAAATGTTTAATCTCACTAGGAATAATGAACATTCATGTTAAAAGAATAAAACACTTTACCAATAAATTAACAAAAAAAATAAATGTTGGAAATAATAGAGTTTTGATGAGGATCTGAAAGAAATAATACTCTTACCAACTCTTGCAGGGGGGGGGATTACAAACTAGTACCAACTTCAGAGATAATTGTGCAATGTCTATGAAACCAATCACTTAGAAATCTGTTTTACAGACATAAGAATTTCTTTAGATTATTTGTAAACAAAAACGTAAATTAATCCAAATATCTATCTGTAGGGAAATGTTTTAAAATACTAGTGCCATCTATAGCCAAAAATAGAATAAAAAGTAGGAAAAGTAGGAAAAATAAAAGACATTAAAGTCCATCTTATTTCAAGTAAAAGAAAACAAATCCTGTGGGAAAATATCTATAATAATAAAATATGCTAATTAGACCAAACATCCTCCCAGGCATCATTCTGGATGTCCATCTGCATGAAGCTGGGGCCAGAGCAAAGCCTGGGTCCCAAGTGCCGAAGGAAAGCTGGTGCTGGCAGACAGGGGAAGAAAGGCCTTCTCTTGAATGAATTTTCATACATTGGACTTCTAGTGTACATATACTTCCTTAATGGCACATGCATACAGTATCCTGTGGAATTAAAAGGTAATATGCAAATTAACCCTCACACCCTCACAAGATGGCTGCCTACAACCAGGCCAGACAGGGGGAGTGGGGAGGGTTAATGAGGGACAACCAAACGACTGAACAAGCAGGTTGCGTGGGGTGACCAGGCTGGCAGGGGGGTTAGTGAGGGATGACCAAATAACTGAACAACAGGCTGAGTGGAGGAACCAGGCTGGCAGGGGAGTTAGTGAGAGACGACCAAATGACTGAACAACAGGCTGCATAGGACAACCAGGCTGGCAAGCCGGGGGAGGGATGAGGGGCAACCAGGCTGGCAAGTGGAGGACAGTTGGGGGCAACCAGGCTAGCAAAGGGGACAGTTAGGGTCTACAGGACCAGCAGGGGAGCAGTTAGGGGTAACCAGGTTGGCAAGGGTGGCAGTAAAAGGTGACCAGGCCAGCAGGGGGGTCACTTAGGGGTAATCAGACCAGCATGCAGAGGCAGTGAGGGGTGATCAGACTGGTACAGGTGAGTGATTAGGAGCCAGTGGTCCAGGATTGTGACAGATGTCCCAAATTGGAGAGGGTGCAGGCGGGGCTGAGGGGAACCACCCCATGCATGAATTTCATGCACCACGCCTCTAGTGCAGATATAAAGATATAATTAGGTAAATGTAGGAAAAGGCCTTAATGTATAGTCTCTCAAATTGTTTATAATAGCTATGTACAGTAGGATAGTAGAATCTTATTGTGGAAGGATGGGATGGGTGGGTGATGTCAAGGTTTTACTGTTGTTTTTATGGCTGTTTTTCATTTAATAATATTATTCTCAAATATTTTTACTTCTTTAAGAAGAGCATGCATCCTTGCATTACTTTTAAAATCTATGTTTTCTTTGCCACTTACCATTCAAAATTTTCAGTCAATTAAATCAGAATTTTGAGTTTTGTTTATATAGCTTAGCCTAGATATTTTTATTATCCTATCATTACCCAATTGTCTGTTTTGTATAAAATTGTTTGGCTACATTTTGATGAAGTAAATTGATTTCTTTTCTCTAAAAACAAACAAAACACAATAAAAATAGTAAAAAATCTAGTACACTAACCTAGCCAAAATTTCCTAAATAGAAATAATAGAATTTATTTCTCCCTTATTAAAACTGAGAGAGCTTCCTTTCATTTGTTTGTTTAGAAATATTAGGGCATCTGAAAACCCTGTTCAAATTTAAGCCAAACTTATAAAATTGATAAGGATTACCAAGAGAATATAAATTATCTCATTACAAATGGCACTGGCTTTATTTTTCCCTATGAACATCATATCATATATGGCAACAGAAAATATGTTATTTTGTAAGCCCCAAAGTGACTCTTAGATGTATCTAAAAGATCATTAAATTTATTCTTAGTGATTCGAATCTTCTCTCAGGGTCAAAGGCATCTTTTATATCAACTTGCTTATACAATTTAATGTTTTGAGGGAAACAGTAAAAGTCAAGTTGCTTGGGAGTCCATTAAATTATATGCTAGTTAATGGTGTTAGAGAGATGGCTTAAAAATAAATTGCCCATAATACCTTTTAATAAAGGAGCTAAATGCCCTTTTTTATTCTGTGTTAAAAGCAGATGCCTATTTGGCACTGTTTGGAATCCCATTTGCCATGTATATTTTGATTAATATTATGCTAGGTAATCTGCTCTATGTGGTCTAGGTTCAGTAACCTCACTGTAAAATAATGAGCCTTCAAGAATAAAAAATATGCTCACCATAAAGTTGCATATTCTGAGAAGCAGCGAACATATTCAAATGAAATGAAAAAATGAGGTTTTCACCCAGTAAATTTGCTCGAAGTGAAACTTACATTTCTCAATTTGTATTTAGCTGTCAGTCTGTGCACTGAAAACTGGACAAGCTATCAACCTTTTGCATATGTTTTCTATAAATACCTTTTCTTCTCTGTTTCAACTGCCACAGGAATCTGGAGAAGTAGTGGTCTTAAGGGAGCTTACAGCAACTGGGATACAGCCAATGGCAGTGAGTTCACACACTAAGTGGCATCTTCAGAAAAGGACTAGCACTCATATTTTATGAAATATGTAAGATGATTTACCCAGGGTTGTCAGCAGAGATGAATTTCAGCCAATGCAAGGTAATAAATAGTAATATGTGCTGCATATATTTGACTTATAACCCTTGGCATTTTGAAACAAAATCCTTTTGAAGAATTCATTTTATACGTCATAAACTTTTCTATTGTTTTTCCTGTTTGGGCTGTCTATGTCATCAGAGCTCTTATGAAAATATTATTCAAGAATATAAGTTAAGCAGTATTTTTTAGAATATTCACTTAGGACTTTCTGTCCAGGCAACACTTAAAAATGGGAAAATTAATAGTGTAAAGAAATAGTTTTGATACCTATGAAAACAACAAGTTGTTTGTCCATGATCATGGAAAATTTGTTATTAAAGTTTAGTGCTATTTTCTCTCATGAGACACAATATCTTTTAGGAAAATTGAGAAATGGCTTTGCTATATTTTTTACATATGTTAAGGGAAGTGTGAAGGATCCTCTAATGCACAGATGCAAATTTTTGACTTAAGGACACTTTCCAATAAATATAGAAATAGATGCTTCCCAGAGTATCTAATAGATACTATGTTCTAATGGTTATAGTTCAGGAACCTAACGAAAGGGTTACTTTGCTTTTGTCCAATGGATAATAGCCACAGGGTCATTCAGATAGTCAAATACAGCTTTGTATGCCAGTTTATAATTACTTCTTTGATTTGATGCCCACACATAAATTCACAGTTTTTAGAGATTCTCATATAATATTTAATGACAAGTACCTAGTTAATGTTTGACACCATATTATAATATACAAAAAACACATAATTTTTTTAGTTACCATCCACATATCTGTGTGCAAGATTATATATTTTCAAATAACACCCTTAAGAAGATTTCCATATTCAGTTATGTTCATAAAACACAAAAGAAGTGAAAGAACCCCACCACTAACACACACACACACACACACACACACACACACTTATTTTGATAAATACACATACACTTTTCATGTTATATTGACACAGCCCCTGAAATTGTTCCTGCTTTTTCTCTAGAGATTCCAGTCTGATGTTTCTCTTGGCATATCCCTTTGAGTTCACAAAGGAAACTTAAAGCTTGCCCCTATAACAAGGCCCCAGAGACTTTGCATTTGCAGTAGCTCCTTACATCTCAATAACAGAAAACGGGATTTGGGAACAGATATATCTTCTCAGTCTTATGAGGAGTATGAAGGCTACTACTTGAATTATTCATTGAACAGTGAATAGGAAAATTATGTGACCATAGCCCTGACCACATTCACAACTGAACATTTTAACATCATTATAAAAAAAACATGTATTACACTTCTGTTATGGTGCTGAGCCAGAAAATATGTAAACTGAATTTATGGGAATTACCATCTATAAATTTTCAGTTAAGACATAACTGAGCATCTGTAAGACAATCAACATCTACTTATATAAGTATTTCATAAATATAATAACCAGAGGTGAAACTATACACATGGTATTTAATTATATAATACTAGAGGCCCAATGCATGAAATGCGTGCAAGAGTCAGCCTTCCTTCCCCTGGCTGCTGGCACAGGCTTCCCTCTGGCACCCAGGACCCAGGCTTCCCTTTGGCATACTGGCAGGCACCCGGAACCCGAGCTTCCCTCACCGCCCTGTCTAATTAGCATATAATGCTTTTATTATTAAGGAAGATTTTTATGTTTTAGTTTGTTTTTAATATCAGCTTTCCCAGAACAAGAAGTAATAGAATGAAGATTTTAATAATTGTAAAAAGAATCAGAGCAAATAATAATTCTCCAATCGGAATCAGTTCCCAAGCTGATTAAAATTTTATATATAATAAGCCATTCTGAAGTCCACTATTGTTACCATGAAAAGGTTTTGACTTAGATCAGCAAGTTAACTTCCTATAAGTTTCCCTAACTGAAGACAAGTTTGGAAGAGAAAGATCATTCCTGTGTTGACACTCAGATTCATGAATGATTTAGCTCTTCCTATTTAGCCACGTCATGATATTCTCTTCTTCTTAGGAGAGTAGAAGCTCCACAGCGATGCATTCTGGGATCATTTTATGCTTTAATAAGCATTTACTTAAGCTTAATAATGAAACCAGAATTTATTTTGTGCCCTGACTCTGTGTTTGTCACTAAGCTGGACACAAGGAACAGATGAGCAAAGCACAGCCTCTGCCTTCAATGAGCTCCTTATCTAATAACCAGAGAACCAGTAAAAAACATCAGCCCACCAGGTGGATAATTATAACAATGTTCCTGGTGTGCTATGTTGAGAGAATTCAGAGAATAACCATCAAGGCCAGACTGAAGATTTACAGACTATATCCCACAGGATAATTACAACTGATAGAGATGGGGGATAAAAACAAAGCGGGGGACTATGGGAGTAAGGGTTAAGGGAGAACGGTGGCGATAACAGGAGCACTACACACAGGAAGAACCTTGTGCAAAGCCTAAGAAGCACATAGGAATTCTGTCTCTTCTAAGAACTGCTTGTGGGGAAGGGTCAGGGAATGGCAAAATATGGTAGACAGGAACCCTGTCATAAAGAGGCTTGAGGCTTAAAGCTTAATCCTAATAAGTAAGGGAAAACATTAAGGAATAACCGTAACTAAACGGGAAGGAGAGGTGATCGGATGGTTATTTTAGAGAAATAAATCTGCTTGAAGAATGGACAGACTGAAAGGGCCACAGGCTCAGTCAGGAAACCTCAGGTGGCAGAATGTGGTTGAGCAGGGAAAGACTGAGGTTTTGGTTGTTCTTGTTCTTGTTAGCAGGTATTTTACAGTGTGACAGTCATGTCTTCCATGTAGTAGTCTGCAAAGCATATACATATCCAACACATATGAGAATTTGTCATTTTGCCTAGCACAATTAACATAGACTTAGAAAGAATGAATCTTCATAGCCGAGAAGGCTGCTGTCTTTCTTATTCCAAAAATATATATGTATTAGTAAAATTTTATAGCCAAAAATAAAAATTAGGAATGCCTTGTTGACCTAAAGCCTCCACTTTATTCAATAAATGGTCTCAGCTATTGAGTATTTCCTTAATCTTCCCCAATGGACAGACAGGCAAGTTTGCAAGAATGATTGCAGTCAACTTTAGATAGACCCTATTATCTAAATTCCACCATTTCTTACTCATTTACTAATAATTAGAAGAACAAGCTATATCACTTGTCTGGATTAAGTGATGAGTTAGTGTGAAGGGACCATCATCATTGGGAGCATTTTAGTTCTGACAAAATGATTTTTAGAAAAAGGCCACGAAAGGTTTTGGAATGTTCCCAGGATAGGACTGTAGGAAAATTAGCATCCAATTACCTTCCCTGACTGCTCCCTTGAATCTACAGGCCTGCCTGAAGATGGCTATTCAGAGAAATACAAAAAAGGGAACCAGCAAAGAACTTGGAAAATTATCTTTGGCCTATTTGCATCCTGTCTTTAGTTAAATAATTTGTACTTTGGGCAATACATATTTTCTTTTCTTATCATCTTGTTAAAATGAAAGGTTATTAGGAGTAAACATTTATTTTTCAGTAAACCCATAAAAAGGGTTAAAAAAACTAATATTAAAGATGAGAATAAAACAGGTAAAAAGATTAAAACCTAACATTTCAGGAAAAAACAACTGAAGAAGCAAATCCTCTGTGGATAAATATACTATATTACATCAGGATTAGAACTTCAGGTTTGTTGACCCCAAGTGAAGTTGAGAATTTAGAACCACTCTTTTGTCTGGATTTTCCCTTTTTATTTTTTTGCAATTCCTCAATAGATATAAACATATGGATGGATGATGGCTAGATGGCTGGATGGATCAACAAAGTTAATAGCCTATAGAATCATGTCAATGGAAAACTAGTCAATTGTAAGACAGATGTGAAGAAATTCAGGGAGTATGGTTTGAAGAAAATTTATTTGAGAGAGAGAAAAAGAAAGAGAGAGAAAGAGTGGTGATGAGTCATGGAAAAAAAAAGAGAGATGTTTCAAAGTTCATCAAAATATTCTACAAAGAGAGGAAATCTAGAAAAAAAGAATACCTAAAATATTGGAAAGGCAGAAGAATTATTCAGAAAGAAAAGGTCCAGGTACATGAAGGACAATACCTCTCATACAGTGTGGGGGATGGGGGGGAGAGCCAATACATAGAATCAAATGTATAATGCTAAAGAGAAAAATAATATTTTAAAAGCAGTAAAAATAAAATCTACCCATCAGAGGCAATTTGAAATCTTACTAACAGCAACAGCGAAAGTCATGTCAATGAAATATTATATTTAAGTGATAAAATAAATCAGAGTAGAATTTATGTACTCTAACAAATTATCTTTCAAACACAGTGAAAAGAAGAACATTTTTAGATAAACAAAAACTGAGAGAGCTTACTAGAACCAGGCCCTCCCAAAGGAACATTAAAAATGGACTTTGGGGGGGGGGGGGGATCAACTAGAAAAAAATGGCAAATGGCAAATGGTAAATCTAAATGTTGGTGGCAAAAATAATAACAATGTCTATTTTGAAGGTTAAAAATAAAACAAATCAGAATAATGCAAAAATCCTGGATAATACTACTAAGTAAGATAAAAGAGAAAATGATTAGAGCATTTAAACTCACATTTTAGAACTATATTGAATTTTTTTCCTATTCACCTTTTTAAAAAATTTATCTTCATTGTAATCTCAGTGCCAGAGAGGAACTTGATCAGGGAGAACACACTTCAAAGGGTCAGTACTATTCTATTTTTAAGCTGGGTACACATTTATGCTATTTGGAAAATGTTAAATACCACATGTGAAATTTTAAATTTATAGTGTCTCATTTTCTAATTAGCCATGGCTATTGAACTAAGTATGTTATTATTTATAACAATGTGGTATGCTTATATTTTAACATTATATGGATTCATTTTATTAACCCCCATTTCCTCAGCTAGACTTAAAGTCTGTTTTGGTCAATTATCAGTGTCTTGTGTATGAAGGTTCTCAATGAATAAGTGCCAGCTGATTTATTTATCAGAAAGTGATATGTTATAGTAAGAATGCAGTTGTCTCGATTAACTCTCCACAGCATTTAACCTAAACTTACATTCTGAAATTTTTAAGTTGTTAATTAACTGTGTTTGGCATTTCTGTTTTGCATATTACTCACTACTTTCTTGCCTAGATTCTGATTTTAATATACCATTTCACATAAACAACTCCCATCTCCAGAATGATTGTGTCCTTCAGAAAACCACATAAGCCCTAAGTAATTAATTTACTTAGGGGCTAAGTACAACATTGGGTTAGTCTATTCCCTTCAAAGAGCTGTAAACCCAAGAGCCCTTCAGTTTTACAATTTGTTGAGGTATAACAAAGCTTTTAGCTGAACTGATTTTTTTTTTAAAGGAAGCTTTAGTAAAATAATTGCATATTTAACACCTACTATAGTTTCCACTTAGAATTGCATTTAAACCACTATTTAGTGCAAATATTTTTCCTTCCCCTATTTCCTCCTGTAAATGTTTAGAAAATGTTTTCTAATATAACTTTTGCTCTTAAATAACAAAGACATAAATTTTATCTACTGTTAATTCCCAAAAAAAGACATTATAAATACATTTTCAAATTCTGCTATATAATAAACTATTATTATATCTGGAATTAACTTATGGAATTCAAAAGTCTCTAAATAAAGATCAACCAAATATTATTATATAACTAGAGGCCCATTAGGCCTTCCTTCCCTTGGCTGCTAGACTGGTTTTACGCTGGCACCTGGGACCCAGGCCTTTGCTCTGGCCAGAACCTTCAGTGTTCACTGCTCTGGCTGGAGTGCCGCTCCTGTAGCTTCCTTCCCTCCTTGCCCTCTCCATCATAGCAGGCGTCCTGCCCCACATGGCCTCTCCATGCCTCTGTATGCAAATTAACCTTCCATCTTTATTGGGTTAATTTTCATACTCGCTTCTGATTGGCTGGTGTGTGCCATGGAGGTATGGTCAATTTGCATATTTCTCTTTTATTAGTGTAGATTATACTGAAAAAACTATTAATGTTAAAATATAAACTTTCCCAAGAAACTTGAAAAACATAGTATACGGATGTTTAATTTATTGTCCTCAAATCCTTAGAATATTTTATTTATTTTCTCAAAAGTTACAAATTTTACTGTTTAAAATAATGTTTGAATCTGAGAACCTAAATATATCTTTACAATGGCCATAGTGACCCTCTGTTATCCACAGTAAGTCTTTTAATACTTTTAAGTTTTTGTCTTTATAGACATAAAGAGAATTCTTAAACATGTATTTTAATAGATAAACCATATTGTATACATTAAAACAGAGTTATTTCAAATATAATCATATCTTTTAAATTGATTTTGCCTTATAAACATTTAAATACAGGGATCACTGGCTTTATTATTTTTGATCAATAATATTTCATGTGTTTGGGGCATGAAATGAACCATTTGAAAATTACATATAATTAAAGCCCAGTGCACGAAAAATGTGTACTTGGGGGGAAGGGGATTCTCAGCCCCGCCTACACCCTCTTACAGTCCAGGAGCCCTTGGGGGATGTCTGACTGCTGGCTTAGGGAGCAGGCCTATGCCATCAGTTGGACATCCTTAGCTGCTGCACTCACCAGATGTGAGCCCAGCTCAGGGCTTCTGGCTGAGTGGCACTCCCTTGTGGGAGCACACTGACCATCAGGGTGCAGGTCCTGCATTGAGCATTTGACCCCTGGAGGTCAGTGCGCATCATAGCGACCAGTCGTTTCGCCATTTGATTGATTTGCATATTAGCCCTTTATTATATAGGATTGTGCTTTCTAGCATATGGTGCACCATAAGCAATTAAACCATTAGGATTGTTTAGCTTCTTATTTCTTGTTATCATAACTGCTGTGCATATGGCTTTTTTCTTTAAAGTTGTAACTCTCTCCTCCAATATCTTAGGGATTAGTGCCTAAAGTAAGAATTGGTGCCTGAAATGAGAATCAATACTCTACTTCCCTGTTTCACAATATGGATTTTAACTCCAAAATTTAGTTTAAGAAAAGCATTGTTTCTAGGGCATTCAACAGAGGCATAGTTCTAGAGGCCCATAATAGAACTGTACTAACTAGAGTATTATTTTGGCCACCACCCATATTCTACTGGCCAGTTTTTATTACTAAAATGAGTATGCTAATAATAAACATGCACATGTGGAGAACTACATGTACATGTGTATATACATGCAAGTTGAAAGACATGCTCAATGGTACATTTTTACGGATGTTTCCTAAGACAGTTCCTAATGTGTAGAGATGGGTATCGTGCCAGAGTAACTTGTCACTTTGTGAAGTGGCTTCACTCTCATCAGTGACCAGTGTTTCCAGTTTGAAGCTAATGAGAATAAGGGCTCAGTCATGAGATGGGCTGATTATTTTCTTGATGGTCACAATCAAGGCTACAGACCTCAGCCATCGCAGACACTTCACAAACGCATGCCATGCTACTTTAAAACAAGATATATAAAAGACACAGGGTCTAAATTTAAATGTTCTTTCCTTGGGGAAGATAGCCCTGACCCTCTCTAATCTAAGGTGAAACCCCTGTTACATACCCAGAGCTTTCTACTCCTCACCCTTCTTCATCATCCAAAGCACACATAATACATAATTATAATTGCTTGTTTAATCATCTTCTTAGATTGGATTCTCTATAAGCAGAGCCTGACATGGGATTCAAGAGGCAAGTAGCTTATTAAGAGGGGGCTCTCAGAAGAAACCTGTATTGGAGTGAGGGAACAGGACAGGAAAGAGGAGGACATTAAGCAAAGGTGTAGTTGGAATGAAGTTTAGTTTCAGACTCATCACACACACACAGGGGAGCTTTGAAACATAAACTGTCCCACACAGAGTATACCTTACCTTGAAGTAAGGCCATTGGACTTTTACACACAGCATTGGTCAGTCTTTGCATACAGGCTGCCAAAGGGCAGTTGGAGACACAGAGCTTAATTCCTGGGCATCTCCAGGCAAGAGGACTCTCCTCAGAGCACAATTTTAGAAAAAGTTACAGCTGTAAGTCATGGCCACAATATTCTACTATGGCAATTAGGAGTAGGCACAGTAAAAGGGTTCCCAGAGGGTCTAGGCAAGACACCAAGGAGTCCATGGCAACTGCCTTTCTTCTCTAAAAGTATGTGCTCGGTAATATCAGAGGCAGTTTCAAGCATATACTGGAGAGCCAGGAAATATTTATATTGAAAATGAGTAAATAAACAGATCAATAGAATGACTTAGCAGTTAATAAAATCATGCTTCTGCCTACTTTAAAATTCACTATCATCTTAATGAAAATAAGCCCTATATTTGGATTCAATGCCTGATATTCAGGTATAACAATTAAGTTAAAGAAAAGCCCACCAGATTGAAATATGCATGACCTAGTATGGTGCCCAAAATTGATAATATGATTTTCAACTTAATCATCATTTTTAAAAATTTAGTCATTCAGTTTAAGTCAATACATTATTTTTGTATATAGTCACAATATCAATGTTAGTATTTTTATAGCAGGTAGTTTAAATAAGCAGAAAGGCAGAAATCTGGGTAAATAAATGTATTACCTTTGTTATGTTAACAGATTAGCAAACCAATGAATTAATGTTGGTTAGCCATGTGGGGCAGCCTGAGGGAGGGCCTGTGGTGGTTTGCATGCCTGCCATGGCCCTGGCAACCCAAATGGAGACCCTGGTATCTGGAATTTATTTACTTTCAACAATTGAAACTTTGTAGCCTGGAGCGGAGCCAAGCCTCCCGCTCTTTCCAGCTCTGTGGTGGCAGCCCTTTCTGTTTGGATTTGTTTACCTTCTATAATTGAAACTTCGTAGCCTTGAGTGGAGGCTTAGGCTGGCCAGGATGTGCAGAAAGCTTTGATTCTTCCATTACCTGGGAAACCCAAGCCTCTCTCCTGCTCTCTGTGGCTGTAGCCATCTTGGTTGGGTTTATTTACTTACTCACTCTGATTGGCTGATGAGCATGGCTGGTGGGCATGGCTTGTGGGTGCAGTGGAGTGGTGGTTAATTTGCATATTACTATTTTATTCGGTAAGATTTGCTACAATTATTAAAGCTACAGTGAACATATTTGAGGATACTTGGCTTCTGTTTATTGATTGTATATTACTTGCTGTTAATTCAGTTCCTACTCCTGGAGATTATGAATGAGTGATGTCCACAATGCTCTGTTTTTAAGATGTTATGCCTATAGGTTCTTTTATGGAATCAGTCAATCTAGTATTTCTTCTCTTCCTGCTGCCTTCTATTTTTCCTAGCATTTTTGTCTTTTCCAAAGAAACTGCCTTTACTTGGGACAAAACTAGATATGAAAATATAGTATTTAAGTCTACTAAAGTTCTTTGCCATATTATTTTTCAGAAAGTCTCTGTGAAATTACTAAATTAGTAGCAATGAATGAATATGGCAATTTCTCTGCAGTATCACTAGCATTGAATATTTTGGGTTTTGTTCATTTTACTGTGTAGAACAATATCTTAAGATTTTACATTTCTTTGATAACTAGAGATGCTAATTACCTCATTTATCAATTTTATTTCTTCTTTTATCAATTACCATATTGTTTGCCCACTAATTTATTTGGAATCTTGAACCTTTCTTACAAATTTGAATGTACATTATCATCATCATATTGAGAAAAATATCTATAACATATAATATTATCATTTTATTTAGGTTTTATTTCTATTTTTTGCCAGAGATCAGTATGCACACATATTTCATCATAACATCTAATAATTCCAAAAAATAAAAATGTTATTTCACTACAGTTATTAATTATTCTATTCCATTACTTCCTAAATTTTTTAATGTTCATTTTAACTATTTAATGCACCTGACATGTATTTTACTTTTTAAAAAATCCTCACCCACGATGGTAATATTAAGGAGTAGAGGAGGAGTAGGAAGTGACTCGGGTAACACTGTTATTATTTTGATTTGTTACAGCTATTACTACTATTGTTTATAGTGTATAATCAAAAATTATTACATTAAAACACATTCATTATTGTATAGAAAATGGAGCCTCTGTCTTTGCTATTTTCTGCTTGGCTTGGGGTCAATCTCCTTTTATTATCAACATCAATTAGACTATTTCTCTGTGTGTGTTTGTGTTGCTCATTGCCTGTAGCAACCATACCAGGTTCAATTCCCACAAATAGCAATCCTTCTGAAAGTCCAAAAGATATATGGAATCTAGGCCACACAAGTCCACCTTATAGGAGGCCAGCATTTTTACACACATTCCTTCACACATATCCAGAAATGTTTCCCCTTTTCTCTTTTTAGGAAAAATTATAGGTATGTATAATGATTAGTTATTCTTTAAAATTTTTTTATTTTAAATCTTTATTGTTGAAAGTACTACATATGCCCCCTTCTTCCACCATCGACCTTTTCTACCCCTTCTTTGCCCTCCTCCACCTCATCCCAGGCCTTCACCACCCTATTGTCTGTGTCCATGGGTTATGCATATATGCATACAAGTTCCTTGGTTGATCTCATCCCACCCAACCACCCTCCCTGCCTTCTGAGATTCTAGGGCATCAGAAATGTATTTGCAAGTCTGAAATGCATTTTGACTATACCTCAAATTGTTTACACTATTTCCAAGAGGATATTGTCCCGAGAGCACATGGAAGTTTTATTATTCTTTTAAAATATCCTATCAAATAATTTCCTGTCAAATTATGTTAAATGTCTTACTTAAAAATATTACTTTGTAGCATAACTGTTTAGTAGGCATGTCATTAAGTATTCTAGTTACTAAGTAAAGGAAATAATGATGTAATTACCAAAACGAATGCTAAACCAATGCTTTATGTAGTCCTTAGTTATGCTTTTAAATATTGACATTAATTCCTGGTAGAAAGCACAAAGATAGTTTCTGCTTTTGATAAATTAACCAAATAATGTTACATAATTGTCAGTAATATATTCCTTTGGATCTCAAATAAGCACCCACCTATTCAGTGCACTAGCTAGAAGGAAAATCAGTTTTAAAAAAAAGAGACCCTGTGAGGCTAAAAAGAAAAATGGTACAAATCAATATATATCTTGAAATGGAAAATATGAATTCATTTATTACAAAGCAAGAATGTATAGCAAAGTAAGTAATCTATTAGAAACTAATGTAGACCAATCAGATGCTATCTCTAATAGAATTGAGTAATCAGAAATTTAATCATTTTCCAATGAACAATTATACAATTAGCCACTCTTTCTTGACTTTTCAGTTAAGGTTAGAATCTCATTGACAAAATCTTCAGAAACAATGCCAATTAAAATCACATTTAGCCAAAACCAGTTTGGCTCAGTGGTAGAGCATCGGTCTGCGGACTGAGGGTCCCAGGTTCGATTCCGGTCAGGAGCATGTACATTGGTTGCGGGCATGTCCCAGGTGGGGGGTGTGCAGGAGGCAGCTGGTCGATGTTTCTCTCTCATCGATGTTTCTAGCTCTCTATCTCTCTCCCTTCCTCTCTGTAAAATATCAATAAAATACATTTACAAAAAAAAATCACACTTATATGGGGGCTCTGAAAAAAGTCCCAAATAGTCGCAGCTGAAACAATATGAGCAAAAATACATAAATAACAATAGTATTGGGTTTTTCACAAGGAATGAGATCATTATCCTCGAGTCTGCATTGATTTTATTTTTCAATTTTTATACTTAGAATTTCCATGCAATACCATTGACTTTTTAAAAATATATTTTATTGATTTCAGAGAGAAAGGAAGAGTGATAGAGATAGAATCATCAATGTGAGGAAATCATTGATTGGCTGTCTCCTGAACTGTGGATCCAGCCTGCAACCCGGGCATGTGCCTTTGACCAGAATCAAACCTGGGACCCTTTAGTCCGCAATCCGATTCTCTATGCAACTGAGCCAAACTGGCTAGGGTACTAATGACTTTTTTCTCTTCCTGTACAGTTGAATAAAATTTTAACTTGTGCACAGATTTGTGTAACCACCACCACAATCAAGACAGAACAGTTTCATCACAGCATTGTGCTCTCCTTCTCTGGCCACTTCCCTCCTGACCACTGGTCTATTCTTTGAAACTAAAACTTGTCTTTTTTTCTTTCTGAAATGTCACACAAATGGAGTGTATATATATACAGTATATAATCTTCAGAAACTGACTTTTTACTCAGCCTCTTATCTATGAGATTCACCTGAGCTGTTGCACAGACAGTAGCCAGTCCCCCACTTATCCGTGGTTTCACACTTAGCAGTTTCACTTTCCCTGGTTTCAGTTACCTACTCTCCACCAAGGTCTGAAAATATTACATGGATAATTCCAAAAATAAACAATTCATAATTTTCAAATTGCATGATGAAATCTCACACTGCACCATGCCATTCCGCCCGGGACATGAATCACCCCTGTGTCCAATGTATCCACACGGTATAGCCACTTACCAGTTAGTCACTTAGTAGCTGCCTCAGTTATCAGATGGACTGTCTTAGCATCACAGTACTTGTGTTCATGTAACCCTAATTTTATTTAACAGAAGCCCCAAAATGCAACAGTAGTAATGCTGGCAACTCAAATAGGCCAAAAAAGAAGCCGCAAAGAACTTCCTTTCAGTGAAATAAAGATAGTTCTCAATGTTAAGGGGGGGAAAAAAATCTATGCTGAAGTTGCTAAGATCTATGGTAAGAACGAATCTTCTATCTGTGAAATTGTGAAAAAGGAAAAAGAAATCCGTGCTAGTTTTGCTGTCACACCTCAAACTGCAAAAGTTACAGCCACAGTGCATAAGTGCTTAGTTAAGATGGAAAAGGTATTAAATTTGGGGGTAGAAGACATGAACAGAAAACATGTTCCAACTGACAGCAATGTGTTGCATCAGAAAGCATTGAGCCTATACAAAGTCTTTAACAATGGATCCCTGAAATGGGTGACATCATGACATATACTGCAAAAAAAGAGATGGTTACACAGATTCAGGAATAGGCTTGACATTTTATCATCTCACATGCCACAAGAAGGAGAAGGGTGAGTACTGTACAATAAGATATTTTGAGAGAGACAAAGAGAAACCACACATTCACATAAATTTCATTACAGCCTATTAATTGCTCTATTCTGTTAATAATAATTGCTGTTAATCTCTTACTGAGCCTAACAACTAGGTATGTCTGTATGGGAAAAACATTTAGTATATATAGGGTTTGGTACTATCTGTGGTTTTGATAGTACCTCCTTCAGATAAGAGGGTGCTACTAGATATATCAGCAGTTTCTTTTCTGTTGCTGATTAGTCCAAAGGTATGAATATGCACAGTTTATTTATCCATTCACCCATTTAAGGACATCTGGGTTCTTTTCCATTGATTTTTTTGTTTTGTTTTGTTTTGTTTTGTGTTTGCAAATATATGAATAGAGCTACTATAAACATTTTTGCACAAATACCTGTGTAGACATTGATTTTTAATTCTCTACTTTATATACCTGGGAGTGGGATTGCTGAGTTATATGGTTAAGTGTTAAGTGTTACTTTATAAGAAGCTGCCCAAATTTTTCAGAGTGGCTATATCATTTTGCATTTCAATCAGCAATTATAGGGTCTCTACTTCCTCTGAATGCTTGCCAGCCCTTAAGAGTATTAGTATTTTTTTAAATTTAGTCATTCTCTGAGTTGTGGAGTGGTATCTTAATTTGCCTTTCCCTAATGACTAATGAGGTTGAACATATGCTTTTTGCCATCATTGTATCTCTTTACAAGTGTTTACTCAAGTGTTCTGACCAATTTTTAAATGTATAGTTTGTTTCCTGATTGTTGAATTTTGAGAGTTATTCACATATTCTGAATATGGTTCACTTGTTGGATATAAAATTTACAAATATTTTACCCAATCTTTAGCTTGTCTTCATTTTCTTAAAGTATCTTTCACATAACAAGTTTTTAATTTTGATAAAGTCTAATTTATCTTTTTCTTTTAGGGATCATGCTTTCAGTGTCATATTTAAGACTTCAACTACTGCCAAACCACACAGTTTCTGTTATACTTTCTTCTAAAAGTTTTATAGTTTATATTTAGATCCATCATCAATTCTGAGTGAATCTTTATAGAAAGTATGAGGTTTAGACTGAGATTTTATTTATTTTTTCCTGTTTCTTTTATAAAGTGTCTGTCCCTTTACCAAGGGACATAGCTATAAAATAAGTCTTAAAACTGTTAATTTGATTCCTCCAAATCTATTTTATTTCATCAGACTGATATAAATATTTGAATAAATAAATAAAGGACTACATTTGTCTTACAGAAGAATTAAAAATAATATATAAGGAATGGGGAAAGTATAAAATCACCATTAAACCACCACAGTAATAATTGCAATAGGCAATATTCAATGATGAATGCTAATATTGTTAGTGAGCAAAATGTTAAGGAGAAACAGGATAGTTGCTTGGTCTCTAGGTATCCTTCCAAATTATGTGTTAATATGATGGTTTTAACATATATTTAAGATTGTTTGATATTCCTTTCTAAAGGAGTAGACATTAATTCTCTTCCCCTCAAGTGTAACCTGGATTTAGTAACTCACTTTTAAGAAATAGAATATGGAAGGGTCAAACCATAATTGTATAGTGTAGAAACCTGGCAAATGGTACTTTAACCAAGTGATCATGGTTATCATCACCAGCGAAAAATCAAGTTGAAATTGAGGGTGCAGTGAAAAGTGCACACTGTCCCTGTGATATATTTTCCAAAAGCACATAACATCTATTCTCAGTAAAACATCAGAGGAACTCAAATGGCTATAAAACATGACCAGGACTCTTCCAAGGTGTCAAGGTTATGAAAGATAAGAAAAGACAGAGGGACTGTCACAGATTGGACAGGACTATAGAGACATGATGACTAAATGCAGCCTGGTGTCCTGCATTAAATACCAGAAATGATAAAACCATGAAAAATTTGTAAAAACCACATAAAGTCTATACTTTAGTTAATATCATTGCGCCAATGTTAATTTCTTAGTTTTGCTAACTCTACCATGGTTATGTAAGTTGTATTTGGGGAAGATTTGTGAAGGGTATAGTGAATTCTCTATACTATATTTGCAACTCTTCTATAAACACAAATTTATTTCAAAATGAAATGCACAAAAGCCATGTTTCCCTTTGTTCAATCATAAATGCCAAAGTATGAACAGCCACAAAATTAGTATTGTGCTTTTACAACATCTAGTAATTAGTCATAAGCATTAAAAAACAATCCTTTCACTCACAAAAAAAAAAATAATTCACATTTTCCCATTTTTTAAGTCAGTAACTTCTAGTAGTAAATAAGTCTATACTGGTATATGTTCTGTTGTTAGAAACTGTATTATATACTCTTGGAATGTCTATCTATTGCTTTTGCCATTGCTTTCTCAGTTTTTCTTTCCTTTGAAAAAAATCACCATGATTTTCTTTAAGGAATCTTGTGACTCCCCACCCCTCCATTCTCAGTTAATTTGGTTTTAGGGTAGGTATAAAGTTCAAGGCTGGACCTTCAAAGTATTTCCTATTCCTGGTACTAACGATGGATTCTAGAATGAGTACATCCCTCTTCATGGTTCAATCGGAGCTAATCTGAGACATTATTTTAGTGCTTAGAAAACAGCTTTCTCTCATTGCACTGAATAGTTATGACTGATATAATCTTAGTCATGGAGCTATTGGAACCCACAAGATGAAGGTGAGTGCAACACAGAGGAAAGCAAGGCTAAGAGATGAGGAGAATGACAGAAATACCAGGACCCGATGACATTATTTAAACCACTTTATTTAGCTATGTCTGAAGACTGTTTTTCTGAAAAACTGACCTAGACTTCTCAGTTTTATGAGACAATGAAATCTTTAATTAACATTTTGCAATATGGGGAGAAGTTAGAATTAGGCATACCCAATGTGCATCCGAGAGGTCCCCCAAAATTATAGATGTACCTGTTGAATGAAATAAACCTGAGGTTCTTACTTGTGTCCTTTTTAGAAGGGAGATGAAGCAAATGATTTCTTATGAACCCTACTAATTTATTCCATACCCATTCCATTTAAAGGTGAAGTATAAAATGATAATTCATCTTGCCTTTCAGTTGCTCACAACATAGAAGGTATAACAAAGAGTCCAAGACATATATCCTGATAAAGAACAATGTAATCAATGCTATAAAATTAATAGATCACTATGTGTGTAATATTCAATAACTCAAGAGAATGTATTGGATAGCATCTAGAAATGAGCCCCATAAGACTAGAAAGTTCAAAGTCGAGAATCTTTACAATATAAGATATAAATATACTTTACTATATTTGTAGAACCAAATTAAAGAAGCCTTTGAAATATAGTGTTTTCTAGAAGCAAAACTTTAAGTAAATAAAACTATGCCTCTTCACTTATATCTCCACCCATCTACTCAGCAGAAACTTAATGGATTCAGAAGAGTGTATATATCACATCCGCCTTCTGTGCAAACTACAGCTTCAGTTCTACACAATATCCCCAATTAATCTGAAATATCATGTTGAGTTTATATCTGATAATTTAAAGTATAAAGAGAAAGGACTGATTCTATTCTTATGACATACTCAAAGGGAAACTGTCCCTTTGAGAAAAGATCTCTAAATGAAGGAGATAGTATTAGCAGACTTTTGAGAACCATACCAGGTATGATAAGATCACATTCATAGCATGCAGGTGACATGATTTTAAAATCCAGAACCATTGGATTCCAGTTCAAATAATTTTAGCAATCTTTGAATTTTCTACTCTTGACAAACCTCTGATCCTCTCCCACCCTTATTTACCCAAATGGTTCACAAATTAAGTTACATAAAACTCTGCATGGAAGATGTATAAGGATGAGATAAGAGGACTGGCAGATGTTCTTCAATCCACTCTCTGAGCAGGAAGGGCACTTGAAATGGCCCTGGTTTGAATGACATTTGGAGTAATGGCCTGCCATTCTGCTGGCACTTTTAGTGTTAAGCAAGTGATCTGCAAAGTAAAGTGGATTCACAGTGAGAGTCAGCACCAGTGCACAGGTCGCCCGTAAAAATAGAAGATTCCATTATTCTTCGGGTTCCCTAGAGGGAGTAAGGTCTCTAGCATCATTACCAGGACTAAATCTGACTTTTCTACCTCCCCTAATTTCCTCCTAGTAATTATAGGTCAAGCACTCTTTTGTAAATTATAAAACCTTTGTTCTTATCAAAAATGAATAGCTGAGGAAAAAAATTATGAAAAGAGTCCAAGGAAAAAAAATTTCAATTAGAAAACCAAGCTAATTTGGTATGACCAAAGACTGTCAGGCATACTGACAGTGCTCTATTATGCAGTCATTTGGGCTCTTTCAAATTAGTTATGTTAATGTCCTGTGAGTGAATGTAACACTTGGATGGGACAAGATTTCTGCAATTAATTTCTGCAGTCAGTGGAGAGACAAGCAAATTTATTTTCCCCCTCTCTGGGAATTGGTGGTGGAGGGTGTGAGGTAGCGAAAGTGCATTTAGGAACAGAGTACAAGCTAAACACAAGCCCTAAATAAAGCAGAAACAATGGGAGCCAATGCCTCCTCATTCATTCAATTGACAATGTTTTGCAGCTTAAACCTGTTTTATTAATTATGTTTGACATTTCCTTAATTAGTTTCATTTACACCAAATCAATCCCTACTGCTGTATGGCATCATTTATCATTTTGAAAAATTTGCATACTGAGTGCTGACTTTTCCTACTTAATTATACATTAAAAGTGTCAAGCGCACTTGCTGCCTGGCATTATCTGCAGCAGAAAGGTTTGTGGCTGGACGGTGATGGTATTAATCATTAAGAGCCCCCAAGTGCTGCTGGGTAATATCTAGGGAGTAGAGTGGCTCTCATTTTAACGCTAGAGAGCAGAAGTGCTTTTGTAAAATGACCCAGAGCAAAAACAAAATAAATGACCTAAAACATCCGGTGTACTGTAATGCTTTGCTCTTCCAATAAAAATATGCTTTGGTGGAAAGGTTTACTATTAACTATTCATTTTCTGTGGATTTAAACACTATGAATTCAGTAGTAGTAAATTTGTGATCTGTGCGTGAACTTGAAGACAAGATATTTCAGCTGAATATATAATGGTGGCTTGGTAGCATATATTCCTGATATATGCCAACTCCAATGTGTTACTTTACAAATGAAAGCTAGAAAATATAGTATACCATTAATACAGTGATTGATGTTGCTCATTTCTTTTCTACTTACAACTTTCAATGAATAAGCAACTATTTTTCACTGAACAACATGGAGCATAGCTGAGCATAGAATATGGCTGAAAAATCTAATACTATAATAGAACTTCATTTGTATAGTCTAATAGTTTTCAATATTATGGAATTTTCAGTGATGAAAAAATTACAAGACAGTATAATTTTTAAGCACAAAGCATGATGGCGAGCCACAGCAATGGAAGAGTTAACAAGAACCTGTTTGTAAATTGTATCTCAACTATGCCTTCCTTCATGTCAGAACCCAAACTTAGTGCATTTAATATTCAAATTCATTTTCAAATGCTTGCCCATTAACATAATATATGCCATTTTGCAAGCCTGGTCAGAGAAATCTGTAACTAAATAATTTTCAAGTTCCCTTCATATCAGATGCATTATATGCAGTGTGAAATTATTTCCCCACTCTATCCCTTTGCTGAACAGCAGAAAACCAATACACAACATAGTAGATATTTCTGCAAGTGCATTACATTATTTTAGAAGCTACTATATATGCAGGACAGTTTATAATTGCTAATTTTAGGGAAGCATTTAATTGCATATTTTGTATATAATTATAAGGTTAATATGCAATTGCAAGACAGCATTACTTAAAACTTAAAAAAGAAGAATATATATGGCACAAATGTATGCAAATATTATAAATAACTCATTTATGTTTTCAGTTAAATATGGTGTGTCTTTAATGATGCCATCATTAAATGTATTTGTTCTTTCTTAAATGAAAACAGTGCAATAATGGAAAATACACAGAGAATAGTGTGGTGAAGGCCTGGGGTAGGGGGCAGAGGTGGGATAGAAGAAATCATTGGGGGGAAATAGGGGACATGTGTAATACTTTCAAAATACAGATTTAAAATAAATAAAGTAAAAGAAAATAAACATCTAAGTTAATATTTAATTTTGGAAAACACCATGACCCATGTATGATAATTCAGTTACATTTAAAAAATAATGTTGAAACCAATAGCAGAGTTTTTATGTCTTGAATCTCTAAAATTTTATATCTTTAAATCTATACTTATTTACTTATTGCCCTTCCAAGTTATGTTTCTTAATTCTAGTTGTTATAAATTTAAAGTACATAAAGATTTCCTCATCAGGAAAGAATAATAAAAGTTCATCATAATAGTGGTGATCATGATAATAAGGGATAGCATGTTTAACATTTATTATGTCCCAGTCACGGTGCTAAATGTTTTATATTTATTAGACTTTATCCTCACAATAATCTGATGAGACAAATATATGATTACCCACTAAGGCTAACAATTTCAAGTAACCCATCTAAGGCCACAGGTCTAAGTGGAAATCTTACTGAAAGACGGAGCCTCCAATATCCATGTTCCCAGTGATTTTGCTGAAGTACAAATGTTCATAATATTCCACATACTTCTAGATGTGAAAATGTTTACATTTGATCCTTCAATGAGACATAAGCCATTTTTGTCATATTTGTTCACCATGGTTCACCATCAAATACAGAACAAAATTGGGTATATTGTAGGAACTGCCAGTTGTCCATAAGTAAGTCTGTGAGGGAGGGAAATGTTGAGTACTGCAACTGATCCCTCTCACTGTCAAATATCTTCCTCACCCTGGTCTCACAATACACTCAGAATATGTGTTTGTTTGTGGGGGAAAGCATCTGCCTTTTCCTCTTCACTGCTCCTCCACTGCATTCTTCCTCTTTGTCTATGGCCAGGCCCTTCTGAACCTTTCAACTTGCTTAGGGGATACTGGTGTAATGGCAGAGGATAAGTTATGTTCATAATCCAATAACAGCTAACTCAAAGAGTTAAACCCAAAGAGGAAATCAGGACTTAATGTCAATCTTTCACAAACAGCATATCCTACAGTATATAGCTATATATTAGTTGTAATATAACAATTTATAACCTGATCTAAAATTAAATACAAAATTTATCCAGGGTATGAGTATTTTCCAACATTTTGGAGGGTATTTGATATTGCACACTTTAAAACTCTAGAAGTAGATTTTTCTTGGCACTAGATTTTATTGCATATTTTTAAAAGAAAAAAAATATTCTATGTGGGAATTGAAATTCAAATAATCACACATTGAAATAAACATATGCATGCATGCATGAGTCACATAAACATAATGCTAGTTTATATATCCACCCCACACAGCTTTGCTTACTTCATTATATGGAGTGGTTCCAGACACATGTGGCCTTTCACAGATACACACACACACACACACACACACACACACACACACACACATAATATCTATAATCTATATATAACTATAGATATAATCTATGTTTATATAACTATAGTTGTATAGCCATAGGTATTCCACAGTTCAGAAATTCTCTACTTGTTAAAAATTAGCAAAACTCATTTACTTAGCTCTTATAGGATTCATTAACCTTTGTCTTCTTTGAAGAAACCAAGAACTATTTTATAACTGACATTGTCATTAAAACCCAATAGGAAGTTAACATTTTTAAATTAAAGTCATTAGATAAGTTTTTCAAGAGTTAAAAAAAGATTAGAAAAAAATTCAAGTGAGAAAAATAATTTTGCTTTGGGTTGTAAAAAGGCCCCAAGAGGAATTCCTCAAGATTTGTTGGAAAGTACCCTTTCACGATCAGAATACCTATGAAATTTCAACCAGAGTATTTTTAAGGATTTAACTCTTCCATGCTTCAAAATTAAATAACTCTTCAATAACAAATATATAGTTATATTATCCAATAAAGAAAAATTATGTTATACAATAGGCTAAAAATTTTCCATTGACAGAGTTCTAGGAACTACATTACCATTTCATAATTTGTTTTATTTTTTTTAGAGCTGTCATTTCCTTTATTTAAGTGGCTTTATTTTGAAGAAGAACTTCAGCTACTGGTTTTTGTGGGGGTTTTTGTTTATTTTGTTTGTGTGTACAAAGGCTTTTGTTTATAATATTAATTTTTCCTTAATTTTCTTTATTGATTAAGGTATTACATATGTGTCCTTCCTCCTCCCCCCCATTGCTCGTCCACCCCCCATGCATGCCCTTACCTTCTTGGTGTCTGTGTCCATTTGGTAGGGTTATATGCATGCATACAAGTCCTGTGGTTGATCTCTCCCCTCCCCTTCACCTTCCCCTACGTTTTGTCTGAGTTTTGATGGTCTGATTGATGCTTCTCTGTCTTTGGATCTGTTTTTGTTCATCAGTTTATGTTGTTCACTTTATTCCACAAATGAGTGAGATCATATGATATTTACCTTTCTCTGACTGGCTTATTTCACTTAGGATAGTGCTCTCCAGTTCCATCTGCTTTTGCAAATGGTAAGAATTCCTTCTTTTTTTACACCAGCATAGTATTCCATTGTATAGATGTACCACCTTTTTTAATCCATTCATCTGCTGATGGACACTTAGGCTGTTTCCAAATTTAGCTATGGTAAATTGTGCTGTTATGAGCATAGGGTGCATATATCCTTTCTGATTTGCTTCTAGTATCTTGGGATATATTCCTAGAAGTGGGATTACTGGATCAAATGGGAGTTCCATTTTTAGTTTTTTGAGGAAACTCCATACTGCTCTCCACAGTGGCTGTACCAGTCTACATTCTCACCAGCAGTACACGAAGGTTCCTTTTTCTCCACATCCTCGCCAGCACTTGTCATTTGTTGAATTTGTTGATGAGAGCCATTCTGACAGGTATGAGATGGTATTGAATTGTCATTTTAATGTGCATCTCTCCAGATGATTAGTGACTTAGAGCATGTTTTCATATGTCTCGTGGCCTTCCTTATGTCCTCTTTTGAAAAGAACCTATTTAGGTTTATTGCCCATTTTTTTATTGGGTTGTTTATCTTTCTTTTGTTAAGTTGTATGAGTTCCCTGAAAATGTTGAAGATTAAATCCTGATTGGTGATAACATTGGCAAACATGTTCCCCCATGCATTCGGCAATGTAGCAGGATACAAAATTAATGCCAAGAAATCTATGGCATTTTTATACACCAATAGTGAAGTTACAGAAAAAGAGCTTTAAAAAAATTCCATTTACCAAATCACCAAAAAAATTAAGATACCTATGAATAAACTTAACTAAGGAAGTAAAAAACCTATATTCAGAAAACTACAGGACACTGAAAAAAGAGATAGAGGAAGACATAAACATATAGAAGAACATACTGTGTTCAAGGATTGGTAGAATCAACATCATTAAAATGTCCATACTGCCCAAAGAAACCTATAGATTCATTGCACTCCCCATTAAAATACCAATCACACCCTAGCTGGTTTGGCTCAATGGATAGACGTGGGCCTGCAGACTGAAAGGTCCGAGGTTTGATTCTGGCCAAGGGCACATGCCTGGATTGTGGGCTCAATCCCCAGTAAAGGACATGCAGAAGGAAGCCAACATCTCTCTCTCCCTCTCCCTTCCTCTCTAAAATCAATAAAATATATATATTTTTTAAAAAATACCAATTGAATATTTCACAGACCTAGGACAAACTCTCCAAAAATTCATCTGAAATAAAAATAGAAAAATGAAACAAATAACTGAAGCCATCCAGAGAAAGAATAACAAAGTAGCAGGATTCTCAATACCAGATATCAAGCTGTATTACAAAGTTACTGTTCTCAAAACTGTCTGGTACTGGCACAAGAACAGACATATAGGACAATGGAATAGAACAGAGAAACTAGAAATTAACCCAAACCACTATGCTCAATTAATATTTGACAAAGGAGGCAAGAATATACAATGGAGTCAAGACAGTCACTTCAATAAAAGGTGTTGGGAAAATGGACAGATACATGCAAAAAAAATAAAACTAGTCCACCAACTTACACCAAACACAAAAATAAACTCAAAATGGATAAAAGTCTTAAGCATATGATGGGAAACCATAAAAATATTAGAGGAATCCACAAGCAGCAAAATCTCAGACATATGTCAAAGCAATATCTTCACCAATAAAACTCCTAGGGCAATGGAAACTAAAAATAAAATAAACAATTGGGACTACATCAAAATAAAAAGCTTCTGTACAGACAAAAAAAGAAAAAAGAAAATCAACAAAACAACAAGAAAGCCCACTGCATGGGAGAACATTTCATAATTTATTAATATATGTAATTAATTTGTAATTATATTGGCACTAGAGGTCCGGTGCACAAATTTGTCAACAAGTAGGATCTCTCAGCCTGTGGGTGATCAGGGCTGATGAGGTATCTTGTCTAGTCCTAATCAGGGCTGATCTGGGCTGGCCAGCTGGCCAGGAGGAAGGGCTGCCAGAGGTTGGCCAGCTGCAGGAGGTTGGCTATGGGAGAGCACTGACCATCAGGGGACAGCTCCTGCATTGAGAGTCTGCCCCCTGGTGGTCAGTACGCATCATAGCAACTGCTCAACCAGTCATTCGGTGGTTCAGTAGTTTAGGCTTTTATATGTATACTAGAAGCCCAATGCACGAAGATTCATTCCAGAATGGGCCTTCCTTTCCCTGGCTGCCGGCACTGACTTTGCTCTGGCCAGAGCCACCTTTCTATCTCCCCACACTGCTTAGAGGCCCAGAATGGCCAGTGTTGGTGCAAAATGCCTGTGATGTCACCATGGCAACGACTCAAGCATCCCACCCCAAACCCCACTGCTTGGCGCCTATGTATGCAAATTAACCCACCATATTAGTTGGGTTAATTTGCATACTTGCTCCTGATTGGCTGATGGGCATAGCGAAGGTGCAGTCAATAAGCATATTGCTCTTTTATTATGTAGATATAGATAATAATTATAGGATAAATCTCTATAAAAAGTACTAAAGGAAATGGAGGCAAAAAGATGCAGAGTTCAAAATACTGGTTCACCAGTTATAAGAATGCTCAAGAAAATTCAGCAAAGAGATAATAAACATAGAAATCAAAATAAAGAACCAGTCATCAATAATGACTAGAATAACTGAAATAAAGAATACATTAGAAGGAATCAATAGTAAATTAGATGAAGCAAGACATGAATCAGTAATTTGGAAGAGAAGGTAGCAGGTAACACCCAATCAGAGCAGCAAAATTTTTAAGAATGAGCATACCCGTATTTTCAGGCATATAAGATGACTTTTGAAATGAAAAAAAGTCAACCGAAAATCAGGGGCAAAAGACCAAAATTGCACAAAAATTACCTGCAGATCTTGACGGCAAAATAAGTCTTTTCTTTGAAGCGGGGGGTAGTCTTATACAGCGAATATAGGCCTAAACCTATGTTTTAACTGTAAAATTAGGGGGTTGTCTTATACGCCGGAAAATACGGTAATCTAAGGGACCTTGGGACATCAACTATAATAGCATCCACATCATAAGGGTTCCAGAAGAAGAAAGAGAGCAAGGGATTGAGAACCTATTTGAAAAAAAAAAAATAATAACGATGGAAAACTTTCTTAACCTAGCAAAGAAAATATACATACAAGTCCAGGAAGCACAGAGAGTTCCAAACAAGATGAATCCAAAGAAGCCCATACCAAGACATATCATAATTATAATGTCAAAGAGAGAATCTTAAAAGCATCAAGAGAAAGTTAGTTTTAACAAAGGAGCTCCCTTAAGATTGTCAACTGATTTCTCAACAGAAACTATGAGGCCAGAGATAATTGCTAAGATATAGCTGATAAGATGTTAGCAACTAATGCAAATGAACCAGTAATAAAAAAAAATTCCAATTAACAAAAGTCCTGAACCAGATAGCTTCAAAGGTGAATTTTACCAAAATTTAAAAAAAAAATTAACACCTATCCTCTCAAACTATTTCAAAAAACTCAAGAGGAGAAAAGACTTTCAAGCTAATTTTAAAAGGCCAGCATTAGTCTTATAAATTCAGATGAGCATTTAAAAAATAATAAATCAATATTCCTGATAAAAATAGTTGCAAAAATCCTCAACAAAATGTTAGCAAACCAAATTTAACACCACATCAAGAACATCACACACCATAATCAAGTGGGATTTATTCCTGCGATGCAAGATTGGTTCATTATCTGAAAATCAATTAATGTGATACACTACATAAAGAAAAAATAGAATAAAAATCATATGATCATATCAATAAGTGCATAAAAAAACACTTGACAAAATTCAGCATCTATTTATGATAAAAATCCTCAGCAAAGTGACAATAGAGGGAACATAAGTCAATGTTGCAGTTTCCTCATGATAATATTATTATTGTTAATGTGAGGATTGAGTTAATATACTTCCTGGATACTCACATTATGGCTGCTGTTTACATTATTTTTTTAGTAATTTAAAAAAATAATTCAGTCTCATAGTACTTTTGAAGTCAGTGCAATATACCCAGTTTCCCCGAAAATAAGACAGTGTCTTATATTAATTTTTTCTCCCAAAGTTGTGCTAGGTCTTATTTTCAGGGGATGTCATCTTTCCATGCACTAGGTCTTATTTTTGGAGGATGTCTTATTTTTGGGGAAACACAAAAATTATAGAAGCAGCAAGGACTTGGGAATTTTTTTTTTAATATATTTTATTGATTTCTTACAGAGAGGAAGGGAGAGAGATAGAGAGCTAGAAACGTCGATGAGAGAGAAACATTGACCAGCTGCCTCCTGCACACCCCCCATCAGGGATGTGCCCGCAACCAATGTACATGCCCTTAACCGGAATGGAACCTGGGACCCTTCAGTCTGCAGACCGACGCTCTACCACTGAGCCAAAGCGGTTTCGACGGGACTGGGGAATTTTTAACTTCATTATTAGCTATATGACTTGGATCAACTTACATAAAATCTCTTAATCTTTATCTCTTTACAATAAAATAATTATTACAAAGCTTTCCCCCCAGCACTATTAGGAATAGTCATGATAAAATATCCAAACTATCAAGTATAACTAACCAAAATTTATTAAGCACTTACTATGTTTCAAGTATTGATCTAAAGAGTATAATGTATTAACTTATCAATCTTTCCTCACAAGAATACTATTAAGTAGATACTATTATTATCTCTGTAAAAAAAGTAACTGAGAGACAAATCATCTTCCTAAGTCCCCACACTAGTAAGTGACAGAGCAAGCTTTAATCCAAAATGTTACTAAAAAGTAAACAGCCCATAAAACCATACAATATCATCTCTCAAGATTTAGAAAATTATGGGAGTTCAAGTGGCACCTGTGATTATCATCTGGATCATCACAAATATTGATGATCATTATCCAACAGATGTTCAGAAGTACTGGTGAATAAAGTATTGTTCCTAACAAACCAATTTGTTTAACATTTATTGTTCAAAGTATTACATATGTCTCCTTTTTACCCCATTGACCTCTCCCTGGCCATTCCCACCCCCAGCACCTGCCCTCGTCCCCCTACTGTCTGTGTCCATGGGTTATGCTTATATGCATGCATACTAGTTCTTCGGTTGATCTCTTACTCTCTCCACTCTCTTGCCTCCCTGCTTCCCTCGCCTTTCCTCTGAGAATGGACAGTCTATTCAATGCTTCTCTGTCTCTGGATCTATTTCTGCTCCTCAGTTTATGTTGTTCATTATATTCCACAAATGAGTGAGATCATGTGATGTTTATCTTTCTCTGACTGGAGGAACTCTTACCATTTGCAACAACATGAATGGACCTGGAAAGCATTATATATATATATATAGTCATGTTCATAGCAGACATATTTTTAAAAGATTCGACAATATAGCACATGGATTTTTCTTCCTTTTTTAGTAAAATTTTATTTCAACAGTAGTCTTTAGGATCATTTTTTTCATGTTTAGTCAGTTTTTTTAAGCTTTTCTTTAATAAAGTGTTTCAGACTTGGTTCAATACTTACAAAGACTTAACTCAGAGAGACCAATTTACTCTCTAATGATTCATTTACTTTACATGCATTAAACTTGTTGGCAGCATTCCTTGCATTTTGGGGGAAATTTTTTTACATTTCTAGGATTTGTCATTTTATATCTTAAGAAGAGATCAGTTTAACATAATAGAAGTAATTTTCTGAGGTAGTTATTTACACTGTTATTTAATCATGGTATTGGGAGGTTAATTAACAACTATCATCTCACATTTTAATCTCTTTGGTATGTGTTAGACCATTTCACTTCTACTCTCTTAGCAAATTTTAATTATATAATTCAGTCATATCTACTAGTAGTAACCAAATTTGATAGTAGAGCCATAGACTTTATTCAACCTAGAGCTGAGAGTTTGTATCCTTTTACCATATTTTAATAAAGAAAAAAATTTTCTATCTTGTATCTGTTTCTGTCTAAAATCATCTTAACTCTATGTGACTTGGATCTCATAGAATTGGTGACTATTTCAAAATAATCAGTGAATAAAGTTGATCTTAAATATTTAATCTAGGAAAGATTCTAATCAATTATTGCTTTATAACCATACATTATGTGTTGGTTTACTTTAGAAGTTATAAAAAATAATAGCTGTGCCAGAGTCATCCAAAGTTATTCTAATTATTAAAGTTTAGAATTATATAAGCATGTTTCATGCTAAATTAATGTTATTATAATAATGATTTTAGACTCCTGAGTTTTAATTTTATTTTAATAACTATAAATTTTATAAAGTATATTTTAGCTGTTCAGTTAATACTTTGGAAAATGATGTATGAACCAACCAAAAAGTGTTAATAGACCATTACTTTTCATTTATAAGTTGTTAGCTGAAACATTAAATTAAGATTTTTAGATGTAAAATTACTTAATAATGTAGGTATTAGGTAAAAATGGCGATTGAATAAATATCCCTCAAAAGGAAAATATTGATGGCAACAATTCAGTATACTAAATTGTGTATTATTCATATCCTTAGAGGTCAGAATCTACATGAGGAAAAGTTAATCATAGATTGTCTAAATAGTCCCTAAAGTAATTTTAGTACTCCTTAATTTTATCTTTTTCCCTGCTTATTTTGAGCAAAGTATTTTACAACAAAATTATTTTAAAGAGAAAGGAGAAAAATGTTTTAATATTCTAATCCAATTTATTCTAATCTGTGCACAAACACATAAGACTTTTTTCATATCTTAAATTTTGTCCTGAAGAATTAAGTTTTATTAATAGTTTAAGCATAAAGTAGAATATATTAGACTTTGTATTTATGAGCCTTTTTTTTTTCTTCCCGCTAACTGCTTTGTTGGCACTAAAGTTAAAGAAGCTAATGCCAAATTCTCCGTGTTGAAGCAGCTTGTGCAGATTGCCATTTTTCCTATTTGAATTTAATTTTTATACTAAGAGATGTATGCTATTAAAAAGTCAGAATTGATTAATATTAGAAGCTTCTAATACAATTGTGTATTCAGGAGTGCCCCTCTCTCCTATCACCACCACCCCTAGGTGACACACAGCTGCCTGCGGAATACATTACCAGGCTTCTGTACACAGGCCTGGCATTCTGTCGTAATCATTCTTTTCATAGCACAATTTGTGGGTTTCTGTGAAACGCAGCTATTGGTCGCCTGTACTCAAATGAAGTGATACTGAATTTCTATTATGCATGTGCCTTGGAAACCTCACAGCTCTCCATAAAGATTTTATTCACACAGCAGATTTGTTGTGACTTAGATAGTTTCAGACAATTTTAGATTTGAATGGACATGGCAGGATCTGACAGTATAAAAGAAATATCAGGAAAAGAAACATGTAGAACCAAATGATATATTAAGCAACCTACAGAACAAAGCAAAGAGAATGCCTGAGATTGTAGTAAACAAAACCAGAAAGCACGTCTTCGAAGGACCTCTCCCAGGAGCTAATCTTTTTACATTGCATGTATGAGTTGGTGATAGAACTTGTCAACTCCTTTCAGCCTACAAATTAAGTTTTGACAAAGCCTTGTTCCTTATATAACCTTCATGTTTTTTAAAATAAATTGTTCATAATAAGACACATTCTAGTTTTCATATATTTTCACAATGGTCTAGGTCACAAATACAAAATAGAAATAAACACAATCACAAACAAACATTTATTCCTCAACTAAAGTTAGTAGATTTATTTAAAGAGTAATTGTTGTGAATGTTTAAAATGTGGTATTCAAGGGATGGGGAAATCATTCATGGAAAAGGAGGGGAGAGATGAGTTTATACATTTAGGGCAAAAAAAATGAATTTAATATGAAGTTTCCTTCAATATTGAGAGTGCACAATGAATCAGGCATAACTTACGGACGGAAGATACTAGAGTATAACACTGAACAATGCAGAAAATACCCATTACCTCATGGAGTTTATTTACTAATGGGAGAAAGATTTAATCATCTTTACTAATGGGGGAAAGATTTAATAATACATTAGACAAAGAAAGACAAATACTGCATGGTATCACTAAAAAGAGAAAGAATTGAATTCATAGAAAAAAGCCTATTTGGTGATTTCCAAAGCCCAGGAATGGAGGAAATAGGGAATTATTGGTAGAAGAGTATGAACTTCCAATTATAAGTAAGGTCAAACACATACAAACGGATACTAGGTTGGGGGTTGTCTGAGGCAAGGGATGGAGTTGGAGGAAATAGGATAAGGTGATCATAAGTTCAGATTTGCAGTTACAAGATAAATAAGTCCTGGGATGTAATGTATAGCATTGTGAGTATAGTTAATGATAAGATATATTTGAACATTGTGAAGAAAGTAGATCTTAAAAGTTCTAATCACAAGAAAAAAATTTTAACTGTATGAAGTGATAGATGTTAACTAAACCTACTGTGGGGATCACTTCACAATGGATACATATATCAAATCATTATTTTGTGCACCTTAAACTAATACAATGTTATATGTCATTTATAGCTCAATAAAACTGCGGAAATTTTTGAAAAATAGACTATCCAAAAAAAGATGAATAAGGTCTAAGGATCTATAGTGTAACATGTTGTATTGTATAATAGAAATTTGCTAAAAACTAGAACTTAGTGTTCTCACAAAAAAAAGGGGGGGGAGACATATATACTGCTATTTGTAATGCTTCAAACAATAAAAAAATAATAATTAAAAAATAGAAAAAAATCTCAACAAAAAAAGCTAAATATTTGAGGTGATAGCTGAGTTAGTTTATTAGATTCTGGGACTATTTTCATAATGTGTATATATTGCATATTATCATATTGTATATTTTAAATATGTTACAATTTTATTTATTACTGTTCTATAATAAAGCTGAAATAAATTAAATGTAGAGATAAACACATATATAAAAATATTTCACATTTGGAAGAAAGGTTGGCTAGAGACCAAGGGAAAAAGAGAAGAGGAAGAGAAAGGAAAATACCTAGAAGCTATATTAAGAGAAACCAAAACATTTGTTCCAATAGATATTAAGAACTGGATACCAAAGCAAAAATCAAGATAAAGAGTACATTTAATTGTGAACTTTTGCAAGTTTTAGTTCTGATCCCAAATCAGTCAAACAATGTCATTCTTTACTTTAACAAATAATGTTAATGGGTTTGATTTCAATGAGTGCCTATTATATTTGAATTATTTAATATAACCTCAACAACACTTATTAGTTCTACAGAAATCTTCTAAGAACCAGACTCTTAGACTTCTCCTCTCTAGCCCAATTTCCCAAAGTTCTTATGATCTCCTGGCTTTCTCATGTGGCAAAGGAGAACAATACAATATTTTATTCCATACTTAGATGTTAGTGATTTAATTATCATATTAGAGAAGAAATTGAGAGAAAAGTAAAGTCAATACAAAGTAACATATGTCTATATATGGTATTTCAATCATCAAATAACCCCAGTAAACTTACTTCTAAGTAAAATTTCATATATAATCCTTCAAATAACATCATCATTTAGCCTCTATGTAAACTGACTTTGAAGACAAATTCGAGATAGGTTATTACCCAGAAACTTACAAATTATCACTACCCAGATGAAGAACCTCTAGAATGTCCATATTTGTAGGTAGATTCAAACATGAATAAAATGAATCTATGTATTGATATATAGTTGAAATTTTCTTTGAAGTTGACTTTATAGTCAAATAATTGTGATAATTTTAATAGTTTGCAACCTCTTTGAAGGTAAAGACAATTCCTATCCATAATGTTTTGCACTACCACATGATTTGGAATTGTTAAAGAAAAACTGCACTGGATAAATTAAATAGGAAAGGGAAACTTTTTTTCAAAACTATTGCAATAGGGGAGAGAGGTTGAACTCAACTCTGCTGAAACAGAAGTGGGAGAGATTTTAAGTATTAAAGTAAGCCAGAGGAAAAGTACTGGAAGATACTGGGTTGAGAATATTTGATTAGGCCACTGTGCTTGGTAACTGGCACTTATCAAAGTTAGGCTCCTACCCTTTCACTGAGACTGGAATATAGGGGTGCTATCTTTCTTAATGATTATATATCAAAGAGATGGCTACCAGGTCCTTGAGAAAGACATTCCTGGGTTGTAAAATTGGCAAGAAGCTGAAGAATTTATATATCAAAGGGGCAGAGAAAGAATTTACAATGGAAAGTTTACTAAAATAAATGTTCTCCAAAAAGGGAGGTCAGAAATCTATAGTAGGGAAGAAGACTTTTTAAAGTTTAGTGAGGCTGAGAGGGGATCTTAAGACCATCTTGATCAGTCAGAATGTAGTACTTGCTCAGTAAATATTTGCTGAACAAAGAATATCTCAGAAATCTAGTAGACTTTGAATTCTTATAACCATAACATACCTGAATAAGTCATTAAAAATAAATGCCCCCCTTAGATATTAATTCAAGAAAATCTAAACTTTCCCATAATTTTATTTCCATATATTATAATACTCAGCATATAGTATATACTGATGGCAATAAATAGGGTAAAAACATACAAAATTTTTAGATGCTCAAACTTTTTGGGTTTGTGCTAAATGCTTGCTTGTATTTAGGAATATCTTTTCCCTGGTCTTACTCTGTTAACTTTGAAGGGGCTGGAGGATAGGCATTCAAATATGAGATGTTTTAGGACTAGAATGAGTGCACTGATATTTGAAATAAATTATTTTCAATGAATGTTAATGGAGAGGGGAAAAATCACTTTATTAAAGTGATCTCTCTAGCCAAGAGTATTTTATTTGTCCTTCTCCACTGCAAATTGTGCCCAATTAATTAAATCTGAAATTATTCAGTATATTTTTCCAGGGTTCAGATAGATTTAAAAAGGTAAGTACTTTTCATTACCTGCTCAAATTTTTAAAAATAGATGTTTATTTTGAAGTGTTATGTCCCCTTACAATCTCGATTCATTGTTTCTTAGGATGAGAGCAACCTCAATTCATTGTTTCTTGACCTGATACAGGACAGGGGAAGCATCTCAAAAAGTCTTCACAGCAATTGACAATCCTGCCTGATTCCCTGGAGCAGGAATCCTGTGTGCCAGGATCTTCAAGCTCTGCCCTCCCAGTGGTGCATTAGAGAGAAAGTATGATAATCTCAAAATCCTGTTGATGGGCAATGACATTTCCTCAACTGAAAAAAAATTACGAGTAAAATGCAGAAGAATTTTTTATTATTATTATTGAAAGGAACTCAGGTTCATGTGAATAGGTCTCATGTGGAGAATCTTTTGAAGCTAGTGACTTCAAAGCAGATCACACATTTCCACCGGGTTAATCACATAATGCAGGAGTGGGGAGATGGAATTACCACCATTCAGTCAAGCTAAACTTATCTTTTATGTTTTTTCCAGAGAGAGCAAGTGAATGCCCATCTTTTAGTTCCCAACAGTACACCAATTAACGTGTGTTTGCGAGACTGCTTTGCTTGCAAGCTCTTCATTGTAAATCACACTGGAAAGAAGTTCCAAACAACTACCAGTGGCATTCGATACACCCCTTTATTCAGGGAGCACCATTCTCCCTTAGCTGTAAAACCTGGGTTTTAAGTATTAAAACACGGCTATTCAACACGTAATAGATTACAAAAAAAATCAGCAAGATTATATAAAGTTAAGGTTAAAAAAAGCCAGACTTTCTGACTGCAAATGCTTTGCATATTGATTAAAGTTCTTTAAAATCAGTAGAAATCATCTAGAGTGCCCAGTAAGAGTTAGAAGGAGTGGATATTATCTTCACCAAATACATACACCATGGTCATCAATGTCTGTAAAAAACATCACGGCCTTAGCCCACTTGGCTCAGTGGATAGAATGTCGGCCTGTGGACCAAAGGGTCCTGGGTTTGATTCCAGTCCAGGGCATGTACCTCAGTTGCATGTTCCTTCTCCACTGGGGCCCTGGTTCAGGCTCAGGCAGGAGGCAATCCATCGATGTATTTCTCTCCCATCGATATTTCTCTCTGTCTTTCCCTGTCTCTTCTACTCTCCCTACCGCCAAAACAGAAAGTCAATGGAAAAATTTCCTCAGATGAGGGATTTAAAAAATCACAGACAGTAACTAGAAATCAATAAGCAGAAAATCAATTAAGCCTCTGAAAAATAAGGCCATATCTTCCAGGTTTATAGTTTTATGAAATAATAACAGGATTTAATCTGAACAACCTCAGAAATGTATTTAGATAGGTGCCAGGGGTGGGCTGTGGGCGTACACCATCTTTCTGATTTAAAATAATGACTATGTGATATCTTTCGTCCCTCAGATGATCTTTCTGAAAGATGAAACTGAATTTAATTATAGTTCATAAAGATTGCCAGAGAATGACCAAGGAAAGGAAAGAAAGACAAGCATACTTCAGATATTTTACTGCAGAAACTACAATGGGAATGGACTTGTAATGAAAATAGTAGTTGTGTCACAATACAATCTATACCTATAAAGAGGTAACATGCTAATTTGTCCGTGATGGTATCCCCATAATGACCAATTTGCATATTGGTGCGAGGGCATCTGGAGCCAAGTTCCTGGGGGGTCTGAGGGCAGTGCCAAACAGGAGCCCGGACTGCACAGAAGGAAGAGAAAGGGACCGTGGGGAGTTCTTCCAATCTCCCTGCACAGACACCCTACCCCAACCCCCACACCCCAGAGAGGCTGACCAGATGGGGAGAAGACCCAGTCTCTGGGGTAGCTTCAGCCTACACCTCCAGCTCCTGATATCTTCCCCTGCCACTCCCTCCAGGGGCCCCACAACAACAGCACACCCGCGACCACCCATTAGTGTCCCCAAGGCACCAGGAGCCTGCAGGCCGCCACCGCCTGGCCTCTCCTCCCTACAATTCCAGACCCGGGTGGAGACAGGCCTCAGCGACCCTCCAGGGTTAGACCCTTCCCCCCCCCCGCTTGTCTCTGCAGAGGAAGGGTGCTGAACCTCTCTGAAGGTGCAGCTAAACCCGCCCTCCTAGCTGGCCTGGCTCAACCCCGGCCCGGCCCCTACCCGGCTCCAGGAGATTGGGACCCTGCCCTGAGCAGGTACAGCTGCAAAACAGCCACGTACAATTTAAAGAATGTCGCCAAGCTGCAAGATTTGACAGTTACTTCCCCTTCAGTCTGTCAAGCCCCCTAGTTCCCCCCTAAATCCCTACCCCCCACTAGCGCCTCCAGGGCCGACCACCGCTACAGGGCTGCTGGCCAGAGCCCGCCCCTCCAAGGACTGTGGAACCCTCTCCATAGCTACAGTCCCAAGAAACAATCATGCCCTCCGCCCCTAATCGGCACCTGCTACCTGTGAGGGTACCCGTGGGCTTAAAAATAACAAGCCCTTCCCGTTTAGACATCACTTACTTGATGAAACATTTGTAGGTTTATTAGCTCAGAACCTCCTCATGACACCCAGTGAGGCAGGTGGAGAAGAGATTACAATCCCATGGTATATGCGTGTATATTCAGAAATGAAGCTCAGAGAGGAACAGTGTCAAGCCCACTAGTTCCCAAGGTGCAGCGCATGCCCCACAGGGGATGCAATTTGATTTTAAGTGGGGGCAATTCAAGAATGAGTTAATAGTGAATTTTTTTTGCATTTCTTATGGCTCTAGGGGGCCTCATCTACAGTGTATCCTACATAATAAAAGGCTAATATGCAAATGACCAAATGGTGAAATGGCCTGTCACTATGATGCATGCTGACCACCAGGGGGCAGACACTTAACACAGGAGCTGCCCCCTAGTGGTCAGTGTGCTCCGACAAGGGGAGGGCCGCTCAGCCAGAAGCCGGGCTCATGTGGCAATGCTGGGAGCCTCTCTGCCTCCATGGCAATGCTAAGGATGTCCCACTGATAGCACAGGCCCACTAAGCCTTCAGTCAGACATCCCTCCAGGGCTCCCGGATTGTGAGAGGGAACAGGCTAGCCTGAGGGACACCTCCAAGTGTACAAATTTCATGCACCAGGCCTCTAGTATACAATAAAAACATATATGATATTATCATGTTATATAATTAAATTATAAATGTTTATAGTTTGTTATATATAATGCTACTATATACAGTGTGTAGAAATAAATGATAAATTAAAGTGGAAATAGAGTAAAGGTCCTATGTGTAGTACTTATACATTTTTTAAGTTAAGGTAAAGTCTAAGTTATAGTAACAGAGACCCCAAAAATTCAGTGGCTTAAATAAGATAAAAGTTTACTTATTTCTTACACAATAGTCCAGATGTCTGTAGTCCCTGCTGACTGGCTGGCTGGCTCTTCTCCACAGGTCATTCAGATGCCAGCTTCCTTCCACTGTGTTGCTCCACTGAGCCCAGGTGTTGTTCTTATCTGAATACTTGAAGCGAACTCCCTACCATATCTGTGTTCTAGCCTGTGAAAAGGGAAAAGAGACAATTTAGCATATTCCACCTTGTCTTTTAAGAAAATGACCTCAAAACTGCATACACTACTTCTGCTTATACCCTAGAAACCCAAACTCAATCCCATGGCTGTCTTACTGCATTTGTTTCCTAGGCTGTCATAAAGTACTACAGACTGGGTGGCTTAAACCACAGAAATTTATTTTCTTCATTATTCTAGAGGCTAGAAGACCAAGATCAAGGTGTCAGCAGTGTTGGTTTTTTATGAGGCATCTCTCATGTCTTAGAGATAGTCACCTTCCTACAGTGTCTTTACAGGTTCTTTCCTCTATTCATGCTTGTGTCCTAGTTCCTTCTTTTGATAAGGACACCAGTCATGTTTGATTAGCACCCATGCTAATTACTTCATTTAACTTTAATTACCACTTTAAAAACTCAATTGCCAAATACAGTGACATTCTAAGGTACTAGGGGTTAGAACTTTGACGTATGAATGTTGAGACTACACAACTCAGTCCATTATATCCAGCTTCAAAGGAGACTGAGAAATGTGATTAGCAATTGTTGGATGGCCACACATTTAACTAGGTAAAACGTCAGTCCTGTTACAAAAAGGAAAGGAGGATAGATATTAAGAAGTAGTTAGCAGCATCTGCCAGATTATTCTAGAATGAATAAATATAAGGCCAAGTATAGATTAGGCAAAAAAATCAGCAAGAAAAAGAATGGGAAGAATTGATAATGAAACTCAAAAGCACTTGGGCTCCAAGAGAAAAATCCTGTTTCAATGCAAAAGCCTATGTAAAATTAACTAAATTTTAGGAATAGGGAGGCCATTTCTACTGTGGAGAGTATAACTTAAGATGGATATAATATCTGAGATAGATTTTTTTAAGCATTAGGAGAAACCGACAACTCAGGGTTTATAGCTAGTCTCCTTTGATCTCCACAAAAAGTGGATATAATTGAGCCATCCAGAAAGAAAATTTTATCAATGCTATCATTCTACTTTTATATGTTTAAATGTTTGATCACACATGCATAAGATTGCTTATTAATCTATAAATGAATAAAAATGGCTTTACAAAATAAAATTAAAGACCCATCGTTTATGTAAACTTGCCATATGAACAAGCCATAGGGATGTGTTGTTTTCAAAAATTATTGGTGTACACAAGAAGACAGAAATGGTAAACAAGACACTTGAATTATTAAGCAGAATAGTTTCTGGTTACATTTTGGCAATTTGACTTTTGTTTCTTAATAAATTCTCAAATGTGTTCAATGATTTTTTTAAAAATTCCTCCACAAGACTATCTGAAATATAATGCAGAAACCTACTCATAACCTTCAATTCTGATTCTCAATCCCCAAGAAAATTCTATCCTGTGAAACCATAAACATGTGAGCACAGTTACAAATTGCTAATTTATGAAATATATTTGAGTGGATATTAGCTGGTTTCTTTCTACTGTTACTCATGTTTGGGTACATGCCAGGAGCACCCATTGCCTTTTACCTCACACATACGGGAAGGAAATGGGAGCAGAAGGCACTTTTACTAAGAAATATTGTGATTAAAAAATAGTTATACAGCAAAAAACAGTTGCAAACACATAGTATCATTCATTGCTAATGAGTTAAAAGGATACCACAGTGCATATATAAATCACTATACAGTCGCTTGCAGTTTATTTAAATTCATTGTGCCTCATTATAACTGAGCTATGCACCTTTAGGTCTGAGTTGATTAGGAATGCGATAGCTCAGAATAGCTTTTAATTCAGAGAAACATGGCCTGACCTTTACCATAATCCTGTGTGAAACACACTATAGTTTAGACATTAATAATGATGCTACCTCTTTTTCATACTGGTGAGATGCTACTTAAAATTTGGTATTATTAGTTAACAGGCTCAGGCCAATACATCAAAACCAAATTACCCTTCTGTGTATAACTACAGTACTTAATTCTGAGTTCTTCATCTCTCATAACTATTACTTCCTCTTTAAAAATGCTAAAACCAAAATGTAATAGTGTCATGCCATAGCAATAAGTCACAGATACAAACTAAAGGCACTCCTCTTTGCTCCCCATGGACTGCCACTGTACGCTGTTAAGGATTTGTGCTTCATGATATACGTTTTAACAGCGAAGGCACTGCTTGTGTTTGACCTTTGTCTCTCAATTTAAGAATGCCATTTCTTTAAATCACCTTCTGGGAAGTCAACTAGCACAAACAATAGAACTTTCTCACCATTCTCATTCTGAAGCCACAGAAAACACAAATCACAGGTTTACATACCCATTTTCTTTTGTTTAAATTATTTGTAGTGCTTATCACTATAGACACAGTCAATAATAAAGTGATGCTGTTATCAACTCTAACTGACTTGCTAGCTCACTGAAGCTCAACATGGAGAACATGCTTCTGTGCCACCCATTTTCACCTCTTTCCACAGTTGCTTCCCACTCCCAGGAGGTAACTGATGTTGGCTCTCCTAGATGCTTACTCTGGTCTTTTTAACTTGTCTTCCTAAATAACATGATTATATTGCTAAATCGCAATGTTTCGGTTTTAGATACTACATTTTAACTTTCTATAATAGAAAAAAAAATAAAATGTAGCCCTTTTAAGAACATCATCCCCTTACAATCCAAGAGTTCCCTTCATTATCAGTCCTGGGGACTTCTTCGGTCACTCATGGGTTCAATGCCCTTTCACAGAACCCCTTTCTTTGGGTTAGAAATTCCTTTGTCTCTGAAAACCAGAAACTTAACACAAGGGATCAAACAAAATGAGTATGCTTATTTTATCATAGGCAAAGGAATGGTCATGGGACAGAAAGGAAACTCTATGCTGTTGAAAAACATAATAAAAAAAAACAGGCCCCACAGATGTTGATTTGTGATGCTTGCTTTTAATGTCCCAAGACACAAGTTTATGATAAAAGAAAGCAGCCAGGGCCTCGTCCACTGATACAAAAAGAAGACAATGAGGAAGAGCAAGCCCGTTCCTTTCCACAACACTCCCGGGAAGTTGTACACACAATCTCCACTTAAATTCCATACGCAGACCTGGCCACACCTACCTGCAAGGGGATGGGAGATTTAAGTCTTTATTTTAGCAGATGTGTTACCAAGGAGGGGAAATATTGTGAGATACTCAGTCATACTACGTTGTCTTTCTAGATTATTTTAGTGCAGCATATTAAGGGAGCTTTCTAGTCGAAACGGGTTTGGCTCAGTGGATAGAGTGTCGGCCTGTGGACTGAAGGGTCCTATGTTCGATTCCGGTCAAGGGCACATACCTTGGTTGCCGGCACATCCCCAACGGGCAGTGCAGGAGGCAACTGATCGATGTTTCTCTCTCATCAATGTTTCTAACTCTCTATCCCTCTCAATTCCTCTCTGTGTAAAATCAATAAAATATATATTTAAAAAAATAAAATAAAAAAATAAAAATAAAGGAGCTCTCTAAAAATAAACTAAAGATCCTTTTTTTTTCCCCCCCTCAAGACTTGCCTCTCTTCAAATGTCTTTATTTTTATACTCAAATTTGAGTTAAAGATTGGCTGGGATGAAAACCAGATCATAAATATTTCTTAATAAATTTTTAAGGTGTTTCCTTATCTTTGAGCTTCCAGAGTTGATACTGAAAAGCGCACCTTTGTTCTGATTGGTCAGACTTTGTTAGCAATCCTTTTGTACCCCACTCTGGAAGCATTTAGGATGGCCTCTTGACTCAGGCATTATAAAATGTCAGAATAGCACATGCAATTTGTTCCATTCATTCACTGTACTCAGCACTAGGGAGGGGCTTTCAATCTGGAAATTAAAGTCCACACATTCTGGAAAATGGTTTTTGCCTGATTTCTCTGACAATTTTCTTTATTATTTTCTTCTCTTTTCTCCCCTTCTGAACATTGGGCACTGGCATCAGTCAACATGAGTTATATCAGTGGTTTAATACAGCAGAGTTTTATTTTTTATTTTATTTATTTTTCTTTTTTATTGACTGTATTGGAGTGACATTGGTTAATAAAATTATATAGGTTTCAAGTGTGCAGTTCTATAATACATCATCCGCATGTTGTATAGTGTGTTAAGCACCTCCAGCCAAGGCCTCAGCACAGGTTCATGTTTCACTGGCACTATAGGTCCAGCTGAGGGCTGAGTTCCACACTGTCCTGACACACAGGCTAGGATGACAGCGCTTCTACCCTCCCAAGGATCTCAGGACTGCGGGGGAGGAAGGGCAGCATAATAAGTCACACACTGACTGTTCAAAACATTCCCTCAGAAGTAAATGGTATCATTTCTACTCACATTTTATCAGTCACAGGAAGCAACGTTGCCCATGCCTAACTGCAAAAGGGTAAGAAGATGCAATCCTACAAGGTCCTGACAGCAGAACCAGAATGTTGAATAACAGCTCTAAGGATATACATAACGGGTCTCCTAGAAGGATACCCTACTTTGCTTTTCTCTCTCTCTTTTTAATTTTGTTGTTAAGACTCAGCTTATATGAGGTAAACTTCACACAATTTGAATGATAGATAGATAGATAGATAGATAGATAGATAGATAGATAGATAGATGAATTCTTACTTGTGTATATGCCCATGTACCATAATTCAAATCAAGATATAAAATATTCCCAATATCCCAAGACTCGCTCCTGCCCATTCTGTTTACATTCCTAAATGTAATCAGTAATCTGACCTCTATCAAAATTTGACAATTTTGCCTGTTTTTGAACAGACTATAAATAGAGTCATGTATATGTATTCTTTCAGGTGTAAATTTTTTTCACTCAATTGTATATTGTGTGTTTCATAAATAATATTGCATAAAATGAAGTGGTTTCCTTTATTCGCTGTTGCATTTGATAATATGAATAGAGTACCATGTATCCCATCAACTTATGTTGAACATTTAGGTTATTTAGTCTATATATAGTCTTGGGCTATTATGAATGAAGCTTCTATAAACTTTACTGTATATAACTTTTAGTAGAAACATTAAAAAATTGAACAGCAGTCATTGCTTATAATAAATTTTAATTTTTCAATGGTTTAATGTTTAGTGGTCTTCATGTCCTACTTAAGAAATTTTTAACTAGTAAAATTATAATCTCTTAAGTTTTTTCCACAAACTATTATATTTTCTTGCTCACATTTAGGTCCATGATTCCCTTAAAATTAAATTTGGTGTATGGTGTATAGTAAAGGGGTCAAGATTTTTTTCTACTTACAAACCCAACTAAGAGTCATTATTTATTAAGGCCATTTTTTACGATTGGATTTGTAGTGATATCCTTTTGTGTAAATCAGATGACAATGTATCTTCCAATTTTCTAACTCTTTGGCCTTTATTTTATTTTCAGGGTAATTTCTTCAACTTTATATTCTAACACATATATTTATATTTTTAAGTTCTGTTGTCACATTTTAATTTTCAAGAGCTCTTTGTTGTTCACTGATTATTCTTTTTATATTGTATACTGTTTTAAATCAAAGATACATTACATTTCTTATCTATGGGTCTCTTATTTGTGAGTATTGATTATATATATATATATATATATATATTTTAGAGTTTTTAAAAAAATATTTTTTATTTATTTTTTACAGAGAGGACAGGAGAGGGATAGAGAGTTTGAAACATCATTGAGAGAGAAACATTGATCAGCTGCCTGTGCACACTTCCTATTGGGGATATACCCACAACCAAGGTACATGCCCTTGACTCGATCTTTCAGTCTGCACGCCAATGCTCTATCCATTGAGCCAAACCAGTTAGGACTGATTATATATATATATATATATATATATATATATATATATATATATATATATATTTTAACTTCTGAATTGGCTCAGCCTCCTCTGAGTTCTTATTTTGGTCTCTGTCTTTCATGTAAGAGTTTTTTCTCAAATATCTGGTGGTCATTGGCTATCCCATTCTGTATCCATAAAGCTGATTAGAATCTCACTCTAGGTAAGAAGGGCTTAGTGGCAGGGCTTCAATGTGTAGAATTGCTGAATAGGAACCTTAATAGTTTAATACCTATTAATCATTATCTTGCCTTAATAGCTTTTCTCTTGCTTCTGACAGTTTCTGCAGATAAATCTTCGAGTCTCCACCAGAGGAAACATAAACCTATGACTTGAGTAGAGCATCACCATGCTCATCAGTACTCACTCTCCCTAAACTGAGAGTCCTGGCTTATCCTCCCAGAGGAATAAACATCCTGAACTCAGCTGGAGTTGAGGAAGGAGTATCCTATTAGTTGTTTGCAGTGGAAGATAGAACACATTGCCTCACTGCTTGGGATGGATACCAAGTTTCAGCATTCTTTGTTTCCGCCCCACCATCACTGTGTCTCATGTTCCAATGTGCTATTGCTGCCAAACCCAACATCCGGTGGGACAAATCAGACTTCTTGATTGACCTTCACCATAAAAGGTGAACTGAAATTTCAGATTTTTCCAGTTTATAGTGATTTGCCTTTTATCTATGTTAATTATATTTTTAAATACCATGCTGCTTCTCTATTATCTGCTATTTTCAGTCCTCCTCATCCATTCACTTTTGCCTTGCAGATTTATAACTTTTTGTATTCTTGCCATCAGTTTAATGATTTTTGGATAGAACACCATGTTTTCTACATCCATTGTCTGTTTTGAATTCACTGTTGCCTCTCTCTTTAGCACAAAACAAATTGTATTCTGGAAGCAAAACAAAACACCAAATAAAGTGTTTTTCTTAAACTGAAATTGAAAAATAATTAATCTCCCTGACTAAAGGTCAACAAACTTTAGGTTATCTACTTATTTACTAGTATTACACATTTAAAGGCACCAATATAGGTTCTGAGAATGCCAACTCCCAAATAATCACATTGACTAAGTTTAAAGTGTATGACTTTATTTTTAAATAAACATTTATAAAATAGTACACAAATTAAACCGAAAAATATCATCATTTTTCTCAACTTCCAATGAAATGTTTCTTTTCTAAATTTCCTTCAATTTGGATAGTCCCCCAGCCCCAAAATTTCTTTTTTTTAAATAGATTATATACTATTTATTGTCATTAGAATTAAACAAACCAGTTTAGTTGGTCAGCCAATTTTCTCCTTTCATCACTACTTCATGGTTTATCTCTCTAATTGGATGGTTTATCTTCCTTTTGGTAAGATGTATGAGTTCCTTATAAATTTTGGAGATTGGGCCCTTGTCAGATATAAAATTGGCAAGTTTGTTCTCCAAAAGAAATACATTTCATTTTTATTCTAAAATTACATATTTTAAGATGAAATTAAGGCTTAAATTAATTGATGTGTTTATCAAAGTTTTATGCTCATTATTTCTTTTTTAATCTCATTCTTTTATTCTAGTACAAATTTTGTTGCCCTAAATGTCACCCTTTGGTATTCATAATGCCTATCAAAGTGTTTGATGCATAACAAATATAACAGACAGTGTTAGGATCCTCTCTCGTCTGATGAACTATTTCCTGTGCAATTGTTCTAGCTGGAGGAATAGTTTGCCAGATTTCTCCAATCAGGATCCTTACCCCTCCTTTGTTTGGACCAAGAGTGGAGACCTGATCCCAAAACTGAGCAGATTAGTTTCTCTCCATCCAGAATTTCAACTCTGAAACACCACAAGTCTAGGAGTCAGTCGCTAGTGGACCTGAATCCAGAAAGTCATGTTTCTCAGAAAATGAAAAGCTGTCATTTTTGTGTACTGAAAAGCTAGTTTAGACAGATTCACACAGAAAATGGGGGGTTGGGGGAAGGATGGAGTAGACACAAAGAGAAACCAGAGATAAGAGACTATGTTTTTCTCATAGAGAGGGAGAGATCAAATAACTATTTTAGTTCCTAATTCTAGTATCTCTTTAAATCTAACTGCATTACCTCTCTGTGGGTTCCATGATATGCCCTGGTTGTTCTTTTCCTTAGACTTCATAATTTAAGCTGTTCTAGTATACAAATGCTCCATAAGTGTGTGTATATTTTAAATATATTTACTGAATAAATATGTAAGGAGTGAATGAAGAAAGGAGGGAAGGAGGGAAAAAAGAGGAAAAGAAGAAAATAGAGAGAGAAAGCAAGGAAAAGAAGAAAATAGAAAGAAGGAAAAATCCTTATTTCATAAAGGAGGGTTGGGAGAGAAGGTGAATTGGGGGCAGGAAAGGAAGACATTTATAATATTTGGAACAATAAAGATTTTTTCAAATGAAGTCCATAAGCTAACACTTTAAAAATCAAAAAGAAAAATCTATTTGAAAAATATATACAGGTAATATAACATCTTAGGCATAATTTTGAACTAAAACTTCCAGGGTGTTAAATAGATCTGTTGTATTCTTCAGAATGAGTTAGTCCATGTTTAAGGCACAGGAGAGTTAAAGGATATGTTTGAATTTCATGGCAGTAAGACTCACAAGCTCAAAATATAACTATGGCATGTACATAAATTTCTCACTTATTTTTTGAAGCAGTGATGCTTACTTGTTAGATTAAGTAATTCTATAATTTAAATATGTTCTGTGAGTGAAATCTCAGAAAAGAGAATATGGAGTACACAATAAGTTAACATTATGGATAATAATATTTTTCTAAGAAGTATAATCAGAGAATTGATTAAGAAGATTGTATTTTGCTTATCTCTTAAGTTATTTTTACAGACAAAGATATATGAAAACCAAAATTCACATACAAGAGAGCTTAAATACTGCTATGCTAGAAGGCACTTCCCTTTGATTGGATTTCAAGATTTCTGAATTAGGGTCAGATTGTGGAGAATCTTAGAAGCTAAATTCAGGTGTTTATGTATATATATGAAAGCTTAAGTGACTGTCTGACAGTCCGACCATCCGACCAGTAGCTATGATGTGCAATGACCACCAGGGGCAGAAACTTTAACTGGTAGCTAAGATGCACACTGACCAACAGGGATAGACGCTCAACACAGGAGCTGCCAAGCTGCGGGGACTTGGCAGCTGCGGTTCTCAGGTGACACACCGGGAACCAGAGAGGAGGGAGCCCAATTCTGGGGTGCATAACCCAAAGCCATCCTCTTACAATCTGGGACCCTTCAGGGAATGTCAGAGAGCCGGTTTCAGCCTGATCTCCAGAGGGCAGGCCGAGGGACCCCACTGGTACATGAATCTGTGCACCAGGCCTCTAGTTATGGAATAAAAAAACCTAAAAATCTAGGAGGCAGGCAAAAATGACACATAATACACAGATTGAAGTGAGACAACAGTCAACAAAGGATACAAAGAGAATAAATAAAAGTTCCAAAGTTATCATATTTGTAATATTTTGGATATACAGTGAGGCCTCTTTGGGAAGTATGCCTTTCCCTAGCATAAACTTCCAATCAGTAACAGCTAGGCAAAGGGCATTTCCTAACTAACTCTACGTCTACACTGGAAGAGCTTCAGTGCTTCCACTGTGTACTCTGATCACCTTGCATTTCCCTGCTGTGTCAATTTACTGCAAGATATTAGTAAGACTTATCTAATCACCTGCCTAAAGAAAGCACTTAATACCAGAAGAAATTTCTTCCTTAGATAAATATAGCTGGATTGGTTCTCAGTATAATTTTCAGTTCTTATTTCCATGACTATCTTCTGAAATAAAGCAAATGTCTTTTCTTCAAATAGATAATAACAAATGTGTCATCTATTTCAGGCTAGGCATTTATTCATTCATTTAACAAACACTAACTCAAAAGAATATATGTACCCCTGTGTTCATTTCAGCATCATTTACAATAGCCAAGACTTGGAAACAGCCCAAGTGTCCATTGGTCATTGAGTGGATAAAAAAAAGCTGTGGTACATTTACACAATGGAGTACTACTCAAAAGTAAAAAATAAATACTATTGCTTTTGATTAGGTGCAATTGAAAGTATAATTGTATTATCCAGAAAATTCAAAATGACCCAAAGGCCATAATAGTCGACTTTTAGTTGTAAAAGGAAAGACAATGAAGAGAGAGAGAAATTTTATCCTGAATGAAGCTAACTGAATATGAAAGTGCATATTTATATGTATATATTTTGTAACCTAAAATGCCACAATTCCAGTAAAATGACTTTTGGACTTTAATTCTCTATCAGGATGGAAAATACTGAACTGGTTATTATTCAGGAAGGAACATTGTAGGAGATGAAGAAAAAGAAAATCCCTCACTGTGTGGCCATGAGACTACTATAAAATCTACCTCTTAACTTTGCTCCACAAACTTCTTCACTCCAGATCCCATTTGTGACTAAAGTGGATATCCACCCACTGTGGGGAGAGAGTGGGAATAATTCCACACCCTCATGTGAGCGAAGAAGATAACTTCAACTGCCATAGCCACAAAGAAGGTGCTGGTGTGTTCTGTCATGAACCAGCCAGATAATGAGTTCAGAGGTGATAGGCCCTGGTGATTTTAGGATGACTGAGAGGGAGGCATACACTCAGGAGATAATACAAATCATGTTCATCAAAGGACACTGGGATATGTCTTCTCTTTTGCTCTTTTCCTTTCCTCCCTTCTTAGTCCTCTGCCCTTCCTACTTGGGTGCCTCCACATCTCCTCTGGGCCCCTGACACAGGTTTTTAGAGATTCTGTTACTTTCTGTCTTCCTTTACTTACAGTTTAATGAGGCACTGGCCTTCAAAGTCAGCCTTCAGAAGAAAGGTGCAAAGGAATCTGCTCATCCTCCTGATGACACATTTTTGGGACAAATCAACCTTTTTGTGGCTATGCTGAACCACTTCTAATAACCTAACTCCATGTGCTATTTTACTGACAGGGAACCCTATTTTCTTTCCCTTCCTAAAGAATGCCAGCTTGTTTATTAGCATAACTCTGTAGCTTTACTCTGCTCATAGTGTTTTTGTTCATTTCTTCAGCTTTTTCAAAAATCAATTTCTATTATCCCTGTAATCAAGCAGGAAAGCTGAGAGGGAAAGAAGCAGAACCTTCAACAAATATTACAAATATTACAGTTGCATAACATTCTAACAACCATTATTTCTGCTTCTACATGAAACATGTAATTCTTAATGACATTCCTTAGTGCAATGTAAAGGAAATATTTTCCAAATAGAAACAACGAGGTACAATAAGTTAACCAGTTGTACCTTTAATTGATAGTTAACTGATAAATACTTTCAACAATCCAAGTCCAATCCTAATCAAAACAACCTCCCCTTAGCAAAAAACTTCTGAAAGATAATCAAATAAGAATGACATATTTTTTCTCTGTGACAGAGCCACATGGCCATTTAATGTCCTCATTTGATGGAGTGCTCTGTCCCAAACTACACCTGCCTATTTAAGATAAAAGTTAGGTGCATGGAAGGGAAGTCTACTAGCCTGAATGCTTTAAGTTGACTCATCATTGAATGTTGTCAATGGATTTTCATTCCATTTTTATTAAAAGAATTTTCCATGCATATTATTCCCACTCTCCTACCCTCAGAAAATGTATCCAATGGGGCATGTGCTGGTTTTTACTGCCGTGTAAAAAATTACCACAGACATAGCAGCATTGAACAACACCCATTTATTATCTCACACATTTCGAAGCTCAGCATTCTGGATTTTGTAGCTCAGCTTAGCCAGGTCCTCTATTCAGGGTTTAACAAAGCAGCAATCAAGATGTCAGCCTGAGCCACAGTCTCATCTGAGATCCTCTTCCAAGCTCATGCAGCCATTGGAGAATTTGTTTACTGCTGAGGAACTCATGGTGACTTACTTCTTCAAAGCCAGGAGTGGAGAGCATTTCTAGCTTCTAGATCTTTCTTAAAGGGCTCCTCTAATTATTTCAGGCTCTCCCAGAATTATCTACCTTCTGATGGATTCAAAGTCAACTGATTTGAGAAATCATAATCACAACTGAAAAAATTTCTTTATTTTGCTGTGTAATTTGATTCAATAATGAGAGAGACATCATATTTACAGGTTCCATCTACCCTCATGAGAAGGGCATGCCCTTCACAGGGTAGGAATTATACAGGGCATGCCCTTCAGAGGGTAGGAATCTTAAGGTATTGTCCTAGAATTCCACCTATCATTTGGAGAAATGTTAAAAATACTTTAATAATTTGGCAGCAGAATTTTTTAGCAATCCTTTAATATTTAATTATGCCATATTTCCTTATTCTAGAACTTATAAGAATGAATATTAATTTTATACCTATTTGTTCCATTCTTTAATTTCAACAAAAATCTCTCTTTTTCCCCCCTCTCCTCCATTATTCCCTCCCTCTCACTCAAATCCTTGGTATCACTTATTTACTCTTGCTGTGATCTTGAGCTGCTGAGATTTCCTGAGAGGGCAAACATTGGTGCTTTCACAATCTGGCACCATGCCTCTGCCCTCATTAGTGAATGCAGTTGTGCATATTAAAGAAATAAATCATTCTAGCGACTACACCATGTCAGAAGTAGCGTCACTTAAATGAAATTAGAATATTAACTTGGGATTCCTAAAAAAAAAAAAAAAAAGCCTCATTCCACATAAATTTGTTTTCCACACCAGTCTTCAAGCATAGTTTTTGTTTTGTTTTGTTTTGTGTTGCTTTCTTCTTCTTTAAAGAGATATCCTTTCAGAACTGAATAAAATAAAATTGGGACAACTGGCATTCGTCGGTGTGCTGCCCATGTCTTCTCCATTCCAAATGACTTTACATATCACCTTCACATTAGGACTTCCAAATCACAGTGAAGATCTCCTCTGACCAAAAGTATCCAATATCACACCTAACCTACTCCTAACATCGATGACATCAACATCTACAAAGTGACTTCTTGAGGAGTGACCTTGTTGTCTTGATTTTTTTTTTTATTGCCACAGATTACAGCACAGCACAGAGTAAAGTGCTTGATATATATTCACAAAATAGAATTGAAGGGTTCTACTCTTTAACCTGGCATTCAAACCTCTCCCATACATACTCTCCCACATATTTTCCAAATATTTTCGACTCCTGTTCCTTAGTTCCTCCATGCCTCAGTCAAGCAGAGTGTTCCCTTACTTGCTTTTCATTCCTCCAGTGTGGCACTTCTAATTGGACTAGTATCATCCTTAAAGGGCCATCTCAATGCAATTCTACTTGATGTGTGGACTCTTTGGTGATCAAACTCACTCTCCATCCCACCAGTTGGAAGTAATATCCCCATCTTTCAACAGTCATATTACTTTTTCTGTACCTCAATTATGAGTGTCTTTTATGTTACATTTTAAAATTGCTACTGGATTTTAATATTCTTAGGAGAGAGATTTGTATCTTCCACAAAGTTTGACACATACAGTAGACACAAAATAAATAAGTACTTCTTTGGAGAACCAAAACATCCTTATAAGCATTACAAAAAAAATGTCTTAATGCTCAAAAATTATTCCATAAAGTATCTGTCTTGACATTTTCTGTAACTTTAGATAATTACTAAGAAAAAGACGTTATAAACTATTATTTTTCTCTTCTTATTATCAAAACCCTTTTTGGAGTGATTAATATTTGGTAATCAATGATCTTTTGAGTTTTATCAATGTAATTATTCTAGTGTTTTAATTAATAGCATAAATATAAATTATTAGAGAAAGCTATTTTAAGAACTGAAGTATTTTTAAATATAATGTCATTTTTTATTTGGATATGATATTCTATATCCATTCTCATGACGAATCATCCAACTAAAGTCTAAAATGAAAATAAACCTCTTTTAGTACCTTTGTTATTGACAACACTATTTTCCAAAGGAATCCAAAATTACCTGAGTTTTATATGTTACAATTTGTGTTTAAAACTGAAGTATTTATTTTAAAGGGAAACATTTTACAAAATTTTATTAAGTTGTAATTTACATGGTGATGAGGAGGAGAGATGAAATAGAAAACTATGGAAGCTTCTATTCAGATTCCTGATGTTTTTCTGTTTTGACCTCCCATTAGCAAATATTTCAATTTTGTTTACATTTTTCACTAAGGCACACTTAAACATTTAGCTTATCTAAGGTGCAATGACCTGAATAATAGAAGCAGAGAAAACTGCTAATTTAGAGATTTTAAATGGATAAACCTTGTAAATGGATTATGGAAATTTAAACATAACAAGTCAGCTTCAATAATGTAGGTAATGCACTTTCACAATTTAACTGTGAACTTTTCAAATATTGGGTCATGTTTCTACTCAAAGTCAAGTATGAACAAGCCAAGGGTACATAAGAAAAAATTAAAGGCCTTCATAACTTTTAGGGACTTCTGATGTTTCCTACTTATGATATTTTTGGCACACAAATCTAGTAATCAAATTTTCCCTAACTTACTTCATTTAAATTTTTATTAGAATCAAACTTCCTATTACAGTGTAAATCTATTAGGGGCAGAGATGTGTGCTGTGATATTCATTCATTTTGCTTTCTATTCTTATGAGTTACACAGAGAGTAGTCGATAAATGTCCAGTGAATCAAACTGGGTAGTGCCTCGGAACCAAACTACTATTTTTCACCATAATTACTACAGAGAACATATGGAGCATGAACCCTGCCCTAAAAATTCTCATCGTCTCTCTCATCATTACCTGAAAAAACATTTCATCATAGTTTGAATCCTGTATGTTAGAGGTTGGCTGAGGCCTGAAATAAAGAGTGAAAATATGACAAATGGCCACTTATTGGTCATTAACTATCATGATTAGAGCAGCCTGCCTCTCAGAGTGAGGGTCAGCATTAAGAAATGAAACCATCCTTTAGAATATCCTCTTGATAGGAATGAAGCTGTTCATTATCTGATCATTAGGGTCCATGCCAAATAAAACACATCCCTCACACGACTCGTCCTAATTGTTCATTTAGTCATTGGCTTAAATGGGAAGCAATGAAAAAAGCAAGTGACTAAGTAACTGTACAATTTTAAATCCCTGACTATCTGCAAGATACTATTTAATGCTAACAAAAATACCTCAAGACAAATAACTATTAAGGGAAACTCAGAGATCATATATGGTGCCCAGCCACATATGGAAACTACAGTTATTGGTTCAGCCTAAAATTGTAATAATGAATTAATTCTTGCCTCTCTCTTGAAATAACAAATATCAAAGAACTAACCTCAAAGGCTTGAAAAACAATCGTTTCTCAAAATTATACATACATAAACTAAAGAATTATTATGGTTAGGAATGATGAGTAGGGAAAGCAGAAAAATAAAGCAAATGAAGTTAGAAATCCAGATGATAATGAATCTAGATATAAATAGAAAAGGAGATAAACAAAACCAACAGTCACAAATATCTTGGTGTTAGCAGCAAGATATAGCAAGATTCTTTATTATGCATTTGAGAATTCTGAGTTCTCATTAAATATTTACAAATCATTTTGTGACCCTGGGAAACATCAGCTATGCCACATAAGTCTCAATTTACTCTTTAATAAAAAGTAATTGCTACCTGCCTTAACTTATTGGGTTATTGGGAAGAATTAAGAAGCTGATTTAGAAATTCAAAACTATTTTTGGAAACATAAAAGCCAGAAGGAACTAGGGCTGACCTCCCTCCTCTTCTTGGCTGAGATCCTTGGACTATTGTCAGAAGAGATAAAAATGTCTGTTAGGAAGAATTAATATTAAAAAGAATTTTGATGCGTTCTTTGGTTCCTTGTCTTTATTTGCTTGGGTTCTGTACTTGGAGAGATAAACTAATTTGATATCAAGAATGAATTTAATTTCAAGAGTATACTTTTAAAACTCCCTCTTCCTCCTTGAGAGATATCTTTTGATCTAAAGAACTAAAAGATCTGGGGGTGTTCAAGAAAGAAAAAAAGACTTAGCATTTTTTAACAGTTTCACCTTAAGATGATGAAAGAGAACCTTAGTCTCTAAGTTATGTTCTGGTCCAGTCCATAAAAGTAGGAATGAAGTCATAGCTTCAGAGCTAAACCACATCCAGAATTTTTTTAAGTACATATTTAGTTCTTAGATCTCTGTGAAATCTGATGGTAGAAAAATAAGAATATGAGAATAATGGAATCTTGTTGCTGCTGTCTAGTCTTAAGACATGTCACTTATCCCAGAAACACACAGGACATGTGACAGTCCTAGGGCAGTGAAAGTGTTGGACTAAAGACAAAGAGCGGGGTGTTGAAACCACAAGATCACAAAAAGCAGAGAAGGAAAGCTGTTTTGTAAAGGGAGGAGAAAAACCGAAGAGGTGGTTATATAGAAAGATGTTCTGGAATTAGTTGTCATAAAAAGATACTGTAGGGCAGTTTAGAGGCCACATATGAATCATAAATTGACAGAAGGCAAAAATAAGAATTCCACCTATTGAAGGGAGAGGAAAGACAACAGCTTAAAGTCTGTAGCAACTGAGAGAATAGATGGTGCTTGGTGGCTTATAAAAAGGTAGTAGATGAAAAAGATGAAGGGGAATCTATAATAATAAAAGCATAATATGTAAATTGACCGAACGACCATCCAGACAGACAACCATGCTATGACACCCACTGGTGCCAGGCAGCCAAGTTGGGTGCAATGCGATTGGTCGGGGGCCCCACTGTTGCCCCACAATTGCCCTGCAGAGGGAGGCCTAGACCATCAGCCAGCGATCACCCTACAAAGGGAGGCCCAGGCCAGCCAAGCATTCGCACCCCACGCCTGTTGCCCACAGAGGGAGGCAACTGGTGGTGGGGAGGAGGGGCAGCGCCACACAGATGGCAAGCAGTGGCAGTGGTGGGGTGGGGCCAGCTGCTAGCAGCTGGAGGAAGGAAAGCCCCGATTGGCCCTGAACACCAGCCAGGCCTAAGAGCCCTACCTGAGTGGTTCCAGGCTGTGAGAGGGCTCAGGCTGGGCTGAGGGACACCCTCCCATCCCCCATACATGAATTTTGTGTACCTCTAGTATAGTGAATAATCTAGTAACTGCATGGTGACAGATAATTATTAGACTGAGTGTGATGTTCACATCTTAAGATATATAAATCTCAAATCACTATGTTATATACCTTAAACTAATATAATATTACATACCAATTATATTTTAATAAATAATATTTTCTTTATATTTTATTTTTTAATTTTTAAAAATATATTTTTATTGATTTCAGAGAGAAAGGAAAAGAGATAGAAACATCAATGATGAGAGAGAATCATTGATCAGCTGTCTCCTGCCCACCCCACACTGAAGATGAAGCCTGCAACCTGGGCATGTGCCCCGACCTGGGATAGAACTGTAACCTCCCAGTTCATAGATCAACACTCAACCACTGAGCAATACCAGCCTGGCTTAATTTTAATTTTTTTAAATACTCACCCAAGGAAATATTTTTTATCTATTTTAGAGAGAAAGGAAGGGGGACAAAGAGAGGGAGACATAGATGTGAGAGAAACATCAATCAATTGCCTCCAGTATGCACCCCAACCAGGAATTGAGCATAGATGTAGGCTTGACTGAGAATTGAACCTGCAGTCTTTTGGTGCATGGGACAATGCTCCAATCAATTGAACCACTGGCCAGGGCTAATTTTTTTTTTAATTACAGTTTACATTCAATCTTACTTCATATCAGTTTCAGGTGTACAGCATAGTGGTTAGACAATCACATACTTTATAAAGTGTTTCCCCTGGTACATCAAGTATCCATCTGGCACCATACATAGTTATTACAATATTACTGACTGTATTCCCTATGCTATACTTCACATCCCTGTGACTATTTTGTAATGACCAACTTGTACTTCTTAATCTCTTCATCTTTTTCACACAGCCCTCAGAGTCCCCACCCCTCTGGCAATCATCAGTCTGACCTCTGGATTTGAGTCTGTTTCTGTTTACTTTGCTCATTTATTTTTCTCTTTAGATTTCATATATACGTAAAATCAAATTGTATTTATCTTTAAAATTTAAAAAAAAGATAAAATGAGAGAATAGTTAAGAGGCTCTCAAGATAAGGAATAGACACTTATGGGTATCAATCTATGTAGTTGCAATGCTATACTACCACCATCTTGATTTTTTTTAATAAAAAACTTTGCATTTTCTTTTGCAATGGGTCCACAAATTATACAGCTGATCTTTCAAGGGATTTTTGTTTAGTGGTATCCTTCTGTCCCATACATAGAACCCCTTCTAAGCTTCCTTCTAACTATTTTATAATAATTCATTCACCATATCATGACTTTGGAGTGAATCAATTCTCCAAAGCTAGCAAACTCTTAATGGAGAGGATTTATAAGAATTGGCAGTAAAGATAGGGATAGAGGATGGAGAAATAATGGCAAGAAGAAAATTGTTATAAAAGTATGCTGATATTTTAAACAGAAATTTCCTTCATCTATCAACCATCACACATTTACTTTTATAAATATGCCTTGGGTACAATCAATAGTTAAGAGAATAGTTTCAAATATTTTTATCAAAACCAGAAAGAACTTTCCAGATAATAATTATTCCATATTTTCATTAATCAAATATTTAAGCAGCTCTTAATTTATTAATGAAACAATTAATTTGAAGAATATAAATAGGTACTTTTTTATGACTTATAAACTACTTGTCAGGGAAGCAAACTTTATAGACTTTTTTTTTTACTCTCCTTTTTTACTCCTATGCCAATTGTAAAAACCTAAATGATTTTAAAGAAAATATATCTCTTTTTTATGATGGCATACCAGACAGATTGAAAAAAAAAAAAGTCCATCTTGTTCAGTGATATAACACAAATATATTTTCTTAACAATGGTGTCAATAAATATTTTTTCTAGCTCACTGTATTTCTTCATTGATCAGCAATTTTGTTTCTGATAGCATGAAAAGTAAGTCACTTTCTATAACAGAAAGACTTCAGAGTCAAATTGCTCACTAATTTTAAAATTATTGATCCCAAACTGGTTTATTTCAGGAATCTACCTGCATTAGGTTAAATAACCCACCAAAACTTAGACTCATCATAAAAAACCAAAGCAGTGGAGAGCCCAGAATTCAGTGTGTTTTGTCAAAAGTGGAATGACCTTTGTTGGACTATTCTGAAAACCTCAAGAAGCAGATCTGATATGGAGTTGACTGGTATCACTGTTATGCTTCTAGTAGAGCATGATCTTCAATCAAGGATATAGCAAAAGTTCAAAGATGAAACATGTATGGGAAAAGACACGGATTCAGTCATTTTCTTGGATATTATATAATCTTTTGTGTTGGATCATATGATGAATAAGATAATAAGTTCTGTTTTTAGAAGAACAGTAAAAAACAGGTTTACTTTCTTTTTTATTTATAATTTTAAATCTGAAAGACAAACTAAATACATTTTCTAGGCCATAGAAATAAAAGAAAGATGATTATAAACAGAAATCCCATTTTATATCATTCTTGAACATTCTTGAAAACAAAAAATATATTAAACTAAAGAGAAGATATAGTCCATCTCTCTCACCATATATCTATCCTAATAAAAGGGTAATATGATAATTAGACTAGATGTCTTCTGGACCTCCTTCCAGACAAAGCTGCAGCAGCTGCAAGGCAGAGGCTCAGGCAGCCAGCAGCAGCAGTGAGGGCCCAGGAGCAGGCAGACGTGGAAACTGGCAGTGGCAGCAGCAGTGGGTGATGGGGGGCAATGCCTTCCCCTGATCTGCCAGGTTACCTCCCAGAGAGAGAGGCCAGACTGTGGCTTAGGTTGAGGGCCAAGGGAGAGGAAGTTAGGGGTGATCAGGCCAGCAGCGGGGGCAAGTTAGGGATGATCAGGCTGGCAGGGGGGCAAGGTAGGGGTGATCAGGACTGCAGGGGGGCAAGTTAAGGAAGATCAAGCCTGGCAGGCAGAGGGAGTTAGGGGCAACCAGGCAGGCAGGCAGATGGGTTAGGGGCAATGAGGTAGGCAGGCAAGCATTTAGAAGCCAGTGGTCCTGGATTGTGAGAAGGATGTTAGAGGTAATCAGGCAGGCAGGCAGGTGAGTGGTTAGGAGCCAATGGTCCCGGATTGTGAGAGGGATATAAACCAGCAGTTGGACAGCCCTCTCACAATCCAGGACTGCTGGCTCCTAAATGCTCACCTGCCTAATAGCCCCTAACCGCCTCTGTCTACCTGTCTAATCACACCTAACTGCCTCTGCCTTCCAGCCTGATCACCTTCTAACTATTCCCCTGCCTGTCTTATTGACTCCTAACTGCCCTCCCTGTCAGCCTATTCGCTCCCAACTGCCCTCCCCTGCTGGCTTGATCACCCCTAACTGCTTGCTCCCCTGACAGCTCCCCATGCTGCCCTAACAGCCTCTGCCTCAGCCTCCATTATGATGGCTTTGTCAGGAAGGAAGTTTAACATCTGGAAGATGTCCAGTCCACCAAGTTTAATTAGTATATTACCCTTTTATTAATATACATATAAAATGTGTGCATCTGGTGGGGAGTCCTTCTCACATCCAAGAGCCCTCAGGGGATGTCCAACTGATGGCTTAGGTCTGCTCCTCACTTCTGGCTAAATGGTGCTTCCTGTGGGAGCACACTTACCACCAGGGGGCAGCCCCTGCACTGAGTGTCTTCCCCCTGGTGATCAGTACATGTCATAGCAACTGGTCAATTTGCCATTTGGTCAATTTGGATATTAGCCTTTTATTATATAGGAAATGGGTGGATACACACACACACACACACACACACACTCTAGAGGCCGGTGCACAAAATTAGTGCACAGGGGTAAGGGGAAGTGTGTCCCTCAGCCCAGCTTGCACCCTCTCCAATCTGGGACCCCTTGAGGGATGTCCGACTGCCCTAGTGGGATCGGGCCTAAACGGGCAGTCGGACATCCCTCTCATAATCCAGGACTACTGGCTCCCAACTGCTCGCCTGCCTGCCTGATTGCCCCTAACCACTTCTGCCTGCCAGCCTTATTACCTCCTAACCACTCCTATGCCAGCCTGATTGATGCCTAACTGCTCCTCTGCCAGCCTGTTTGCCCCAACTTTCCTCCTCTGCCAGCCTGGTCACCCCTAACTGCCCTACCCTGCAGGGTTGATCGCCTCCAACTGACCTCCCTTGCAGGCCTGGTCCCTCTCAACTGCCCTCCCTTGCAGGCCTGGTCCCTCCCAACTGCCCTCCCCTGCCGGCCATCTTGTGGTGGCCATCTCTTTGTCCACATGGGGGCAGGATCTTTGACCACATGAGGGAAGCCATCTTGATCATGTGTGTTGGAGTGATGATCTGTATATTACTCTTTTATTAAATAGGATAGAGACCTGGTGCATGGGTGTGGGCCGGCTGGTTTGCCCTGAAGGGGTGTCCCAGATCAGTGGGGTTCCCTTGGGGCGTGGGGCAGCCTGGGCAAGGGGCCTGTGGTGGTTTGCAGGCCAGCCACACCCCCTGGTGACCCAAGGAGGCCCTGTTATCTGGAATTTATTTACCTTCTACAATTTAAACTTGGTAGCCTAAAGTGGAGCCAAGCCTCCTGCTCGATCCATGGCTGCTGCCATTTCTGTTTGGATTTGTTTACCTTCTATAATTGAAACTTTTATCCTTGACTGGAGGCCTGGGCCCACCAGAGTGTGTGGAAAGCTTGACTTCCTCTGTTGCCGGGGAAACCCAAGTTTCCCTTCTGGTAGCTATCTTGGTTGGGTTTATTTCCATACTCGCTCTGATTGGCTGGTGGGCGTGGTTTGTGGGTGTAGCAGAATGATCAATTTGCTTATTATTCTTTTATTAAGTAGAATATATATCCTAAAAAAGTATACACATATTTTGATTCAAGAGTGTTTATTAAAATACATTTCATTTTCAAAATTGAGCTATATAAGTCATATATATATATATATATATATATATATATATATATATGGTATATCTTCTGATTGCTAATAGGAGCCAGTGGGCTCAAAAGAAATATACAGAGCACCTGATATACTTAGCATTCCTAAATAACATTTTACTAATTTAGGATTTAAGTAATAACTTAAATAATCTTCAGGTTTTCACCCTAAGTGGAGCTTTAATGTCTCATAGAAAAATTCGGATGCCATTTCTGGCCTTCTGATGACAGTGTGAGGGCATATGAACACATGGAAGACTAAGAGAGCAAAAGTGTTTATCTTGTACCTGGGGTAGAAACAAGAAGATTCTTACATCTGAGGGGCAAGCTTAGGGATAGGTTTAGATGAGGCCATGGCTGATACCATTTGCTCCTTGGAGAACAAGTACGTAAGAAAGAGGCTCTATTTTATTTTACTATTTTTTTCATTTTTTATTAAGATATTATATGTGTACATATCTTACCAATTTCCCCCCTCTCCCATACATGCCCTCCCTCCCCAGAGTTTTGCGTCCATTGGTTATGCTTATATGCATGCATACAAGTCCTTTGATTGATCTCTTATCTCCCCCATATCTCCCTACCTTCCCCACAGTAATTTGACAGTCTGTTGTTTGTTGCTTTACTGTCTCTGTATCTATCTTTTTTGTTCATCAGTTTATAATGTTCCTTATTATCCATAAAAGAGGCCCTATTTTAAAACGTCTTCTAGTGTTTCACCATTATAATGCCTCCTTTCATACTGTGTTAACAACCATAGCTCACCATCGCCACCTAAGGAAAGGGTTGAACAGGGAACAAGTCTCAGAAAATAAATTGCTCTTTCAGTTTCTCCAACATCTACATTTCTGCCTGGGTCTTGAAAGGTCCATAGTGTAGTGAGAACAGTGAACATATATCAAATGACATTCCCATACTGCCTATTTAAGCAAGGGCTTGACTATGTGATAGAAACTTATGCTACAGGGTGATGGTATTGTGGCCTCAGAAATGCTTAATATTCTATTGATTATATGCCATCCACAGGAGGTAGCCAGACTTCCCTTTTTAAAAGCGATTATAAAAGAAGCAATGTTGATTATAGGAATTCTGAAAAATTCCATTCAATAAGCTAGGGCAGAAATAGAATCTTTGGGAGTCTGCCCATCCCTGAGAAAGGAGGAATACTTATGACCCAGGGAATCAGTCACAATTTTAATCTATTAAAATGATCACATCCCATAACAATTACATTTTCAAAAATATTTTAATGGCTGCATAATATCCCATTATACAGATATAACATAACATAATTAATTTTATACTGTTGAATATTCATTTTGTAATAGTTTTTTATTCTAAGAAAGATATGACAACTATCTTTATACATTAATACCAATGTATATTTTTAACACTTTCTTTGAACGTGAAATTAATAGTTTAATAAGCTGGATATTTTCAAAGTAGTAATATATCACTCACTCCAAAAATGTGTCAAAATTTATTCCCACAAGCAACATATATAATATTGCAACTATACTACTTTTACAATACATGCCATCTTTTTAATATATTCCAATAAGACTGGCAGAAGTTATATTAATTGTTGCTTAATTTTCATTTATGTCCTGAATATGAAGGGTACTAACCTTTTTTTTTTTCCCCTCAGTTAACCGTTCAGCAACGGCACACTGTAGGCCACAAGAATGAACTGATCAAAAAAACATGATCACTGGTGCAAAACTTTTTAGAAAAGCAAGCTCCTGTGACTACAAAGAAGCAACAATAACAAATATAAATGAATTGACATATGTGGCAGGAAAATTAAGCTATTACAGAAAAACATTTGGTTTATAGTTAATTCAAAGTGGCTAATGTGTTATAACTAACTCATTCAATAAATATTTGTTCCATATGTCTTTTTTTCAGAATATTGATACAGGTCTAATATTTTCCAACATAAAACAGGACATTTTCATTTGATATACCTATAAAGAACAAAATTAATTCGATAACTCATGGTAAATAAAACTTAAAAATATATAGAAATATGAGTTTTTATGGATACCATGGAAACTTTGCATGCAGTCAGTAATTCTCACATTGTTTTTAGAGCATGTAAACTTGTTAGAAGAACAGCTAATAGCAGGAATGACAGATCTGGCAGAGGACATTCTTAAGGTAAAGACAGAAGTCCTGGAATTAAACCTGAAACACCCAGAAAAAGCAAATGAATGTAAGACATACTTTATTTGAAGGCCTCTTATGGGCATAAATAGAATTCAGGTAAATAGTGTGATCCACTAGGAAACGAAAAGGAAGCTGGGAAGCCTGGGGTGTAATCGAAGCCAACCTGGCCCGCCTGGAAGAAGAGACAGTACAGCACATGGCATCACATTAACACGGGGCTTCCTGCTGAGGGGCCGCCCACCAGATACACAGCTTCCCTCGGGAGGCACAGATCTCAGTCTTGGGAAATACCAGCAGATGATTCCTTAATAAGAAATCACCTTTTAATCTTCTTGGACCTCGTGTAAGTAAGCTTCCTTGAGAAATATCAGAGTTTCTATGTTTCTCAGAAGATATCAAACTCCAACAGATTTCACCGAAACCGGTTTGGCTCAGTGGATAGAGCGTCAGCCTGTGGACTGAAAGGTCCTGGGTTCAATTCTGGTCAAGGGCATGTACCTCGGTTGCGGGCACATCGCCAGCAGGGGGTGTGCAAGAGGCAGCTGATTGATGATTCTCTCTCATCAATGTTTCTAACTCTCTATCCCTCTCTCTCTTCCTCTCTGTAAAAAATCAATAAAATATATTTAAAAAAAAAAACAAAAACAAAACTCCAACAGATTTCACCAAAAGGATGATCTGATAATAAATGATGGTTTAATTAATGAAGCTGACTCTAACTTTTCAGTGGCTCCATTCCACTCCAAAGACATACATCCTGTTATTGTAAAATAAAGCTGTCACTGCATTCCAACTTACTCCTTTGTTTCTTTAAGCAGCTAGAATTATCTTTTTGTACTTAAGAAAAGGTATCTATAAATCCTGAAAAATTGTTGTCATGATATAAAACGTGACAACTTCACATTTTCTCCATTTCTATGATAGGTTGGGTTGGCACATTATCATTTGGCTTGACTTTATTCAATTTCTCTTCTGCATAGGTAAGTGATATGAGGTTCCAGGTGACTGGGTATTTTGCCATCCTTACACACATAATTTCCTACTTGGCTTCCTTATGCCATGTAGACTGGAACACGTTCAATACACTGAAGTGCAAAGGATTTCCTACATTTACATTTTAAATATTTCATTATCACATGTACCTTCCATAAATCTGGATCATTCCCTCTTCTCAGCTAACAGAGGCTGTGCTCTCAGCAAGCCTATATTAGTAAAACTATAGTTAACCAAGGAGGTCAAATATGAGGCATTCTGGCTGAACTACAGGTAACCTTTAAGTCAATTAAGCCTTTGAATTTCCCCCCATATCGTTTATAAATATCCACTTTATTGCCTTAGAAATTTTAGAGCAAATGTGATATTGCTCTGATTCAACATTTCATGCTGTTTGGGGATCATCTTTATGAATATCAATTATTGTTGTAATGCATATGTAGCCAATACTGAAAATTTAAACGCATCTTTAAAAACTTTAAAACACTGATTGAAACAGAAACTAAATCTGAAGTAACTTTTATCCGTACATGCCAGGTACTGGGGAGAGAACTGAATTAAGAGAAGAGAAATTGAATAAAGTCAAGCCAAATGATAATGTGCCAACCCAACCTATCATAGAAATGGGGAAAATGTGAAGTTGTCACGTTTTATAGCACAGCCCAGCCTTTGGGTGGCCCTGAGCTCCCCTGAGCCAAAAATTTCTTTGTTGGGTCTTAAGGAAACAGAAAGTTTACCTCTCCTGGATCACTACTAAGACACCCAGAATGTTGACACTCTCAGGACTCCTGCTCACTTAGTTAACAGAGGATATTGGCGGTATTTCTATTATTGGGAACTGGGATCCAAATGCGGGTGGTAAATATGCTGAGGCTTTTGGCATAACAACTTCAAAAACTGATACATGTCCTCTTTGTAAATACATGTTAGTGAACATATTCATAATAAAGATGAATTTTTATTGCTAAACCAGCATGAATAGCCACTTAAAAAAAAATCTGTATATCGCCGAAACCGGTTTGGCTCAATGGATAGAGCGTCGGCTTGGGGACTGAAAGGTCCCGGGTTCGATTCCGGTCAAGGGCATGTACCTTGGTTGTGGGCATATCCCCAGTAGGGGGTGTGCAGGAGGCAGCTGATTGATGACTCTCTCTCATCGATGTTTCTAACTCTCTATCTCTCTCCCTTCCTCTCTGTACAAAATCAATAAAATATATTTTTAAAAAATCTGTATATCACTTCTAAATTGCTGAGATCCACATGATGTTCAAAGAGACACTATGTCCTCTGGTCAATGCACAGGTTACAGGAGAGAAATGAGGGTGAAGGGTTAAAGATAAGGGTAAAAACCCAGTATCGATTAGAAGTAGGACAGGTAATTTATTTTCCCTGCTTTGTTTATGGAAGAAAAGCTCTTTGTAAATGGAATATGACTAACAGAAACAAGCACATTGTCTCAATTGGCAAATATCCATAAATAAAGAGGAAAATTATAGAAGGGAGACCCATCAGAAAGCTGCCATGAGAAGAAATATAAAATGAATCTAGAGCCATAACATTTTATTGTTTATATCCTAAAGAATTTGAATATAGGGTGAGTTACAGGAGAAAGAAACAGAGATTTAGTTATTACTGATTAAACCTTGAACAAAAGAAAATCATTAATATTGCTCATAAGAAATTAAAAGCTTATTAGTTATTTCTATTCGCACAAGACTTACTGAAAGCCAATTCAGACATCATCGCCTGTCCATAGTTCAAAAACTCCGATCCCCAAACTCCCATCCACATATGCACAGCAACTCCTGAGAAAGCAGGCTCTAAGGCTGAGGCTCAGCCCCTGCCCTGTGCGCCCTTGTCCTCTCCTGAGCTCGGTGCTGCTTCACCTCTTCACACCTGGGAGTTGTTGACAGGCCCTTGGTGCTCTTCAAGCCCTACTTTACCTCACAGACTGATGGATACTTTCTCTCACAAACAGAAGTTAAAAGTACTTTCTCCTCTTACTCAACATGTCTCAAGTGAATTAATTACCTTCTCACTAAAACTGGCTCCCTTCTCCCAATAGTCCATGCTCAGTTCATGGCGATCGCCAAGCGCTTCCTACTCAAACCTGAACTGTCTTTCAGCTACATCACTATTGCTACTGCTCTAGCCATGCATCTCCTCCCCCAGACACTCCAGTATTACCCGAGGGCCATCTCTCACACAAATCTTGCTGGCCTCACATCCACCTTTGATAAAGCCATCAGAGAGATCTTTATAAAACGTACAACTAGTCAAATTACTCCCCTGATTACCATCCATCAGTGATTCTCACACCTAAGCTCTTAATGATTTCCTCAGCCTACACAAAAGTTTCTCAAGTTCCAGGTGCAGCCTACATCTCCAGCGATAGATAGATAGATAGATAGATAGATAGATAGATAGATTGATTTTTTACAGAGAGGAAGGGAGAGGGAAAGTTAGAAACATCGATGAGAGAGAAACATCGATCAGCTGCCTCCTGCACACTCCCCAACCAAGGTGCATGCCCTTGACCAGAATCAAACCTGGGACCCCAGGCCAACACTCTATCCACTCGGCCAAACCAGCCAGGGCTCCAGCTTTAACTCTAATATGTCTCAAGTGGAATTAATTACCTTCTCGCTAAAACTGGTTCCCATCTCAATAGTCCTGGCTCTGTTCGTGGCAATCACCAAGTACTTCCCATTCAAACCTGAAATGTTCCTCAGCTTCGTCACTATTACTACTGCTCTACACCATGCACCCCTCCCCCAGACACTGCAGCACTACCCCAGTGCCAACTCTCACACAAATCTTGCTGGCAGGTTTACAGTAGTCGTATTCCATTCTTAACATGCTTGGGCTCCCGGTTTGGGTTTCTGCCATATCAAACACCTTGAAGCCCCACACACAAGCTCTGCAGCTGCATGCCCCTGACCTTTTATAAAACAGCCTTCAGCTCACCTTCCACACCTGCTGACGCTCTACCTTCTCCAGAAGGATGCCATGGACTACTTTTAGCTGTTATAATGTCCTACCAGCTTTTTCACCCAAATCTAACCCATCATACCATTAATTACTCTAAAGTAGCTGTTATCGTGTAAAAATTTAACTATCAATGACTCTGGGCAATCATTAAAGGCGAAAACTGAGAGACTTCTATCTCAATGACCCTAGCACCCACTACATGACTTGGTTTTAATAAAACTTTATTTAATCAGACTGAACTTTCACTCCAGTTTCTGATCTAAGTATGACTCGGTAGATTTCCAGAAGTAAATCCGTTGGTATTTTAATCCTACACAGCAGAGATCTAAAATGAAATATTATTCCACAGCATTCAGATAATGTTCAAAACCTTCCAGAGCAGTTTAGTCTTTGTTAGATAATCTACATTAATGGCCTTCTGTGTTTCCAGACTAGAGAATCACAAGCAACATGCAGCTGGTAATACAGGTCCTTACTCCATTGGGATAATCATGAGATTTATAGTGACCCTCATCCTTCATTACAGGATTCATATGACCTAAAAAAATGTTTCTAACATGCTTTCTGCTACCCTAAATATGCCATTTGTTCACCAAGCACTCAACTCTCTCACTAGCTCTCTGCCCTGCCATATCACATATCTTTTATTGCCCTCTGTGGCAGGTGTGATAGCAGCTTTTTATTCTTCCTTTTCTGAGTGTCATTTTCCTGGAAGTGCCAACCCCTTGCCTCTCCCTTGCTGATAGTAGCTCTATAGACCTGTCACATCTCATGTAAGTCTTTGCTTTGTTGAAAGAACTTGGGACTCTGTCCATGGTGCTCCGACAAAAGTAACGTCAACTGCAAAGTGCAGCAGAAGTGGCTGCCCTTCAGAGCCTCTCCATGGAGAGCAGGCGGCAGGAGGGGTCGTGGGCCAGGGCCCATGTTACCCAAGACAGCCGAAGCCCTACCTCACCTGAAATTTCCAGTGTGACTCTCGGCACTAAGGAAACTTTTTGGATGAGGGGAAGGGATAACTGGGGGGGGGGGGGGGGGGGGGGGGGAATCATGCTATTATAAAAGTGTCAGTAACTTCTAGTTAATTTACCTAGTAAAAACAATATGTATTGTAATTGTGTGCCTTCATAAGAATTGGTTTGAAAGGCACAAAGGCGTTCAGGATTTTTTTTTTCTTTTCAAATAACCTTCGTTTTACATTTCTTAGATGCAAAATATTTATTCCAACAATTCTAAACCATTAACCGCTGCCAGAGTCCTCTTCCAGAAACATAAATAAGTCAATATCATTCTACTGTGTACATACTGAGGTGACCCAGGTATCCCTATGGGTGAGATAGAGACCCTTTACTATCTCACCTTTCCAGCCTCACCTTAGGTTATACCTTTATCTATGCCCATTAACTTATCATTCTACTGTGTACATACTGAGGTGACCCAGGTATCCCTATGGGTGAGATAGAGACCCTTTACTATCTCACCTTTCCAGCCTCACCTTAGGTTATACCTTTATCTATGCCCATTATCTATGCCCATTAACTTCAATCAACAAGACTCTCTGGTGATTTCTTTTATTGTGCCATGCTCTCAATGTGCCATGCATGCTGCTACAGAAGGTATTCCCCACCTGTAATGTGATATCGCTCTCCACCCACTTTCATCTTCTCACTCCTAAGATGCAGTTAGGGGCCACCTTCCCTGGGACATCTGTCTCCCTGTGTGTCCATCCTCTGCCCCTCCTTTGTTCAGAGGTTCTCCTCGCTAGTGGTTCACCTGCAGGACACCATTACTATGACATTTACTCCTCTGTACCTCAGCGCTCTGCCTAGTGGTCTACCGTCTGCCACAGGAGTGTGAATTATTTGGAGAGAGGGAAAAGCCTCAGATAGCTCAGTTATCACAATAGTTGATAGCATCTCATTAATGCCTACTGAATTAATGAATATATGATATTGAGAAACCAAAGCTAACTTTTCATTTGAATGTCCTAAAGAAGATATTTTGAATAGTTATTTTTGCAAAATAGATAAAAGAAAAAGTAACTTTTTCGCAAACAGGAATTTTCCATTTGAATGATGGGACCCTTCAAATATCCAGGACTTCCAATGCTTATAAGGGTTTAAAATGATTAACTACTAGATAGGAAATCTAGAGAAAGAGAGAATTTTAACAGAAATATCTAATATCTATTTAAAATAAACCAAATGAAAAGAACATGCAAATAGCAATAAAATATGCTTCTGAAACATTAATCAAGGGAACTATAATTCAATTTCCATGTGTGACTTGCACTCCTTTTAGAAAAATGTTCATTGTGTAATACAAAGATTAATCGGTTTCTAACCCCAGAAATTTCATATGTAAACTCCTAGAGGTAAGATTTATTGTGTGTTACTTTTCCTTGTGTGCAGATCAATTATATTGAAATAATCTATGTTTATGTCTATTTTCTTAGCAAGGCTATAAAGACTTTAAGACCCTGGCCATGTCTTATTCATGTTTGCATCACTAGGACTTAACGTAGTGCCTCAATACCTGGGAGATATTCTATACTTATTGAACTGAATTCTGTATTAGAATTTTATTGTTCTATTTAATATGTCACATCCAGTAGACAATAAATGTCTCCCTTCAAAAGGCATTTTTTAAACAATGCATACTATGTAGCTCAAAATCAAGACATTGTGGAATATAGCTAAAAATACCTAAACGTTGGGAGTGTATATGTTTGTTTTTCAACTTTCCAAGCTTCTAAGAAGAATCTACAAAGTTTCATATAATGATGCCCTCAGGTTCTGATGTCTATGTAGATCAAAATTTTCCCTTAAAAATTTAATTCAAATTATTAATGTATAATATACACTCAAATCTAAAAAAAACAGGTAGCAAGATATACAATGTAAAATTTACAAATACATTTTTAGAAACTTCCTACTTTAAATAATAAATATAAACTACAGCCTATTGAGCCCAGCCGGCATGGCTCAGCGGTTGAGCATCGACCTATGAACTAGAAGGTCATGGTTCAATTCCTGGTCAGGACATGCCTGTGTTGCCAGCTCAATCCCCAGTGTGGGGTGTGCAGGAGGCAGTCAATTAATAAAAATAAATTAGACAGATAGATAGATAGATAGATAGTTAGAGATATATAGATAGATATAATAAAAGGCTAATATGTAAATCAACCAAACAATAGAATGACTGGTTACTATGACATACACTGACCACCAGGGGGCAGATGCTCAATGCAGGGGCTGTCCTCTGGTGGTCAGTGCATTCCCACAGGGATAAAGCCACTCAGCCAGAAGCTGGGCTCACACCTGGAGCCTCTCCTGCCTCTGTGGCAGCCCTAAGGATGTCTGACTGTCAGCTTAGGCCCACTACCCTGTAGGAGCCTGAGGGCTCCTGAACTGCAAGAGGGTGCAGGCTGGGCTGAGGGAGCCCCCCACCACCCAGTGGAATTTCATGAACCGGGCTTCTAGTGTATATATATAAAAGACAAACTATTGAATGCATGAGTGAGGCACACAGACAAGTCATTGCATTGTAGCTGCCTCAGGAAATCAAACCATCTCTAACCCATTTAAGACCAACTTATAAAACTATGGTTGGTAACTGAACACATTTTTTGCTTAAATCTTTCATAGATACAACATCTGTCAAACAGCCAACATGCCTGACCCAGCTGTACTGAGTAAGCCCTACAGATTATTTGTCAAACAAATTCAGTAACCCAATATTTGTTTCTTTATTTTAAAATTTAATTGGTATGCAAATAGGGCAATAGGACAGCATTTGTGCTGGATACAGTTGTCACTTCAGATTCTGGGAATGCTCATTATCATGCTTACAGATGTTTTTTCCCCACCTAACATCTGCCAATACTACCTAAACCCCAGGAAGTCCACAAACCTGTGCAAACTTCTTCTCACGGTGGATCTCTTTCTCTGTTATCTGTTTCACGCACACTAATTTCGTGCAGCTGAGGCCTCTGTACGCCAAAATTATGCCTGATTCCTAACACTTCTGCCTCCAGAGTTTTAGGTTTGAAATTGAACAGACACGGAGCCAATTTATCATAGGATGACATGTGTCATGCTCACGGTATTACCAAAGGAACCCTGGTATGCACTATATTTATCCTTTTGTTGTCAACATGGACAAAGACAACACACGATGGAGAAGCTATTATGTTTTTAATAATATGACATATACTTGAAAAGTAGAACATTAAATACCATCATCTTCAAAATGTGGTATTAGATGATTCAGCTTAAGCTCAGAGTTTCTTTTATCAAATAAGCATCTGACATTCAAGAACACATCCTATTGAACTGAGAATAACAAACAAAAGCATTGAAAAAGATAATGCTTTTTTCAAACCAACCATTTATTTCTTCTACGTATCTCATTTTCCCATAAATTCTAAGCATGCCTAATGATAGCTTTATCTTGAATACAATACAAATTCATATCATGTATCTTTTGTTAACAAATATAAATGTCTAAGAGCTCCCTCATTCCATCTTTTAGTCACTAATATACGTACTTTTATGATGCTTTTTTGTGTTTCTAAAGCAAACATATACAGAGGTAGCAATATTTCAACCATAAACCTAATAGCCAAAAGGAAAAAGCTTTTCATTCGAAGCAAGTTTAATAAAAAGCCCAAAACTTGAGGCAAAACTTTCAACTGTGAAGCTGGCGGATCACAGAGTGAAATCTTAACACCTCCTCAGAGATCCACTTCTTTATCTGGAACAAACATCTGTTCAAGCCAAACCTGGCAGCTAGTTGCTCATTTCAATGTGTAATTAATTTAGATTTCCAAAATTCCTCCAATTGATTTAACATTTGCAAATATTATCCACAAAAATAAAGAGAAAACAAGACCTAAATTCCAGCAGGTTTTAGATTTTGATATGTAATAATCTGGTATAAAGAACAAATATGAAAAACTTTAATATTGCTTATATACAAGTATAGTTACAAACATCACTTAAGGGCTAAACCTCTCAAATTTGATGGTGGATTTGCTAAACATAAGCTCAAGCCTTTCCTAAACAATGCTACTCAAGGAATATTTTATTAATATTGCTATTAATTACTATAATTGCGCTCAGGAAATAATGGACTAATTCAAAATGATAACTGAATAAAGTTCAATGAAAGTACAATTTAAGAAGATCTGGACAGGGTTAAGGAAACTATCGTAATACAAGAGGATAAGGAAGTATTCTCAAAAACAGGAAGCTATTGCCACATCTGGACCTGAATGGGGAGAGAAAGGCGCTACAGGAGCCCTGGTGGAGGGGATAAGGGGGGTTACCAGAGCCCTGGTGGACAATTTGCCTAACAGGAGCTGTGGCCTGAGTAAAAGAGCCCAACTACTGCCAATCCTCTTCCTGGCAGGGAAGGAACAGATGGAATAAACACCTGATATTTTTTCCTCCACCTTTCAACAGTCCACTGTCTTCCAACAGAAAGCCAGAGGTCAAGGAGATCCTGGTGAGGCCATGGCACAAAGGAAAGCAGAGACGGGGAAATGTCAATCTGCAGGGGCAAGTGGAAGACATTCTGCACGTGACTTTCTCTACAATGTCGCTTTCACCCACTGCAAAATGGTACAGTCCTGAGGGTCTGATAGAGAAGATCTCGAATCCCTTCCTATAAAAGTTACATAAACTCCTTAAGTAAAGTCTAGGAGTTCTGGTATATACCAGAACTCGAAGAGAAAAACTTCATTCTCTAAAATATGTGCATCCTCAGTGGGATGTTCAAACCCCCACAACCAAACTACCAAGTCCCTACTGGCTGAGAGAATTTTGGATGTCAAAATTTCCTACAGCCAAGGAAAACTGCAGTCTCCTGGTAAACTGATGCTAAGAAATCACCATCGTAGCAATATCTAGAAGAATATTATGAGCTCACTTCTTATAAGCATAAAGACTATTTCTGATAGTGCTTGAATGGCCCCATCTGAGTTGTACGACAAATTTTAAATACCATCTAACTTTTTACCCGAGAATAAAATACCATCTAGATCCAATATCTCTTTTCCACTTCCATCTTGCTTTTTTTTTTTTTAATTTAATTAAGAAATTTCTACACCTTCTTCATCCAATTATCTATTGAAGCACACTTTTGTTGTTTCCATGTCTTGGACACCAGAAATATTGCTTCACTGGACAGAGGGGTGAATATATTAAAGTATCCTTCAATAGATGTTTGATAAAGAAGAATATGATACATAGGTGCAACGGAATATTACTCATCCATTAGAAAAGATGAAATACTGCCATTTGCAACAACATGATGGATCTTGAGAATATTGTGCCAAGCAAAATATGCTGAACAGAAAAGTTAAGAACCATATGATTTCACTCACATGTGGGATATAAAACAGAAAGCAACAAATGGAAACTCATAGACCCAGACAACAGTACAGTGGTTACCAGAGGGAAGGGGTAAGGAGGTAGTAAAAAGTAAAGGAAGTCAAATATATGGTGATGGAATATTTGACTTGGGTGATGGGCACACAATGTAATATACAGATGATATAGCATAGAATTGTACACTTGAATCCTATATATGTAAATTAACCAATGTCATCCCAATAAATTAAATTTTGCAACATACTGAAAGAAAAAAAAAAGAACTTTCCACATAAGTGACCTAATTACACAATTTGACACAAAGCTACCAATTTTTAATATTATCTATCATACTGGGGGTTATGATTTGAACTTAGGAATTTGGCAGAGGACACAAATCTTCAGTCCATAGCATGTACACTACTTTAATTAATCATGATAAAATGTGGTAATATATATATATATGATATTTCTCCCTTCATTAATGATCATCTGAGGCTCAGAGAGATAAAGTAGCTTCCCTGAGCTCACATAGCTATGGCCTGGTGTCATGACTCAAACCTGCTTTTCATGTCTGTGATCTATTCTCTAAGCCACAACTACCTTGTGATGTAGCTGGGATGTCTAGTACCCTTTCACTGACTAATCAGCCCATACAATGTCATAACTCTGTACACCTCCTGCCCTGATTTATAATATAGCTGCTACTATTTTCACCTAACAAACTTTCAGCAGACATTCATGAAATATTTGCTTTGTACCAATGTAATAGACTATGGGAATATGAAAATGAATTATCATAAAACCCTCAAGGTTAAGCAGCACTGGGTTAATGATGGATATAAGCTAGTCTTGAACAATCTGCCCCAATTTTTTTTTTCTAGCCTCAAATGAAGTCTTTCCCCATTGATCCTTGGAAGATATGTACTTGGCACTAATTATCTTGGACCTTGGCCTTTTTTGCATATTCACCAACTACATGACTAGGTTAAGTTCAGAGCCGAGTCTTTATATTCCTCACTGAAATTTTCCTCATCCCTCACTTATGATGAATACTTTATAGCAAGCTTCTTTCGGGGAAGATTTCCTTATTTCTTATGAGATACGAGGCACCATGCCAAATTCAGAAATAACTGGTGGGGAAAAGCATACAAATCCTCTCTAGGAACCCCTCTGAAAATTTTATAGTATCTTGGAATATACAGACATGAAAATAGTCATTTATAATGGATACAATATGATAAGCCTTATAACAATGAAGCAAGTGTTTCTGATTTGTCCCTGTAACTTGATAAAGGCAACCAGGGGACTACAGGACGGGTGTGAAACTTGCTTGCATCCCACCTTCCACATGCATGTCCAGGGCAGAGAGTACAAAATATGCCATTACGAAGCCAATGTCTCTGTGTCTTTAATGACCTAAATTTGTTATCTTTAAATTAAATTCCATCTCGGTGCTGTTATAGAGTTCTGTTCTTCAAAGAGACTAAAATATAATAATATATTTTGTATTTTTAATAATATGTATAATCAGTGAAATCTATAAGGTCCAGCAGGTATTTCTATGTTCTCTTTGGTACTGCAATTTGGGAATACCATTTATAAATATAAATATTATATTTACTATGAGTAGCACAGACACATATACACAATATATCCCAACATTCATATCTGAATCATGGAATATAAAAATGCCAGATTAAGCTAAAGCTTAATAGTCTTAACTTCATTCACTCAGTGCAGATGAACATTTGCCATATACCTAGTTCTAAGCAATGATTTTCATTCATTAAACAGCAAAGCCACTTCTTCCTGCAAGAATTACTGAGCCAGAAAAAAACAGAAATGTGTATTTGTATTATTATGCATATAAACTTACTGATGTTGAAAGGATTAACTTGCAGATCAATAAGGGAGAAATTCATTACACCAATCAGCGCCACTAAGTAGAACTATACAAGATGCATCACTCTAAGTTGAAATGGAATTTACATCAGTATTGCTACAGCCTAAAACAAACCATAAAATGAAATCAACACATTGTACCAGGAAATTTTGCATAAACAATCTGATGGATTCTAATACATTAGGGCTGCCTGTACACCAGCCTCTCAGGTTGTATGAAAAATGTTGAGATCAATGGATGCTGATGAGCAATATTTAAATGAATTTCTAAATGACTATAATAAAAAATTTAGTTGACTCAACCCCTGCTGTTCTTGGCTGTAAAGTTATGAGCTCTATTTACCTGAAAGCATGTATGCCTATTAGACTTGGCAGGAGTTTCTCAACCTTGCTATTAAGGAGAATATCTATTTAAAATGAACCAAGCATCGGGCTATAACAAATCTGTTACTCAGACTAAGATGAAGCAGCATAATAAAATCATGTACATGATGCAAAGAGCAGAAGAGAAGAAATCTTCATGGTTTTTCTTAACTGTTTTTGTGAGCAAAAATTTTTCATAAACTGTGGCCAACATTAACTTTCATGGGTATTAACTATAAAATGTCTAAATAAAAAGTAACACAACAAAATGCAAAATGAATTAAAAGTGTATAGAATATATTAAAAATGGATCTTTTAACAACTTTACACACTTTTCTGGAGAAAAGAAAAAACTGTGGAGCTAATGAAGAAATTATTGGTTGAATGTGAAAACTGAAACCAGAAACAAAAAATTGTGGACCTAATGAAGAAATTATGGTTGAATGTGAAAACTGAAACCAGGAAGATTATCAAATCAGGGGTATAATTTGTAAAAGAATGAAATAAGTGGCTCAGTTTTGGGGGCATCGTCCCATATACCAAATGGTTGCAGGTTCAATTCCAAGTCAGGGGACATATCTAGGTTGTGGATTCTATCACTGGTTGGGGCGTGTATGGGTGGCAACCAATCAACCCAATCAACACTTCTCTCTCACAGTGATTATATATATATATATATATATATATATATATATATATATATATATATATCACTCCCTTGCTCTTTCTCAAAAATCAATAAGCATAAATTTGGTTAAGGAAAGAAGGAAGAGGAGAAGGAAGAGGAAGAGGAGGAGGAGGAGGATGATAAGAAGGAGGTAGAGGAGGAAGATAAGAAGGAGGTAGAGGAGGAAGAGGGGGAGGAAGGGGAAAGGGAAGAGGGGGAAAAAGAGAGGGGGAAAATAGAGGAAAGAGGAGGTAGAAATAAATAAAAGAAGAATACTGTGAGATGAGCAGAGTTTTAGCACTCAATGCTATTCAGATGTAATACACCAAAATTTGAGAATATAAAAAGGAGAGAAATATTCTTGCAGGAAAATACAGGTAGCTAGCAGAAACTACTTTACTGAAATTCAGAATAGAAAAATGTTTGTTTTTAGACCAACTCATTCTTATAACATTAAAGAAATTAAAGACTGAAATTACAGGGCAAAAGTACATGAATATGAAATACACTATTTCCAATGTACCAGAGCAGAAATCTGTACTTTAAAATGCATCTTTTTAAAAAGCTTCCACACCTTTCTTGAGGCTGAGAAAAATTTGTACATCTTATGAAGAAGGGAATAAAGTCTGTAAAACAGTCTAGTATTATCACCAACAGAAATTAAACCAGGGTATAAAAATGAAGATAATATGAAATATGGCTAAAGAGAACTATTTATAGTGAACTCAAAGAGCTAAAGATCATGTGCATGCGTTTGTGTGTGTGTGTATGATCTGTAAATTTGATATACATGCTAATGATATACGTGAGGATATTTTTTTTCAAATGGATCAATAAACAGTGAGGGAAACAATAAGTAACCCTAAAATTGAAGCTATTATTTTATCTTTGGTAATAAAATATTAAATTGGTACATTTTTGTGTTTGCAGGAAACAGATTAGCAAGAGAAAAATTCCAATTAATGTTTTGTAATTATAAAATTAGATGTCAAAAATTGATATCAGATCAACAACCTGTCTAGACATATTTATGGATTATCTGTCCTGAGTCACATATTCTTCTTTGTGATAGGAAAAGTATTATAACATCCCTTTCCAAAACAGAAAGGGACTGCCAGCACGGATGAGTGCTACTCTTGATGGTTCCACTGAGGGCTGTGCGGATAGCAGAAATTTCAATTTAGACCATGTTGATAGGCTTGGCTGGTTGATCTGTCCATGTAGGGACTAACTAATGTTTAGGTGGGGAAATGCATCACAGAGGTTGGGGGAAGAATAGAATCAGGGTACTTATTACTCTGCCCTCTCCAAATGGCTGTGTCCCTCTGCCAGTCACAGCTACTGTCAGAAAACGCTCTCTGACTGGGTTTTGGGAACAGTTCCCTCTGCTTGCTCCCTCAAGCCTACCATGGTGTACAATATACCTTTGTTCTTAGCCCATGATAAGCATCATCCCTTAGGGTTTCTTGCCCACACCTTTGCAAGGAGCCCCTTCCTTAAAATCTCTTTAAGTTTCTCAGTATGGAGTGCCTGACTCTTCCTTTCCGGGGCTCTGACTGATGAAGAATTTAACAACCTTTGTTGTCAGGGAGTTTATAATCCACGGGAAGACAATATGTGATGTAACTTTTAAGAAGAGATGTGTGAACCAAATAGTTAGGAAAGCTTTAGGGAGGACTTCTTATTCTTGAAAAGTAGAATGCATTTCAAAAGAGAGAAAAAAGATGAGAAGGATGAATTCTAAGATAGGAGAAAAGTTGTTGTAAAAACAAAGCAAACCAACAAAGAAAGAATGAAAAAGAAGGTCAGCCTGTGCAGATGAATTAAAAGCAATCATGACCATATATACTGGTTATTCAAGACATCCAATTCACACCTATTGCTTCAGTGTAATTCATTAGCAGTAATACATTATGTGGTAATGCTTTTGAATGCATTATGCAGTAGATGTCATTTTGAATTCCTGAACAAGGAATTACTATGATTAAAGAGGTATTTTACTAAGATACATTTGGCAGTGGAATGCAATATGGACTTGAAACAGAAAGGGAAGTTCAGAGAATAATGGAGTTTAAAGAGAAGAATCGTTTTTATTAAAATGATGGTACTGGGGCCCTACCTGATTTGGCTCAGTGTATAGAGCCTCAGCCTGTGGACTCAAGGGTTCCAGGTTCGATTCCAGTCAAGGGCACATACCCGGGTTATAGGCTCAGTTCCCAGTAGGGGGCATGCAAGAGGCAGCCAATCAATGATTCCTTCTCATCATTGATGTTTCTATCTCTCTATTCCTCTCCCCTGACCTCTGAAATCAATAAAAAATACATCTTAAAAAATAAATAAATAAAATGATGGTACTGGGAATGAAAAGAGCAATGTTAAATGAATTGTTTTCATAACAAATTCTTATGTGTATTCAAAATACAACACTGGTCCTTTGTAACCTCAACTCTGTGCTGAATCTCATTCAAGGCAACACAGTCATTACAACCCAAACAAGTTAAAAGAAATTATATATTTACTTTATGCATTTATTTATCACAAGGTAGTTATTCCTTTATCTACCTAGGTATGAGACTGCTAGGTAGATAAAGGAATAACTACCTTGTGATATGTGATATGTACCTCTAGATACATAAAGAATTATATTTTTTTCAGGTTACATAATTCCCATCAGAGACATAAAGAATCTTGTTCTTCCTTTATCTTCTCTTTGTTCCAATCCCAGGATCCTTTTGGCTTCAGCTTGCTCTTAAAATGGAAATGTTTTTACCTTGCTTTATTGACATCACATCAAAAAGATGTGGTGTCTTTGGATAACTTTTTATAAAAAATATTTTAAATTTTTATTAGTGACATATGTAATAAGGTATAAAATAATAATAATTTATGTGAAAAAACATATTTTTCCTGCCTTATTCCCACTTCATCCCACCCCCACCTTGCAGAATAAACCTCTTTTCATTGTTTTAGTTTTGTTTTTTGTTTTCTCATATGGCTACTAGGGGACTTTAAACAATATGTTTATGCCATTCTTATTTTATTAACTATGCAATATCTACTGAATTCCTGCTATGAAATATAAGGATTGAGCATACTTGAAACATCTCCACCCTTCCACCTTCTCCTCTTATCCTACAACATTTAATAGATAAATTATCTTTATTTTCATTATACAACTAGATGAACTTAATAATGCATCTAGACTTTTTTAAATGCCAGTGTCTTTGACTCCTCACTATGTGAAATAATGTTACTGCCTGCATCCTTCTTTTCCACATTTCCCCTATTTTTTTTCTTTCTGTAAATTATACTTTTACTTTAGACTTTTACATTGCCCATATTTTTATTAATTTTTAAATTAAATTATAAACCATGATGGCCTTTTATTATGCTTTGACTATAGATTAATTATAAAATTCTAAAACCAATAAACTACAAATTTTACACAAGCTTTTTTTACTGTAAGGCCACCTGCTGTGTGAACATTATATTTCCTTGTCTATGTATGAAATATCAGGCTTCTTGGCATCTTGAAGGAGAATGCTCCTAGCATCAGTGACAAATAAATTTCCTGTTCTTGCATTCCTCCAAGTGAGGAAAACCATTCCATATTTTAGTTTATTTTGAACCATGACTTTATTTCAGAGGTAGAACACTTGATTGTATAGCAGCCCAGCTGGTGTGGCTCGGTGGTTAAGCCTCAACCTATGAAAAAGGAAGTCACAAATCGATTCCTAGTCAGAGCACATGCCCAGGTTGTGAGCTTGAGTCCTCATCTGGGGCATACAGGAAGCAGCCAATCAATGATTCTCTCATCACTGATGTTTCTCCCTTCCTCTTTGAAATCAATAAAAATATTTATTATAAAAACAAAACATGTGTATAACAAACACCAGCTTGAACCATGACTTCAGTTGAAACTATTTCCTCAGAACAACACCAACAAATGACCAGAGCTAGAAAGCAAATGATGCTGGAAAAAGCAACTCGAAAACAATTTGCAAGACTCAGAATGCAGGATGTCTGTAGCTAGAGTTGGTTTTAGAAACATTAATTTTTAGATAATCCCAAGAGAACCTTTGCTAAACATTTTTTAAACAAATAAAAGGTGAGACAAATATTTGGCCTGATTGTGGTGATAATTTATCTTTTTAAAACCACTATCAAACACCTCAAATTATATCTACCCTCTTTTTTTTTTTTAAGTCAGAAATTGTGTGTTTTATTTATTTGTTCATCCATTGGCTCACTCAACACACATATTTTGAATGCCTATTATGTGTCAGAAGAGAAGAGACTCCTGTATCGCAGAGCTCATTTTCCAAGTAGAGGGATCTGAACCAAGCAAGCAAACAAATAATGTGTGATAACGTATATAAAGAAAAACAACCTGTGTGCACTGCTACAGAAAGAAGGTCTAGGGTGAAGTGAAACTTTACATAAAATCAACAGAAAATGCTTCCCTCACTAGTTAAACATCAAGGCGAGAGACTGGTTTTTTGGTTTTTTGTTTTGTTTTGTTTTGTTTTGGGGGGGAGGGGGTTAGCTATATAAAGTTTAAATATAAATATAATAAGTATGAAATATTCTCATATGCATTTATACCAATTATAACAAACTAGTCCTTTATTTCTCATTGTCTTCCACAAAATTCACCTTTGTTCTGGGAATGTGACTAAAATTCCCGAAGTTAAAAAACAAGAGAAAGTTTGAATGGGTGTGAAACAAGGACTTAGAATATAACTGTTCTTTCAACATTAATTATACTGTACATTTTGAGAAGCTATAATCAAGAACTGAAAGCTGCTTTTTGTCTTTGGTTCAAAATCATGAAGCAACAATTTTACACAATGATTGTATCTTTGTAAGAAATTCTGAAACAGAAAACAATGACCTGGTTACAATTTCCTACATGAAAATGAGTCCAGACAAGAAATCTTGCCTATCTGCTCTTTTTCTGGGTTTATTTTGTTGATGTTTTCCTATGAGGCATGGGGGGTTAAGATGGCAAATTGAGGAAAGTACAATAATAGAAACATTCAGCATAAATACATTTTATAGAATCTTTTGAGATATCAAATATGTCTGGTTTCTACATGAACTTTAAAGCATGAGAACTAAATTAATTGTTAGCCAAGATAATTTTTCAAATGTTTCCCTCTTATCCACCAAATAATAAACTATTGCTATCTCTCTATAAGCTTTGTGGATATACAAAAATGCATATATTGTTATTACTTGTTGTCATCTTAGTATTACTATATTTAAAACAATCTTATTCATCCTTTTTTTTTTTTTTCTTCAAGTGGTAATTTGTTTTCTTTTTCTACTTCCGGGTGCTGGCTTATGTGGAACAAGGTCATAGAAACCAAAGACCACACCTTCCATTCTTGTTTAACTAGCATTCAACAAAATATCTGATTCACAATTAGAGCTCAATAATGAACGGATAACTGAAAGACTGAGTGAATGAATAAATGATCCCAGAAAAGCAGCTGATCACCTAAAGGAAATAATGTTTTGAGTTCCTCCTATGGGATCATTATAGACTATATACTATTATTCAGGCACTAGCAAATATTTAATTTTTATAAATTCAAATGAAATTACCTAGGAAAATTAAGTCCAATACTGAATAATTATATTTTATTTAAACAAACTATAAAGAATGGTGTGCTTTTCCAATAAAATTACTATTATTATTTTATTCCCACTTGTTTGTAATATTCACTGGCCTAATAATTTAGATGGAAAGGTTAATTTCGGGAAATTTTTTTTTTTTCAGTATGCATTCTGAAAACAGGCATACTCACACAGAGCCATTAACATGACCCTCTATTCTATCCCCAATTCTAACAACAACTTAAATGGATAGAAAATTCATTTCTTAGTCAAAGAAGTTTACATACTTCTTACCAAGAATAGCTTATTCCCAATTAACTAATTCCCCTGGCTTTTTTAAATGTTTCTTAGAAAGCTAAAGTTCTACTTGCATGACTGTAAAAAAAAATAAATAAATAAACAAATAAGACTCTCAGTTTGCGGTAAGGCCCCGGACTGATTCTAGAAGTAATCCTAACGAGCAGAACGCAAAATATGGTGGTAAATGTCAACCTAAGGGGAGAGAAAACATCACTTTGATGCTCAAATGGCTTTCATGTGTACATGTACATGCACACACCACATACTCGTTAATTATTAAAGAGCTTCCCTTTTAACAAATATGATTTTATTTGCCAAAGTTACAGATCTTAAAACTGTTTTTCCTTAAACTTATAAGCCCAATTTACAAATATGATTATATTTCAGTCTAGCAAATTTAGTGATCCATTTTAAGGAAGCCTATAATGTGTTCCCATTTAAAAACTTAGTTAATTTAAAGTCATTAGTTACCTAAACTGAATTCATAAATATATCTTATTATTCTGTAAGTACTTTAATTCTCTGGCTGAATAAATTTTCCCAAGTACATAAATAATTCTTTAAAATGCAATAAGGTTCACCTTATATTTTCCAACATGTTCTGATACAATGTATAAATAGGTATGATTTCAATTTAAAGTCACAAATTTAACATGTTGGTTTTGGGGGTTTTTTGTTTGTTTGTTTGTTTGTTTTTAAGTACTTTAAGTGAGAAAAGCAGTTACAGAACTGATCAGGAAAAAAAAATTATCGCATGTGTCATGGACGGAGTATATTTCTCCTCCTCCTGGTATTTCAGGGTATAAGTATATTTGCAGGTCTTCAAAAATGTAATTAAGATTCAATGAGGTCATTAGGTTGGACCCTAATCCAATATGATTAGTCTTTATAAGAAAAAAAGGAAGTTGGGACACAAACATATACAAGGAGACCATATGAAAACAGGGGTGGAAGACAGCCACTTACAAGACAAAGAGGCCTCAGAAGAAACTAACCCTGCTGACACTTTGATCTGAGATTTGTAGCTTCCAAAATTGTGAGGAGATGAATTTCTGTTTAAATCACCTAGGACAGAGGTCGGCAAACTCATTAGTCAACAGAGCAAAATATCAATAGATTGAAATTTCTTTTCAGAGCCGAAAACTGACTTCTATGCATGGGCCACAAAGTTTCAATCGCACTGTACGTGCACACCCACATGTGGTATTTTGTGGAAGAGCCACACTCAAGGAGCCAAAGAGCCACATGTGGCTCGTGAGCTATAGTTTGCGACCACTGACCTGGTATGTGCTACTCTGTTATAGGCCTAGCAAACTAATACAGCGTATATGTGCAATAAAATAAAACTGGAACAGATAAATCAACAGCACATTTTTAACTTGGACATACACGACTTACTTGCTACTCTGAAAGGCCAAAACCTTTTAAATATTTCAACTGAAATACCAAATACGCTCAGATTTCTTCACACACCAAAAACTGTCAAAATAGGTTTGATTTCCTTTAACATTTCCCTGCTTACCTGTAAATCTTTCCATGGTTAAGATGTACATGTTGACTAATGACCCCAAAGACATCCACATTCTAACTTTTGTACCCTTTGAATACATTATTCTACTACATGGGGGGGGGGGGGAGGGAGACTTTGCAGGCATGATTAAACTCACGCTTGTAGGAGAGGAAGATTATCCTGGACTATCAGGCCCGGTGTAATTAGAAGGGTCCTTCTAAAGGAAAGGGAAGCAGAAGTCAGAGAAGACGTGACTATGGAAGCAGAGATTAGACTGACGTGATGACTGGCTTTGGACATGGAAGGGGATCTTGAGTCAAGAAATGCTGGAAAGTGTAAGGAAAGGCATTCTCCAAGATACCCTCCAGAAGGAATCCAGTCCTGCCAAAACCCTGATTTTACCCAAATGAAACCCACCTTGGATTTCTGACTTCTAGATAATTAATTTGGGTTGCCTTAAGAAGCAAGTTTGTAGAAACTGGTCATAGTATCAATAGGAAATGAAACAGATGCTTACCCACTAAAGGAACAATTATGCTATTTCAAACAACTAGAGGTGTATCCTCTTAATTATTGAGGTTCCATCATATCCAGGTAGTTGTTATAATATGCTGACTTCCTTCTTTTCAGTGAAAATAATAAAACATACTGCATCCATTATAGTCTATAAACAAAACTTTTTTTTAAGTTATTTAATTTATATATTTTAGCTTAAGTCATCACATGATGTAGTCCATTGTATTTCTATTAATAGTGGTCTATAAAATCTATCCTGGGTGCTATATCAATTGATTTTATATTACATTGCTTCACTTATGAGATATTTAAATATCTGCTATTCCTTTGTTGTTGTTTTTTTTTGTTTGTTTTTGTTTTGGAGGAAGCAAAAATAGATTTTTTTAATTTATAGCCACTGAAGATCAGTTCAGTTTGGAGTCATTGGCAAAAAAGCAGTGACTGAGAATGGGTAGGGGATAAGAAACTAGTAGGTCTATTCAGTGGGAAAGCAGTTCAATTTTGCCAATTCATCTTTGGGAGATAAACGTAAGTAAAATGGATTACTTTTCAGTGGTGACTGGGGATATGACCAGAACTCATGGACTAATATGCATACAACCAGGACCAAAGAACTCTGGATACCAGGAGAAGTTACTGAAAAATGTTATGTAAAACATTTTCTATTATCAAGATCCAGTGTTTCTACTAGTAATCTCTAGGGATTTAGGGATTTAGAAATCTAGAAAATGGAACCTTGGAGGCAGAATACAGGCGGTAGAAGGCAAAGGTTCTGCTTTATCAAATTAGAAGGTATTAAACTTTAAATAAAGTACCAAAGATAATTTGAGTCTCTCTATATATATGTTTGTCTTTATTGTTGGAAGTATTACATGTGTCTTCTTGTCCTCTTTTTCCCCCATTGACCTCTCCCAACCAACCCTGCCTTGCTGGAGGCTAATTCCAGCATGTCATAATAAAATGCAAGAAGTCCTCAAAGGTTAATGGGCTTCTACATTCAGCTGGGCTGAATATAGTGTTATTGCCTGCTGGAATAGCCAAAAGCATTTCTCCAAACCTAAAGATTTGCATATATTATTGCCTGCTACTGGAACAGCCAAAGGCAATTCCTCCAATCTGACTATGTATACCAAATCTTAACCTTTGATATGTATATCTGCTTTGCCTTAGGGCAATTTGTGTTAATAAAAAGCTAAGGGTAGAGATTCTCTGAGAACTTGATTACTGAAGCTAGGTCTCCTCTGGCTTTCCAAAATGCCTTCCAAATTCATATTTCATAACTAGTCTCTTTATTAATTTATATGCATCCCTTCTCCAGATTCCTGAACCCTTTCTAGATGCTGGACAACACCCCAGCACTGCCTCTCACCCCAGGCCTTCACCACGCTATTGTCTGTGTCCTGGGTTGTGCATATAGGCATACAAATTCATTGGTTGATCTCTTCCCACCCACCCTGCCCTTCCTTTCCTTTGAGGTTTGACAGTCTGTCCAATGCTACTATGTCTCTGGATCTATTTTTGTTCATCAGTTTATGTTGTTCATTAGATTCTAGATATGTGTAAGATCACTTTTTAATTTCCAGTAACAAACTGAACTTATAAATTTTTCTTTGAATTTAGAGGATAAAGTCCACAACATTTCTATTTTTGGGAGTAATTTTTTAAAATGCATTCTCTCCGATTAAACTTGATTTATTTTAAACTTGATTTATTTTAGTTAAGGTGAAAATACAATAAAGCATGCCAGCCTTCTGCTCCCCCCAGTCACCACTGACTTCATTCTCCATAAAACTATTTTCTCCATCTATATCTATTCCTTAAATACAAATTATTCTACCTTGGGACTTTTCAAAAGATGCCAAGGGATCCATTCTTCTGATCTTGTCCAAGGATTTTGTAATTGAGCATCCTGATACCACCCATTCACCTCCTTCCCATGCCAAACCTCACCATATGTACAGAGATAATAATTTAATTAAAAAAAAATTAAAATAAATAAATAAATAAATAAATAAATAAATATCAGCAATCCTGTAGCTAACAAAAAAATTCCAATCATCACTGGGAAGACCAATCTCCTGTTTAGGGAACAGAATCCTTAGTGATGGGAAAAGGGACATTGTATTTTAGCTGATTAGGTAATATAAACTACTTGCTAATAATAAATCCTATATAATAAAGAGCTAATATGCAAATGGTTGTCACACCCTCACACATCACCCCCTAACAGCTCAGATACTCAACAATGGGGAGAGGGAAATGGAGACCAGCCAGGCACAAATGAGCTCTTGAGAGAGGAATGGGGACCAGCCAGGCTGCAGCCCAGGAGAGGGACTAGCCACATGCACCTCAGTCCTGGGTGCCAGCGGCTGCATCTGAGGCCTGGGAGAGGAACAAGCTGCCTGTCCCATGGACCCCTGCAGCTGTGGCCAGCCCAGGCGAAGCTGGCCTGGGTCCTGAGTGCCTGCAGCAGGCCAGAGGGAGGGAAGCCCAGGTCCCGGGTGCTTGCAATCAGCTGGAAAAGGGAATCCTGGGTCCCAGGTGTGGGACAAGGCAGAAGCAGTTAGGGGTGATCAGGCCAGCAGAGGAGTAGTTAGGGGCAATCAGGCCAGCAGGGGAGCAGTTAGGGGTGATCAGGCAGGCAGGCAGGCAGAGGTAGTTAGGGGTGATTAGGCGGCAGGCAGAGGGGTTAGGGATGATCAGGCAGGCAGGTGAGGAGTTAGAAGCCAGCAGTCTTGGATTGCAAGAGGCAGTCAGACATTCCCCAATGGGTCTGGGACTGAAGAGGGTGCACCCCCCCAAGCACAAATTTTATGCACCCAGTCTCTAGTCATTTCTATAATCTCCTTCTTTTCCACTAAGTCATACTGTGCTCGTTTAATTCTAGAAGATATTTTCATCATAAAATATTTTTAAAGCTGATTTAAGTTGTTGGTTATTTTTGCCATCACATCATAAAGAAGAAATGGGACAACCATCATTAACACTACTTTAATGTTTTTCTGTAACTATTTTAAACCTATAGAGGCACCATATTATACATACTATTCTATGACTTTTTTTCTTTTAACTATATCAATATATCTCAGGTAGTTTTTCATTTCAGAACCTATATGTAGGTTTACTACATTTTTTATAGTTGCATAATTCCACTTTCTTTTCCTCACAGCCTATTGGAGCAACATCTAGGAGTGCATAGGAAAAGAAAAAATTATATATATATATATATATATATATATATATATATATATATATATATATATATACATACACACACACACTTACACACACACATAATGTTGAATATGTCTTTTATGTATTTATTTTATTTGCTTTCATCAGCTAAGCATGTACTGTTTCAGGTGGATGCTCGCTCAGTATTTACACAAGGCCCAAAGGATGCACATTACTACTAAATAGACAAACCAAGTGCTGAAATGGATATTGCTTTCTTTTTATTCAAGGGAGTGCCATGTTTTGCCTGCCAAGAATTTGACATTTTGCTTTAGGGTAAGATGAGAAAATATTTAAGTAGGCATTAAGGAAAAGCAGAGAAACCTGAAAATAGCAAATGCCAGTAAATGGACCACACAAATTGGCCTCAGCCCTTTAGGCAAAGGTCAGAAGAATAGAGAGCAGGCCCATCAGATATAATGGTTAAAAATAAAAGGTGCACAGAATTATAACACATCAAGGGAAGCTTCTTCTAGTATGTGACTACTCACAGCCAAAACACGCCTGGTCGTAGGAGAGGCTGATGAAAAATGATCAGGGAAAAATATTTGAGCAGATGATACATCCTTTCATGGCTGCCTCTAATCCCGAAGAACAGGCAAATCAATAATTCAGCCTTTAATGCTGTCTAAAAACGTACAGCAGAGTTGGTACAATTTAGTAAATGCCATCCATCCACAAAGCCCATACCAAGCCAATTTCCAACAGCCAACATTTTCCATCTTATTTTCTCTATAATATTTAGCTTTTTTTCTTTAATTACACTTGATATTTGTAAAGAGAAAGCTGGCATTGTAATAATTGGACAGCTTTTTTTTATCTATGTTGGCAGAAAAATGACTTTCTCTTACATGTGAAGAGCAATACAAAGGCAAAACTTCCTTTTCTCACGAACTCCGTGCCAAAACTATCCTCTGAGTCACACCATTTCTTTAAATCATGTTGTTCTGAAAGTTGAGATGTGCTATCCTAAAGCTGCTGCCAGGATCACACTGTTCTCAGCTAGAACCAACAATCTACCAGTGTCAACTCATCACAACGTTTACCTCTCCAAAACACTCTTTTTCTCTTTCTTTTCTTTACTTCCTTCTGACATTCCGTTTTTACTCTCCTTTTATGCTTTCTTTCTTTCCTTATCTCTCTCTGCCTCTTTCTCCAAGTCTCTCTTATCTTCTCACATTCAAGATGCAAGAAGAAAGAGCAAAGTAATGGTGATGTTTTAAAATCAGAGATCCAAGAGAAATTTGGTGGTCTTAATATATCAAGGAAATTCTTCTCCTAGCTAAATTTTTTTTTCTAGAAAAATAATTTCAAGTTGTGCTTTAGAAACCCAGCACCATACCTTCAGCTTTAAAGAAAAATAATTTCTTAATACATAGAAAACAAATTTTTATATTAAAGATTTAAATATCCATAAAACATTTTGTTTATTAGAGACAGTTTTATTTAGCAATATTAATCAAATGTAAGAGTATTCTTAAATATTTCATCATCAAATTAGTACTTATAATTGCATTATGAAATCTAGGAAAGGTATGTTCTTTAATATGCACTGGTGGCATTGTGAGTTGACTGGGCTAAATTCAAATATATACTTATAAACTTTTGTTTAAAAATAAAGTTGCCTATGTTTTCATTCTTTTATGTTATTTTCAGTCTTTTGTTTGTTTATTTTGTTAATCCTCATCAGAGAATATTTTTTCCATTGCTTTTCAGAGAGAGTAGAAAGGAGGGAGGGAGAGGAAGAGAGAAACATCGATGGGAGAGACACATTATCTGGTTGCCTCCCACACACAATTGGGCAGGGGTGCGGGAAGCAACCCTGACTGGGAATCAAACCCCCGACCCTTCAGTGCACAGGCCAATGCTCTAACCACTGAACCATACCTCCAGGGCTACTCCCAGTATTTTTAAATACCAGGAACATTTCTTAAAATTTTAAAATTTTAAAGTTCACTCTGCAAGCCAAATAAATAACTCTACATGCACACGGCTACCAAAATTTACATTTATATACTCAAAATACCTATTTTGAAAAGACAATTACCTGTTTTCAGTCACAACTTAGGTGTAAATCTCTAAAATTTTAGCTGACAGGTTTTACTATGCAATAAAAACATGTCAAATTCAAACTGACATGTGGATTTCATTTTTGGAGGATTTTTCATCACACCTTTTCCCATTATAATACAAGTACTACTTAGACATATGATTTTCTGCAAAACTTAACCAAAAACGTAAAACATAATGCATGTCTCACCATCTTAACACCTATATGGAAGGCTCTGAGGAGAGAGGGGGAATCTTGCTAAATTCAGACTAGAGTACTGAAGAGGCTGTCAGTTTTCGTTTCTTCTCTTTTCTCTAGGTGCTCACATGCCTGCCTTCTAAACCCCGGGTGAGGACAGTTATCCCACCTCTTGGTGCATCTCTGAAATTCTTCAGTTACTCAGGTTGTGGATTTAGAGCACACATTGTCCAGCCACATTTATTCTAAACAGATCATCCGGACACAGAGAGGCCAGTCAGTGAGCTTACCCAGGATACATGCAGCTTATCTTTCAATGGAGACATAAAGAAAAATGAAGTGCAGTCATACCATTAAGTATGCACATGGACTGTTTGCTTAATCAAACTGGAAACTATAGGATAATGTATTATGTTAATTTCTTTTAAGTCACAATTGATATTGGAAATAAATACTGATATGCAAGGTACATAAATAGTGAAGTGCTTTATTGTGCGCAGTGTCTCCAGTTCAGTGAATGGAGATTAAAACATAGTTCACTGAAATTGTGTGTGTGTGTGTGTGTGTGTGTATGTGTGTGTGCGTGTGTGTGTAAAATTACCCCAATCATTAGTGTGGGCATTAAACAATAAGAATTGGTACTCTAGTCTAGCTACAACAAAACTTCTTAATTTTGGGCCATATACTTAGATACAAAGAAAATGGCATAAGACTATTTTTACAAACAAAATTCCAATTACTTAACTTTTTAACCTACCAATATCTATTTACAATCTTAATTGCCTCAACATTAAATAGAAAATTATATTTATTTATTATCAAATGTTGTAGAACAGAAGAAAAGGCTTCCCTGTTATTAAAAGTGGACCACTAGTGCCCCCTTCTGCTATGAAATTGAAGGACAACTCTCAGGACTTGAAAAGACACTCTACACTAATCCCCTAAACAGCTGTTTCCAGTCAGATTGACGCCAATTCTTCTCTGATTTAATAATATACCCCTCGTTTTTCTCCTAAAATGTTGAATATTCTGACGTTTTACTATTGTGAGTTATCTTCCTGGGAAACATTACAAAGACAGCTGATTCTCAAATATATAATCAACTACCTAATTCAAATTGAGCTTTAAAATAAATTTGGGGAGGGAAAAGCCATATTTTTAAAACTGTGACGCTTTATCATCGTTGGGTTTACATCTGATTGTGTGAAAGCTAATAAACCTGAATCTATACCTGCCTTAATCACGTTAAATGTCATGTTGCCTCACTTTTCACCAAATTCGAGCTGATACTCACAGACACACTCATTCATTACACTACTTTCTGACATAACATAAAGGGCAAAAAGGCAGCATGATAGATTAAAAAGATATTATGGTACAATATTAATTACAGTATCAGCACCTTTTTCTAGCTCAGACTGCATATAAAATGTCTATTTTCATTTTTACATTCAGAATATACTTTGAAGGGTGGATTTAATAGTCTTAGTAAATTAGAATTTTGATCAGATATTCTAATGTCAAGGTGGCATAGACATATACCAAAAGTGAACATATTAACAAATTTTAAATCTGTTTGTTTTTGTTCAGTTATTTTAAGAAGGTGCAATTAGGAAATATTATCCCAATCATAATGTGACCAGATATAATAAAAGAGAAGTATTTAATTTAAAAATTCTTCTCCATGAAACTAAAACTTTGATCACATCATTTGTTCCCTAAATAATTTCATAAAAGTGTAACAAAACAATCATTTTTAGAAGTTAACTATCAATATTAAAATAAATGATACTATATCTTAAGTTAGAATAGTTTTTCCAGTTTGGGCATATTATAGTAAGCCTATGAAATTGACTACCCATCAACAGTAAGTTGTAGTAACATTTAAATTTGCCAAAATAATAATATTTAGTGTTTACAATATATTTCGTAAAAATGAAATTTATACTTAATGATCCACCTTAGGAAAAAATTCAGCCTCAATCAGGCATGTCATGCTGAACTCTCAGATAAGCTTGTTAAATGTTCCTATTCTCTTATTCGATTCATATTTTACTCATAAAGTACCCCTACTCCATGGAATTATTATCCATATTTCATTACATAGAAATTTTGCTTTCTGAAAAATATACTCACTGTATTTTTCTCAGCCTTTCCTGCCGCCTACTTCAGGGTTGTGTCTCTTTTCCACTGGTAGTTTAACTTTCACACATTGAAAATGATAACTGGTTCAATTTGGTGTTGCAGAAGTACTAAATACACCGAATCAGGAATAACTGAATTTAGTGCCATGTGTCCACTGCTCTCTCTCAAACTGGAAAGCCCTGCTCTGAGAGTATGGAACACCCAGGAAGCAGCACCAGGGGGATGGTTTCCGAATGGGTATGTTTTGACCAGGAGTAACAGTAAGGTGAGGGCTGCCGACTTTGCTAGTTACTGTCCTTTCCTGGGAGTCTTACAGAATCACTGCCGCTATTAAAATTCTGTGGTGTGATCCAGATGTTTCCATGCCACTTTCTCCCTTCAGGTTCACAAAAATATACAAAGAAACCCCTCTAAAGTCAGAACAATAAATCAAATGAGAAAGCTGTTCAAATTAAAATCCTGCTTTTAAGAAGCAGTAGTGATTGCATCATATCACAGTAAAACTAAAATGTATTTGATTTCTAGCTTTAACTCTTTCACTGCATTTAATTATACCCCTCGTTTTATTATCAACAGCCATATGTGGGGCACCTTTGAATACATTCTCTCTGACACTTGGAGGCCAATACTCTCTGAAAGCAAACTACACACAGTACAGCTGCAGAGTGCTGCTGGTGTGTGGATACTATGGACATGCGATCGTTGCTACATTGAACTGCATTAATAAATCCCTGCCTCAAAAAAGAGGTGGGCATATTGTACATTATAAATATCTGAGTTGCTTCTTGTAGATAAGAAGGAAAAAGATCTCTAATATTTTATTCATAAATGAAAGAGCAATATGCACAATTAAAATATTGCTATTATAATAAAAATGACTCCCAAAGAGAGAGCAGATGTGATGTATGCAGATGGAGGAAATCATCTGTATAAAGACTGAAAAATTCAGCCCTAAATTTTAATTTTTAACCCATATGTTCTAGTTATCAAAAGGTTTTAAAAATTTGGGGAAATAACTCGTCTTCCCCAATTATGTGAGTATTTAGTTCTATGACCTATTCTCCAAACTATATTCTAATTTGGTATATCTGTGTACTAATTACGAGAATCATAAAGTGATGTTCAAACAAAAAATAATTTAAAGGAGAAAAGGTGCTTCAAAAACTAGCAAAATACCTTGATATACCTGCTAATGATGAATTCCACCTATAAATAAAGATTCTTTCAATGGTAGATTGTGGGAGTTTATAATAACTATAGGTATGATCAAGGCTTATTTCAATGCTTTGAAATGTCAAATAAGTAATTTTATTCTCTTTTATTTTTAAATTATTTGCAGAGACAACACAAAATTATATAATGTTACATTTATTTTAACCTACACTTCTTCCTTCATAAGGTTACTTGTCTAAACATTTCACTAACATTGTGCAATTTTAAAACTGAGAAAAAGAACAAAGTTACAAGTGTGACAATTTATCAGGAATAGATTAAGTGACAGCTGTAACTAGAATCAGAGTTAGATTATTTTAATAGTTCTAGGAAGAGTATAATTTACAAAAGTATAGTTGAATGATGTTAGGAAGATAGCAAGATAAATTATTTGCTTAGTATAGAATGATTTCTTTAAACTAAACATTGATAATATTTTCTCCATTAGAATTTTTAAAGCATAGAGCTGTGTCTCTTGATTCAACAGTTAAATTTTTCAATTGGTTCATTGACATGAGGGAAAAGGAGGATTTCCCAAACATTTTGCTAAATTCATGGAATCTCTCTGCAAATTTAAAAAAAAATTAAACTGCCTTTGGATAGATTGTCCTTTCTCTCATAATATTAAAAAAAAATGTTTCCAGTCTTATTGATATATTAAATTGGCTATATCTCATGATTCTCATAATTTTATGCCTAAGAATTTATTCAAGGAAAGCTTCGTTGTCCTATTTACCAAATCCTTAAGACCTAGAAATCTTACCTTCCTTTAAAAAAAAAAATGTCTGAACTACTCCTCCAAGAAATCTTGACCATTCAAGAAATATTAATCCAATAGTCAATACCCACTCTACAAACAAAAATAAACATTTACTTGACATTAATGTAAATATACATATATCTATATACGATCCATACTTTCTGTGCAGTATCTTTCATTATTTCTATCAGTCTATTCTTTTGTAATTCTATCCATTTGAATGCTATTTCTTTGATTAAAAAAGAAAATAGCTTCCAGAAGAACCATTTATCCAATGATGTTTATATTTAGGCAGTTATTAGCTGATGATTAAAAAAAAAAAAAACACATTATTTTCAAAAATATCCCTGAAAGAAGAAGAATGTCAATTTAGGGATTGAACTGAATTTTAATAGTGTTCAGTTTCATATTCTATAATATTTTCATATTTTTAATTTAAAAATGTCTTTTACATTTCTTCTTTGGAAATAATAATTTGGTAACTATCGATTATTTTGTTTAACTTTTACAAGTTATACATATTGCAAGGTTGAATATATTTTGTAAGTTTGTCAATGTTTCAATACTCATAATAGGCAGAATCATAACTGTATAAGGACTATAAAGAAAGAAATTGCATGATATCCTTACCCTCACAGAGATTAAATTTTCTTTAAAAGCAAAACAAATTTATTATAAAGCATAGTTTGTAGGTCATAGAACTTCTTATAGTCTCTTTTAAATTAAAGCTATGCCTTCAGTATTACATTTACTAAGACGAAGCAATAAAATTATTTTATCCATTAACTAATAAAATGTATTTCTTCAATACACACCTAGGAGAAAGAAAGCAAATGAGTTATAAATACATAGGTCAAGCAATAGGAAGACAGGTAAATGGGTACATGATAGAAATTCAAACAAATATAAAGGTTTGATCGGTTACCTAATCACTTTTGTTTATATGGAAGAATATTTTTAGTGTAGCAATATTCATATTTCTGATATACTTAATTCATCTCCAGTTTTCTTCCTGTTTGTTTGGTTTGCTAAAGATAGAGAGAAGGAATTCTCTAGTCTCTGGACAAAAAACATTAAGAATTTGATACCAACCAACCAAATCTTTTCTAATCTTAAATTAATTACTCAGGGCCTATTAAAGTAGTCAACTCACAGAATTCAATAAAATGACCATGCATTTACTCAATAACAACCATGTAAAAACGTAAATAAAAATAAAACTGAAGATCAAACCATTGAGTAGGGCACAATCAGAAGTTGAAAAAATAAAACAAACTGTTACTTGAAAGCAATTATTAGCATAAATCTGTGTGTGACCATTTAAGCTATGGTACTATAAAATGCTAGCATTCTGTACGCAAAAGCAGTTATCAACAGAAATTAACATTTCTGTCAATAACAATAATCAGTTTCACCTGAAATAAAAGTTCTTAATTTTATCAATGTGTAAGCAGTGCCTTTATAAATGGATACTGAATAAAGTCAGAAATAACATCACAAAACAATTAGTCACATTCATTAAGAACATTCATTCCAAGCACATCAAGGCTCAGAAAAGAATGACAGCTTTTCAACGGCAGCTCATCTTCTTGAAATGAATTGTTTTCTTGAATTTTCACTGTTGGAACTTGTACAGATGAATGCATGTAGTTGATCATTCCTAGCGTTTGCATGAATGTGCATGTGCTTGTGAGTGGCCACTAGTGTGAAGTCTAAAGGGAGTGCTTCATGTTAATGAGAAACCAAGGAATCCCTCTAGCAGCATCTGGCATAAGTGTGAATCACATAATTTAAAGCTGTCTTACATGCCTGGTTTCAAATTTTAGGTCTTCTTTCTTTAAAAGCACTTTAATCACTATAATACTAAAAGGGAAGGAAAAAAGTGTTTTCCCTTGTGTTTCAAGTAGCAGTTACGGATTGGGAATAGCACTACCCCATGTTTACTGATGGTACAGAACAAACACCACAAGCTCATAGCTCTGCTTAAAGGAAAACTTGAAAGGGCAGACATCCTACAGCCAGGTGCATCCCAATCTGACAGTGAGCCCCCAGTGAGCCCAGGTCTGCAACCTACAGGCAAAAATGGCCAGTCAACCCAATTTGCTCAAATGTTGAACCCTTTGAAGTTGAAAGTCCACCTTGCCTCATCAGACTCAGAGCCTTCTGTTTTTTACACCATTCTCTGTAAAAAATTATAATGTAGATGCTCCAGCAAAGCTTTGAGAATGGGTTGCCAGCAAGTTACATGGCAAAACCAAGAATAATCATGCAAAGTAGAAAATAGCTTTTGTTTGCACTCAATAAAAACAATTGACAGTATATGTTAATGATGCCAGCAAATTAAGCCACATCAAGCCTTTATTCTGATAATTTTATGATGTTTAAATCAGATTCATGTATAAGTGAACAACTCCACAACATTGAAGACACTTTCAGAGAAGAGCAAGTTTGCAATTTACTTTAAAAATAAATGAGTTAAACTTTCTCCTTGTTCCCCAAATCATAAGAAAAATGTCTTCCATTTTTTTAAAATTCACCTATTTTTGGTTAAGATATTATAGAAATGCCAAGCTATAGATTAAAAATAGCAATAAGCTATATATCTCAAATTTCTCAAATGTATACTATTATATTATATATTCCATATCAAATTGATATGCAAACTCGAAGACATATGACATGCCTAAGAACTAAGAGCTCTCATTTAAAGGAGCATGTTATTCTACCAGAAATATAGTGTGGCATGCAGACCTGAAGAACTTTGGAAATAAGATGCTTAATCTCAGATAAAAAAAACATACAAATTGACAGCAATATGATTTATATGAGTAACTTAAGTAAATCGATATTTTTATTGAGACTGTAATGAATTTACAACACAATTTTCTCTAATTAAATTTTTTAAAAGTTTTAAATGAGGATTAAAATGATAACAATTACATTTGAGACTGAAATTTTTATGACTCGAATTTAAGAATTTTACTACTTGAATATTCCATCTGCATTATTACTTGCTTTACTTTTAAACAAGTCTTAGTGTAGCAAGAATGGTTTTGAAAATGAAACTTCTCTGTGTTTATTTTTTAAAAGGTAAGAAAAGAAACATGAATTTTCCTCCTAACAGGGACTCCCCCTGAAAATAATAATGAGCTGCTGAATGGCAATACTGTCTCAGCTGTCAACACCCCTAAAATAAGAGTTTCTGGCTTGATTATCTTAACATGATATGCAAAGTCCTCATTAGGAACCCAGAACCAGCGCTAACATAGATATAGCACTAACACAGCATCAAGTCACTTTATTTTCCAGGAATATTTAGTCAGTTCATAAAAATCTTAGAAAAATTAGCAATTTTCTGAAAATCTGTAATTAGCACTCAAAATTAAGTAATGCTGAGTTACTTTTAAGGATTTTATTGAAATGTTTCATTTTCCCCCCAAATAGACCTACCAGACAATTCTCCTGTTAAAAGTAAAGCTATGCTGCATGTGTATCTGAAACATGAGAGTAATTCCCAAAGAAGTGGAATTTACTATGGGTCCATTAAAGCAACAAATGTAAAAGGTCAAATATTGCAATTGATACATCTAAGTATGCTGAGACATTCTGAGTAGATGAAGGCCAGTTCATCTATTCAATTAGGTCTTGCTCTTGCCTTATAAGCTGGAACTCAAAATACTGAAGCTAAGGGCTTATTTATGATCCCTCTTTAAAAGAAATAACATATTGTCTACACTAATTCTCTAAAAATAAGACCTGTTTTTCCTAGTTTCATTATTCAACAAAAAAAGTATCAGAATAAATACGTTCAAATTTAGTCAACTTCAAACTTTAGCAGCCCAAAGTAACTATAACCCATTCCCCTTTGGTCCCGGCTTCACTTTCCCCACTAGATTTTTATTTTTGTTTGTATTCATTTTGGTTTTGTTTTATAAAAGTAGTCAAACTAAACAGATATGAAACAGAGAAAAAAAAAATGTTCTCCAGGGAATAATTCCCAAGAAACCAATAATATAAATTAGTCAAAGATGTTTAGTGCTTTCAATTCGAACAATATATATTTAACTAAAAATTTAAAATATTGAGTATTTATTTGACCTGTCTCTGCTGATTATATTACTTTTTAAATATGTGCAGATGCAATTAATATGTGAAATTATAATGTAAAATTACATGCAGAGATATAATATTACCCACTTTTAAAGGTTTGAGGGATATATTCAAAACATTATTATGCATTAAGAGTGGCTACATTTTAAGATACCCAAGCTGCAGCAAGGAAATTAATTTTTTCCTCCTCAAAGTAAAGTACACATAAGCTATTGTTCTACAATTATTGTAAAGGAAAATACTTCCTTGTTTTAAGACAAGTGTCTTACTTTATTAGAAATGTTGGCTAAAGGGGGAAAAAATCCTCTAGGATACGGTAATATATATGATTCTTGCTGTTTTTAAACAGTAAATTTAAAAATTATTTTAAAAATTGAATTCAGTCTTTCTTATAATAATTTTAATACAAATTATGCCATTATTCCTAAAATAATTATCTCTATTTTATTTTGGTAATTTTTTTCTTGAAAGCAGTTGCATAATATATTCATTTATAATATTCTTAAAAGGTCTTGTGATTTTGAAATGTGGCATATTATTCAGCTTTGGGTCTTTGATGTGTGTTTTCCACTCAATCCATGCTCCAACAATTCTGTCATACAGAGAACTGAAAATTAAGTTATTCTCACCAGTAATACTCCCCCACAAAGAATCTATCAAACCATAGATATAAACCTCAGAACAATTCCTGCCAGGTTTCTCATGCAAATGCTGCAGAAAAACTTACAAGAGCACTTTAAGATATTGAGAACCCTTCAATACAACCCAGTATAATAACTTTTACTTGCTAATTTCTATGGGTCAGTTGCAAAGGAATAGACCTGTCAATCAGTTTCAGATGTAGCAGAATTTGTCTGTCTACAAACAGGGATACTTTGTCGTTGCCATAGAGACTAATCCTCCACTTTCCTTCTGTTGACACAGCTAGTCACAGTCTAAACTACCTGATCACACTTTTAATAGGCAGCTGACTGGAGTGCCATAAAATGCTCAAGTCAAGTTTGCAACACTTGAGGCACACACTGTTGCTTTTTTAAAAATATTATAATTTAAACCTTGTTATATATTAAGGATCCTATTTATATCTCTACCTAGCCAGGGTATACAGAAATTGTTAGCTATTGCTTTGCTAAATGCCAAATTAAATACTAAATTTCAGCAAGCTGCACAAGAAACAAATATGAATAAAATACAATTTACAGAGGTCAGAATACTTCTCCTTCTTTCTTCACAACTTAATAAATAGGATAGATTTGTTCTTTTGTATTTCAAATATATCTTTATGTCATCTGGCTGTTCAACAATCTGGGACATTAAAATTAAGACTTTGAGTCTTAGAAATCATTATCAGGAATATGCTCACATTTTTTAAATTCAAAGTTATCCAATTTGTCAATTTTATTAAATTACTCAGATTTATATGTCAGGATAACCATAGTACAAGCTTTCTTTTCGATTACTCTGACTATAGTCTTTAGCCATATTTATTAATCTAAAATATTCAACATTTTCTATTAATAAAATATTTTAATTTTAGACATTGTAGACAGTTCATCTTTAGTTTCTAGCCAACTGTAGCATTGTTTCTTTGCCAATTAAGACAGTTGTCCAAATCTCCATAAAATCTTCCCTGAGAATTTTAATAGGTTGCTTATAACTTTTTTTTTCTATGAAGCATTAATTTCTTTGAAATTGTTATGTTATAAAGTTCCACTTAAGATTCCCAAAGGTTATTGAACTACAACAGCATGCCCTTTCAACATATTTAATGAAAAGTTTATAGTGACTCCTTCAATTAAGGAGAAAAATTGATGTGTATCATTAATTACGTCAGTCGAAATCATAAATCATCACTGAGTGCTGCAATTAATTATTTTTAAATCATGTGCACAAAAATGACAGACACAAGATAAATCCATAGGCTCTTCAGACAAGAGATGTGGGAGGAAAATATGAGAAGAAAGGATACTACAAATTAAAAGCAATTCATAAATAAATAGCCATCTAATTTTTTTTCCATAGATCAGAATGAAAAATGATATTGCGACTACTTAAAACACTCATGTTATATGTCTTTGTTAGTCCAGTAACATTTAAGTTCAAAAAGCTGATTATTTATCCATTTTATTAATTCATATCACACTGGTACAAAATGAAATAAAAATTATCAGTCCAGATGAGATTTTATTTTTTAGAATATCAGTGAGAAATGGTTAAACATGTGTTCATTTAGATGAATAAATACTTTTTAAGCAGTTTTTTTGTCCTCGAACTGTTTAATTCAAAAACATATATTTTCTAAAACACAAATGCACAACTTGAAAAGTCTTTTAATTTTTAAAATACTTTAATAGAAACTGCACTGATAATTTTCAGAGTTCTTTGTTTAACTAAGTAGTTAACCAGTTTTTACTGGTTATATCCACTTAAAGAATTCTACTGTAAATTCCTTTGATATTCTGATTTTTTGTATTGTGACATATCTCATTTACATGACATCACAAATTGCTCATCTCACAAACCTGTATTTGCTTATGTTAGGGCAAAAAAGATAATATGTTGAGATGGAAATTACAGCTATAATATACCCAAACAACTATTGTTTATAAAGTTTCACCTATTTAAATTTTTAATTAATTGTATAACTTAAGGTTAAATTGTCTAATTGGAGTTTCTTAAAATTCAATTAAAACCCATATTTATTCATTCTCTCTCTCTCTCTCTCTCTCTCTCTCTCTCCTTTTCCCTCTCTCTCTCCTCTCTCTTACACACACACACACACACACACACACACACACACACACACTCCATTCTATCCTTTACTATTTTGTAGCCCTGATTATCACCTATAACATTTGACACACAAGCATGTAGCTACACCACCAAGTGTCTCCAAAGCTCTAGTCTCAACTTCCTACTTCCTCCTGTACAACAACAGGGTCGCCTAAGACCATCAGAAAACAGATATTTACATTACGATTCATTAACAGTAGCAAAATTATAGTTATGAAGTAGCAACAAAAATGATTTTATGATTGGGGGTCACCACAACATGAGGAACTATATCAAAGGGTCGGGGCATTAGAAAGGTTGAGAACCACTGGTTTAGCAGTTTCTTACAAAGATAAAAATAGTCTTACCATACAATCATGATCTGAAGGGTTTACCCAAATGATTTTAAAATATATGTCCACACAAAAGTATGCACACAAACACTGACAGCGGCTTTTCTTATTATTGACTAAGTCCCAGTGCATAACAATCATGCGCAGGTGTGGTCCCTAGGCCTGCCTGGTAATCAAAGCATGAGCATCTGGCATGGAAGGGCAGGTCCCAGCTGACCTCTGAGCCCTGGGCAGCACCTGGGCCCCCAGACCTCCATGTGTCCCCCCTCCACCTGAGTCACAGCGTCCAAGTGCCCACATGGAGATGTGGTGAATGCAGCCGGACGTGTGGGCCGGGGCTCAGTGTGGACCTCTGGGCCACCCAATGGTGCAGCACAGAAGCCAGGAAGGCAGTGTGCTCTCTACCATCTGTCCTCACAGACCAGCTCCTGCACAAACCCACAGGAAGCTCAGCCCCTGCGGTCCCGGCAGCTGCAGCCAAACCCAGAAGAGGCCATGTGGCCCAATCCAGAAGGGGCTGAGCAGGAGCCCTGGTGTCCCTGGGGAGAGGAGCAGGGGCAATAAGAGCGAGCTCAGCGGACACCCCACATTCTCATACCTTCATCCCTTTTCTCCTGCCTCCAGGTAGCCCCACTCTGGTGCCATGGGAAGTTGGTTACCACTATCCAGACTCAGTTCCCCGTCCCAGCCCAGGCCTGGCCCCCAATCAGGTGATCAGGGCCTGCCAGCTGCTGGTTGCTATATATAGGACAATCAATCACCTGGAGCTGGGTGTAGGCCCTGCCCCCGTCACTACCATGGTCATCGTCTACACAGCAGGGCGATTGGCTTCCACTTACAGCCACCCTGGCCTAGCGCCGCCCCTCACCTGCTCCACCATCCTGCCCTGGTCCCACTCTCATCAGGGCCCATCAGGGCCAGTAGAGCCTCCACTGCCACCAGCTGCCAGAGATTCGTTACCAATGCCCGTCATGTTCCATGCCACCCCCTGTTGATCAGTACATGTCATAGCAAGCAGTCATAGCAAGCAGTCAAACTCCTGGTCAAGGGGACGATTTGCATACTAGGTTTCTATTATATAGGATTCCAGAGAGGGAGGAAGGGACAGAGAAAGAGAGAGAGAGACAAAGAGAGAAACATTGATGTGAGAGAAATACATCAATTGTTGTCTTCTATATGAGCCCTGACTAAACATAAAACCCACAACATAAGTATGTATCCTGACCACGCTCAGTGCATGGTACAATGCTCCAATCACAAAATTTGGTTCATATATACAGTGGAATATTATTTAGTGATACAAAAAAATGAGCTATCAAGGCACCAAAAAAAATGTATCTTAGGTGGATATTAAACACATATTGCTAGCCCTGGCCAGAGTTGCTCAATAGGTTGAATTCTCCAATGCACCTAGAGATCATCAGTTCCATTCCAGGTCAGGGCTCATGCCTAGGTGGTGAGCACAATCCCCAACAGGAGCATGCAGGAAGCAGCTGGGTTTTGTGTGTGTGTGTGTGTGTGTGTGTGTGTGTGTGTGTGTTTCCTCTCTCTCCCCTTCTCTCACTCTCCTTAAAAAAAAAAAAAATCAATAAAACATTTTAAATGTTTTATTAATTTTTTTAATCCTCACCTGAGGATATTTTTTCATTGATTTTTATAAGGAATGGAAGAGAGAAGGAAAGAGAGAAAACTATAGACGTGAGAGAAACACTCAAATTGGTTGCCTCCTGCACACAACCGGACCAGGGTCTGGGCCAGGGAGGAGTCTACAACTGAGGTGCATGCCCTTAACCAGTCTGGACCCAGGACCCTTTGGTCTGCAGGCTGACGCTCTATCCACTGAGCCAAACCAGCTAGGACAATAAAACAGTTTTTGAAAAACATATTGCTAAATGAAAGAATCCAACATTATTCCAATTATATGAAATTCTGGAATAGCAAAACTATAATCAGTAAAAAGGTCAGCGATTTCAGGGTTTGAGGCAGATGGGATATAAGTATAAGTAAATCACAGGCAATGTTTTAGAACAGTGACTCTTATATGATAATGATGGATGCATGACACTATACAGGGTGGGGCAAAAGTAAGTTTACAGTGTACATACGGAAAATAATACCATAAATAAAAAATAATACAAGAATAAACTATATTTCACATATTTACATTTGTAAATTTACTTTTGCCCATCCTTGCATATTTATCAAAACTCATAGAAAGTATAACACAAACAATAAATTCTAATGTATACAAGTTTTTAAAAATAATTTAAGGGATCAGGAGATGGATACAGAATAGACAAAAAGGTCTAACTGTACTGTAATTGTATGTGACCTCATTTTGGAAATGAACAGTATCTATACACCCTAGCTAGTTTGGCTCAGCGGATAAAGCGTAGGCCTGTGGACTGAAGAGTCCCGGGTTTGATTCCATTCAAGGGCACATATCTCAGTTGCAGGCTCCTCCCCAAGCCCTGGTCGGGGCACATGCAGGAGGCAACCAATCGATGTGTTTCTCTCACATCGATATTTCTCTCCATCTTTCCCTTTCTCTTCCACTCTCTCTAAAAATCAATGGAAAAAATATCTTCGGGTAAGGATTAAAAATAAAAAACAATAATAATGTATTAATAGAAGATCATTAATTATAACAACTGCATAGTTCTAAACTAAAAACTTAATAATAGGAAAACCTAGGTACTGGAAAAATAGAATTCTCTGTACCATCTTCATAAATTCTCAAGAATCTAAAACTGTTCTAAAATGAAAAGATTACTCAAAAAATGGTAGGCTTAGAAATAGGTAAAATTGCCTTAGCTGGTTTGACTCAGTGGATAGAGCTGTGGACTAATGGGTCCCAGGTTGGATTCCAGTCAAGGGTACATGCCCAAGATGCAGGCTTGATCCCCAGTAGGGGGAGTGCAGGAGACAGCCAATCAATGATTCTCTCTTATCACTGATGTTTCTATCTCTTTCTCCCTCTCCCTTTCTCTCTGAAATCAATAAAAAATATTTTTAAATAGGTAAAATTATATCCTAAAATTTGTCAAGGAACACATTCCCTTAAAAGTGTTCTGATTAACAATAGGAACAAGCCCAGCCCAACAAAAATTAGGTAAGGGTCCTGCCAGAGCACCCTGTTGTTTCAACTGGTTTCAAAGTTGTGGGTCTTTAATAAAGGGAACAGGAGGTCAGAGCATAGAGTTCAACCCCCAAAGCCAAAATTATCAAATTTAAGGCTACGTGTAAGCAAGATCTTCAGCTGTGCTTCTTCAGAGATAGAAACAAACTGAATTCCTCCTAGGGCTTATAGGGAACTGATTTACTAAGCAAAGAAACTGACAGGGAACTGCTTATAACTGCACCCTCTGAAAAGGAATCCCCAAGGCTTCCAGATCTGCACCATAGGAAAGGAGAAGAAAGACTCACAACCACCAAGGTCAAGAGCAGGTGTGGCCACCATGACCTCGGGCGTGGAAGCTCCTCGCAGAGAGAAAGCAGGACCTGGAACTGCTAGAGCAGGAAGTCCCACTGCTCCTTCCAATGAAGCTCAGTCACAGCTACACCCACGTAACTGCCACGTGTGTCCCTTCTCCCCCTTTCAAATGGACTTTTCTACTCTAGTAATTGTGAATGAACCTCATTCTTAGATTCTTCTTTATAAGTATCTTTGGCCTCCAGTCATATGTAAATGAAAGCTAAATGTTCACCTCCTACAAATTTGTAAGAAAGATCAAATTCTGTCATACATGTGTTTTGTTATGTGAATTATTATACAACCTTTCCTATGAATGCCAATAGAATTTTAGTTTCTGTGCCTTTTGGAAGCTCTAGCCACACCATGCATGGAAGGACCCACTATAAACAAATGAATAGCAGGATTCAGCTATACTTAGAGTTGGATTAAGTCAGTGGGCCCCTCCATATGTCTAAACACAGAGCTATCAAAATTCCAGGCCTTGAGTGCCATTCCAAACGAATTGGAAACAAACAGAAAGAAAAGGCTACTTAAGTCACTAGATTGTTAGATCTTATTCATGCAAGGGCAGAGGTGACTGTCTAACATTTCTAGACAGTTCACATATCTTAAAAATAACTTATTTCACGAGTGAGTAATCATCTCTAAAGTCAATTATCTTAATTAATAATCCCTTTGTTGGTGGTGAGATAAAGATAATTAAAGGGCTTATCATAGCTGCAGGGTGAGTTCTGGTGGATGGATTGCCAACAAAAGTGCTTCAAATGTTAACCAGTTCCACACGGGATACATATTAGAAGACATAAACATATATAACACCATGCTTTAAATAAAGTATTTTCATTCAAGTTGTAAATCTGATTTCTCTCCACCATTGAGTGTTGGGAATGTGGACAGATAAGTTTGGTTTTAGGTAGCTCAGTCAAGAGAAACCACATCTTGACCAACGAAGAGAATTGTTCATAACCTACAAAATTTGGACCTTGAGTTGGATGCAATAATTAATAAGATGAGATTTAGGGACTGTCTTCTTTAGAGACAATGAGAATGCCCTAGTCTTCTGACATTATGCATTTCCTTAACAGGACAGTAACAGTGTAGTCCAGATTCTGTCTCTCAATATTCTGAAGCCAAGAAGTTGAATGACAAGGATGCTACTCTTATCAAAACACTTAACAAAATGCTTCTGAATTCTCTAGACATCAATTAAAGGGAAAGGGAGCCTAAAAAGCACAGACATACACAGAAATATGAAAATTATTAAAATTGGGCTGATAACAGGCACAAACAATAATGTCAATTGTTACACAATGCCAAGTAAACAACAAACTTAGTACTCATTATGTGTCATACTATGTATTTTACAATCTTGTTTATCGCCATATAAATTCCTTGAGAGAGGAACTATTTGTTTATTTAGTTTGGTCATATACCCAATGCCAGATCAGTACCTAACAGATAATAGTAACTGCTCCATTGATTAATTAAAATAAGCAATGCTTTTCTCTTGGTGAAATAATGGGTCAGCATAGTGATATGTTACTTATTTACATTAATGGTAAAGTTTTTTAAATAAGGATTTTTTATTTTAAGAAAATGAATATCTAGAAAATTTATCTTAAGGGCAAATGGTGATAGACAAGAAGATATACAAGGTCTAGGCAACTATGCTCAGGTATAAAAGTAAGGATGTTCACTGTACATTATTTTTTCTATCTTTCTGCAGTATTATCACTCAAACCAAATTACTTTGGTGCACCTTTTACTAGTATACTAGAAATTCATTTTTTAATGTTTTATAAGAAAATCAACATAAATTTCAAATTAATGTATTAGCCATCTACAATGAATTTTCTCCTGTTATAAATTGAAGCATATTATCAAAAAGTTACTAATGATTATTTATTTAGCGTCTCTCTCTAATAAGGTACAGACTTAAAGCTGAGAGCGAAGTTATTACAAAGATTAATGATATAATGATATAGTGCTTTGGGATAGTTTTTGTATCGATTAATACCTTAAAATGTAATTCTATTTAGTCTGCTAAATAGCAGATTCCCATATTAATGCATATCCTTTACTATATTGAAGAAATAAGTTAATTATGAACTACTAGAGTTTTGTCAAAAGACTTCCAAGACATTAGTAATCTTCAATATATAAATGAGATTATTTATGAAATTTTGTTTTAAGATATCTATAATGAATCGAGATGTTCTCTTAATAGCCAGTGATCTATTCCCAAGGGAAGAAAAAAATGTTTCTTCTAAAGATACAGCTTTGGTCAAGATGGCAGTATAGGTAAACGAGGTACTCATGTTCTCACACAACCATATCAAATTTACAACTAAACTACAGAGCAGCCATCATTCAGGACAACCTAAAATTTAGCTAAATAGAAGTCCTACAACTAGAGATTTAAAGAAGTAGCCACACATGAAAATAAATTAAAAAGCAGCTACATCAAGACTGGTAGGAGAGGCAGAGACACAGAAACCAGATAAAAATTGGGAGGGATATCTCAGCACTGAAGGACCCCATGAGGAGTGAGGGGTCCAAGCCCCACACTAGGTCAGCAAACCTATGGTTCCACTGCCAGGAAGAGAGTGCCCATAACTTCTGGATGTGAAAACCTGTGGTGATTGTGGCTAAGACTGAGGGCTGCTGAAGTACCAGGCTCTCCTCTTAAAGGGCCCCAGCAGGGACTTACTCAGACTCCCTTCCTCTGTGTTCCAGAGCTGGGGAAGTGGCTCAAGAGGTACTAGAGATATATGGGGCAGAACTGAAGTGATCTGCATTAAGATGAGAGCTGGAGGGGCAGCTTCCTCCCAAACAGAAGTGCTGACAGAGGCCATGGTTACTTTTCTGAGCCCATCCCTCATAGAGCTGCCAGATGGGCACTATATCTGAGTCTCCATCAACCTGGCTCATGTCATTTGCCCCATCTTGGTGAGTCCCTGAGACACCCACCCCACTTAACTTTTGGGCCCACCTGGACTGTTTCTAATGGCTTTTTTATACAAATGGCCCATCTTGGCTCACTCTCAGACTTTCCTAAATTTTCTCAAAAAAAAACCAGCATCTGGCTTCAGCATGTCCCGTACCTTGTGCTAAGTGGCCTCAGGCCCAGCAATAGTGGCTGCTGGCTGTGGTTCCCAGCTTGCTCTCTCCTGGGCACCTCCAAGCGCAGCACAAGTATTGATAGCAGTCCTTTGCAAATTGCTTTGTACCTCATGCTGGGCGGCCACGAGAAGAACACAGGAGGCAGCTGGTTTTGGCCTGCACCTCCCAGGGGACCCCAGAACCAGTGCACCCAAGAGACAGCTTCAAACCATGTTGAAGCAATACCAACACCTCTGCAATGATGTACTCAAAGGCCAGACTCAGTGAGCACTACAGCCCTGACAAAGTAAGTGCTGCTCTGTGGGGTGGGTCCCTGCACGGTTGATCCACCACAGTGGTCGGTCCTAGCAGGCAAGCCATTGGCCCGAGGGTAATTTCCTCCCATTGATATGCCAACAGCAATCAAGACGCAACTACAACAGGAGTGTGTACACTGTCCACTTGGCGGCAGAGGGAGGAACTTAGGAGGTGGGGGCGGGGGATCTGAAGTGCCCAGCTTGAGTGATCAGGGAGGCTGCGCCATTGGACCCTGTAGGATACCTACTATATTAGGCCAAGCCCAGAAGATGAAGCAGTTCTACCTACTACATAGAAACAAGCACAGTGAAGCTTCCAAAATGAGGAGACAAAGAAATGTGTCCCAAAAGAAAGAACAGAACAAAACACCAGAAAAAGAATTAAACAAAATGGAGACAAGCAATCTACTACATTCAGAATTCAAAATACTAGTTATAAGGATGGTCAATTGCTAGTAACTTAGAAGAAAAGTAGAGCTTAGATAGAGCTTCAACAGCATAAAAAGGACACAGAAACCATTTTTAAAAGGACATAGTAGATATAAAAAAAAAACAGTCAGAAATGAAGTTATACACTAACTAAAATGATGAATGATTTACAGGAGATCAAGAATAGAGTAGATAAAGCTAAGAATCAAAACTGCAACATGGAATAACATCAAAAAGATAAAAGAATCCAAAAATATGAAGATTGTTCTCCATCAAATTTCTCATTTATATTTTTTTCATAATGCTTTTTGAAAGGTCTCTAATATTGTAACTTTATGCTAGAATATTTAATTCCTAACTAAATATTTTGTGGGTGGAAACACAGGGAGCAATTATGACATACCAATGTAAGACTGGTCTCATTAAAAGAACTTTTATTTTGTTTTTAACAATTTAAAAAACAGAGTCCTACCTACACTATTCTCCAAATATTAACCTTTATAATAGAGATGCTTCTGCTTTTTTCCCTCTAGCCTTTAAATAACAAAATTAACTGATTAGAGATATACTTCTCTCTAGCTCCGTATCTTTTCTTTACAGACAGAAAGTGTTTCTTGTGCCAGTTACCACTTGCAAAAAGAGTCAGAGGATTGTGTGATCAAAGGCTATTGATCATAATTCCAAAATCAATGTCACATTTCTCATCCCACACACCAAAGAACACTGGCTAATTTGCAAGCAAGCAGACCACACCTCACAGCCAAGCTATGATCACCATCAAAACTGGTGTTTAGCATCAACAATAATTAATCAAGTTCTCATAGTACTGACGACCACTCAACTCACTTTGGACAAATATTGTATAGTTAATGCCTTAAGGATACAACTTAACTCGTTTAAAAACCATATGTATAGTTTATAATAAACTCCATTAGAGCCACATACATTTATAACTTGGTTTCTTTTTTGTTCATTGTAAGCTATTATTCCTGCAATGAATGTCTTATAAAAATATTTTACTTGACTGAGACTTTGAATAATGACTCTGAGAGCCTTGATAAGACTAGTTGAGAATGACAAAGGTTTTTTAAAAGAAAAGGAAGTCTCACTGCCATGCCTGCACATTTAAAATTGGTCTGATGTTCTGGGACTCCCTAGGTTGCTTGACATTTCAGGCCCCTTCAAAGATGCAGGTGAATATGCAAACATTCAATTTCTGAAAATGAGATTTAAATATACTGATGAACCTGCTCTTCTTTCCTCTCATGGAGTCACAGCCTAGTGGAAGCAATGGAAAGCAATGATAATCAAGTGTGATATGGACTAAGATGTGGATTGTACATCTGCTATAGGGTCCCCTTCAGTGGATAAAATAGCTACTCAAACAAGATGAGAATGCCATTTGAGAGTAAGGCTGAGATTGTATTCTAACATATGAGCTGCCCAAACATATCTCCACGGCTGTCTCTCACACAAAATCCTGAGATTTCGGTTCTTTATAAGATGATCATAAGTATCAGCTAATTCTTTTTTTATTATTGATTAAGGTATCACATATTTGTCCTCATCCCCCCATTCCAATCCTCCACTCCTCTGCACTCATGCCCCTACCCACTTATTGTCCTTGACCACCTGTTAGGCTCATATGTATGCACTTAAGTCCTTTGGTTGATCTCTCCCTTTTATCCCCACCCTCCCTTTGAGGTCCAACAGTGTGACCCATGGCTCCTTATCTCTGGGTCTGTTCTTGTTCATCAGTCTATGTTGTTCACCATTTCCCCTAGATATCAGCTAATTTTTTACATTGAATATCTCATGGTAAACTTCTTTGCCAGGAACTGTTTTTATATTCTTTATAACTTATATTCATGACAATAACATATCCTAAAAATATCTTCTAGAATAGATACAAATTAGGAAGGACATTACCTCACTTAACTCAAAATAGATAATTTTATTGCCTAATTTAATAATATCTGGTAACCTAATTTAAGAATCATGACCATCCTTATAATCATAAGAGGAACCTTTTAATAAAACCATAAGACAAATAAAATTAAACAATGTAAAATGGAGTAGATTGAACACTGAAGAAATGGAAGAATAGCAGTTCTTTGCTATAGTCAGTCACCAGGTTCTTTTTCCAGAGAAAACATAAAAATGATATGTTCTTAAAGTTCTTTTTTATTCTTCTCTAGGTAGTAGATATCATTCCTTGCATTATGAGATGTAAGTTTTTCTCTTAACAAGAACCACAGTTGATTATTACATAATGGACTAATTTGTTGTTTAAAAAATCCTTTGGGTAAATGTATTAGACATGCACTTTTGATTCTTGCATGATCTTAAATCTATTTATTGAACTCACTAGGGAATAATGGTGAGGAGACACATCAGCCTCTCAATTAGATCATTTTTATACCCAATCAGACAGTTTTTTTTTTTACAACAACCTTTATGAAAAATTGAAAAAGAAAAAATGTGAAAGAAACCAAGATTTTTTTAAAAAAAATATTTGTTTTGATCAGTAATTGCTATTTTATTATTACTAATTTTAGAACCAGAATAAGGTGAAAGAAAATTGTGATTGCAAATGTTAATTCTTAAACAGAGCTACATTGTTGATTAAAACTGCCATTGTTCATGTGTGTTTTCACATAAAATATGTGCAATGTGAAAGTGGAAAATATTTCATAGTGTTTCTGGCTAGATGGATTTGCTAATATCCGGGTCAGCACACATGCCCCCACTCAGCAGCTCTGAGTGCACTGCGGTGTTTCGGAATGCTGTTTGGAGAGGTGGAGCAAGAGGTCTGCCCTTCCACACACAAAAGTACAGTCCTAAGCAAACAGATGATAATTACCCATTCCTATTAACATTGCTTATAAAAGAATAAGCTATTAGTTGTAGAAAAATTACATACGTGCATGGTGTGTACTGGGAGAAATGGCTGGGACCATAAACATTACTAAGTACTTAGATTACCCTAGTGTCATGAAATTATAAATACTATAAAAGCTTAGCCTCTAAAATCAACTCTTCCCACATAAAAGACAACATCATTTTTATTATGCATTTTTATATCACATAATGTTTATGAAGCATACCTTCATATCAAGTCCACCGACTCTAAGTGAATAAGGAGTGGGTCAGAATGGAGAGCAGGTTACTAGTAACATTCTAAGGCAATCCCATGTCCATACCTTCTGCGGTCATTCTTTTTTCTTTCCAGTCCTTCACATCCTCATGGCCTTTTGATTACTATTTCTTTTATTTGCATATCCTGATGCTATTTCTCAGGCAGAATGTATCATCTGTTTGTTATCCATGATATTAAAATAGTGAAGTAATTCTCAATAAATATGTGTGTGGCATAAATGGAATTTGCATTAGTGAGTTAAAATTTACCTTTGTAAAATTCTTGTTTAAAAAAATAAATTTAGAATTAATAAATCTGGGGGAAAAGAGAAAAGTGGTTTCAAGATTCTCTAGAGGTCAACACTGACAGCACAGTACACAGGCTTTTTTTTTTTTTTTTTTTTTTTATCTTGCTCTATAGTGGTTAAGGGGACACATTTATCTTTCCTTCTTTTAAAGACATTTAAAAGCACCGTTCCAGCTTCCCAGACAGCAGTTTCAAAACATTCAAAAGACATTCAGTCCATCATAACCCCAAAGAGGAAAGAGAGGGTTAGTTTTCACTTAAGTAAAGTTTAGTGAAAAGCCAACAGATCGATGCGATTTTGGCTAGATCAATGATGCAGAGTTCTGAAAGGTTTTACACACGCAGCAGTCTTAGGATGTAGCTCTGAGTAGCAGGAAGGTCAGAAAAACAAAAACGCAGTGCCCCGCACATGTGCCTCCCTTTGGGTCCACAAAGAAGCTAACCAGTCTTGTCTGAAGGGAAGCCATGCTTGCCACGGGGGCAAGGCGTGTTTCCATTTCCACTGACTGTATGTCAGCTTTGAGTGGTGTGTCAACTAAGTTTTCCTGCTGGCCAAAGTCACAAAAATCCTGGTCGATATCTTTCATGAGGAATGACAAATGTAAAAAGATAAACTCCACTGTGTCAGATAGACCATATACTAAATCGCAAGCAACGATTTAACAATGTGTAGTCAATTTCAAAGTCTCCTGGCAGTTCAAGGAAACAAAAGACTCTCATTAAAAATATTCCTACTCGAGGCTAGAGACTGCTCTTACGTTCAGGCTATGGAAACCGTGAGGACTGTCCTTTTCTTAGTTATGAACTGTTAGAACTTTTAAAAATAAGTTTCAATGACTAATAAGATAAATAGGAACCATGGCAAAGCATTCCTCAGAAAAGATCAATTTTGAATAATCTACTTATGTAGAATACTTTGGGACCTTTTACTATCCCGACTTTCAACCCTCCCTGAGACTTTTGTTTTTAATTTAAAAACAATATTGTTTCATGAGTAACCACCCCAGACCTCTCCTCCAAACAGTAGAAAAATTTCACTCTTAACTTTACCTAAGTGTGTTCTATATTATAGCTGGATAATCTCTAATAACAGGGATGGGGGATTTAATTGAACAGAAATTTGAATGAAAACCTACTTACTTTATTGAAGATTAAAAAAAAAAAATACAAACTCTTCATCCCTGTTAGCATAAACACTGTTTTTGCATAAGTCTCAAGTGAGGTTCTTACCTGTCGTTTGACATCTGTAGGAGTGAGGTAAGAATGCTTTCCTCTTTCTTATTACTCTTCCTTTTCACCTTCCTCTTCCTTTTTCTCTTCCTCCATCTCCCAATTCTGATCATGGAGTCCCAATTTTTCTGTTACAGTAAAATGATAATTATAATGTATGGTACATCACTATTCTCATTCACCAAAGAGATTCTAAAAGGGTCTGTGGTATGTCCTACATGATTGTAATCACAGCTCATGTGACCTTGACACCGCCACTTCTCTACCCAGTATGATTATAATATTGCAAAATGTATCTCATTCACTAACATGTACCACAGAATAAAAGACATTTATTTGATACCGTAAAGCAACAAATTCTAGTTAAATGTTTCATAAAATAGTAGTATTTGCAGACAGTTAACTTTATCCTATTTGGCATGTACAGAACTAGTTGGTAGTATATCAGTCAAATAAATTGTCTGTGGGTACTCCCACGTGCCAAAGTACTTCCAAGGTTCTTGCACATATAACTGTGTTCAAAATAATAGTGAAATAAAAATGGTTTCTACACAAATGTTCTTAGCAATGAAGAAAAGGGAATATAGGATACATAACCAAAACAGTGTTTAAACAGAATGTTTTTCATAGTATTTCAAGCTTCAGTATCTCTCAAAGAAATATTTCAGGAGCTACAGATACTAGAGAAAGAAAACATCGAATCAAAAGGATTGACCATTAAGTTTAGCAGCATGATTCACTTTACCAACTTCCCTCACTCAGACTTCCAATACTCCTTTTCAAAAATTGTGCAAACTGTGTGAGATGGCGTATGTATTAAATTACACCATTAGGTACTTAGAGAAAATATTTTCTATCATTCAGGCAACGAATGATCCTTGTTCAACCATGACAGAGTCTCAACTGGCTTATCTGGAATTCTTGGTGTTGAACACAAGTCAGTCAAAGCCCCTAGCAATGAAAACAATTATTTATAAGATTTTACTGATATAATATCCTGGGTCCAAAATAATATGAAACCTTGGGGAGACAAAAAGAACCTTGTAGTTATTTATGTTGCCTCCTAAAATAATTTCTGATATATAAGCACACAGAAACTACTTAAATTTAAAATTAAAATGATTCTTTCATTTAAGGCCAAAATTTTAAATTTAACTCTAGTTCCAAGAACTGAATTGATTTATCTGTCAATAATGCATGTTTTCCTTCTGGAAAAAGTAGACCTACCAAAAATGGCTGTCAAACTGTTGTCAATAGTGTAGGCACGGGCAATGAATCAGACTTCTTATAAAATATTTTATTGTTCTCTTTATGTTCACATGTATTGCTACAGTCTCTTCCAAAGCTCTTGCTCTCTTCTAACTTGAGGCGTTTATTTAGCTATGATGTTTTTCTTTCTGCAAAAATATGTCAGATATCCCTTTATTATAATTTCTTCTAATAATGTAGATTCTAGAAAAGTCGACATCTGTAAATGCAGTGTTTAAACCAAAGAAGTTAAGAAAAATCATGTAGTTTACTAATGTAGAAAAATCATCATTCCTAAACAAGAAATAATAAAACAAATTGCTTTTTCAAACAGATATTGAAGTCAGGAAACAATTCATGCTTAGAACTAAAATATTAGTTGCAGCACTGCGACCTCTCACCTTAAGTGATAAAATACACAGGTCAGAATTGACAATACATACTCATGGCTGATCATGGCTGCTAGTTATTGATCGAAGGAGAGAGAAAAAAGTACTTTGCGAAAAAAACATTGCTCTGAATTACAAACATCCATTCTCGTGAGACTCAGCAACTCTGTGTTTTTCCCTCTGGAGCTAGAAGCAAGAAGTGAGTTCAGCCAGTATTTAATATCAAGTGAATGTGGTGTTTAATCAATAGTCTTCTGCTTTGTTCCTCGATGTGGAAAGCAGTGTCTATTCATTCAGCAAAGGTTAATGCCAAGGGTCAAGTGATTTCACACTCTCTGTAGGATCCACAGCATTGCAGTAGTTCAGATGCCTTAGACAATGATGACTCAGTTGGACTGATTTATTGCCACTCAAAAAGCCCTGCTTAATACTAAAGTGCTCTCTTATGATAATATCTCAGAAAATAGCACTGATAAAAGAGGAGGCAATAATTACCTACATTTTGAGGTAATGTCTTCATTTCTAACCTCCTATAAAGATGTAAGGTTCATTTTCAATGATCTGCTTCTTGTATTAGCGAGCCATTTAAACAGGATCTTAGCAGCATCTTCTCTTAAGAAAGGCACTGCAGAAAAAAATTCAGTAACCCTATGATACAAATGTAAATTACAATAGGTGACTTGAAATATGTTTTAGATAAATCTTTTTTAATATTTACTGATCACAACATTTTTCATTTCATTCAAGCAAAAGGAAAAAATATTTGCAGATAGGAGGAAAAATATGACTTAATTCAGTCAACTTTATTAAACAAGAAAGTCACCATTTGCAATTTGATTTTTTTTTTTCTTTTTTGACCAATTCCAGCACAAGATAGGCAGGCTGAACAGACATGCCTATATATTCCTTCTAAATGTAGCTCAGTTAAAGTAGCATTAATTGAGGTCATTGTTTTAAACCAGAACACATTTGACTATGTGGGGGTCCAATCTTTAACATGTTAGCATCCATGATTATTATTCCACAATGCCTCATTCCAGATGTGTTTATATAATGAAAGAAGTTCAGATGTCACCAGGAAAACAATGTGAGAAGAATTAATTGGAAAGCTTATCATAGGAAAGTCATTTAGAATCCAGCTTCCACTAATATATCTGTGGATGATGAATACACCAATCAATTAGTAAAATGAAATAAATTCTGTAAACTTATCAAATTATACCCTATCTTTATTAGTAGAAGGATATCTGAAATAGTTTTTTGTGTTCCATTCTGGCTGACTAGCAGGTAAAGCACTCTAATATGAACTTTCTGCCTTCCACTCCCTCTTTTCACAGGAGACATAATATTCAGAATTCTTAATCCAAAATATTTAAAACAACAATGAATTCAGAAGTCTTATTTAAAACTATTTTAGACAATTACTTTAAAGTATAAATAAATGAGTTAAAAATAAATTATCTTAAAAAATAAAAAATAAACTATTCTATATTTGTATAATTCCAGAAGACTTATTTTCAATAACAGCATTTGCCTTAAAAGCAAACAAAATGGGTAACAGTCAGTAATTTTGATATGAACAACAATTTCATTGTGCAGCAATAACCTGTGTGATGCCCAGAGGCCTGAACTTACCTTTTAACCAAAATTATCTTAAAAGGAGAATGACTGATTCTTCTGCAATTCTTCTGCAATCAATGGGAATGATTTTGTAAGCCAAATATTTAATGACCTATAGCAGAAAAAAAAGGAAAGACAATTAATAACAAGGCTTTTGAAAATAAGGCAAGCAACTTACTAGATAAACTAAATGCACTGGTTTATTCTTAGCAAAAATAGCATTAGTGAGCTGAACACACTAAACAAGAATGTTAGTCGACAAGATTGGATGTTTCAAAAATTGTTCAAAAATGTTTTTTCACAATAACTTTCCCATGCTTTGTCCTTCAGGCTTAAGATATTTACTAGAAATACAGTTCAGTTCATCTGGACATGGATAAACAATTAGCCAGAAAAAAAAGTATATGCATTTCTAACTTTGCACTGCAAATACTACTAAATAAATTACAAATAATGTGATCAATTTGAATGACTAACACAATGTGTTTATACTTTGACTTTTGCCATTGTATTTAACATAAAGCAATGGCCAGAATAAAATGTGCTAGATTGTTATTTTGCCTGTAGTCATAATAAGTACACAATATAAATAACTGTTCATGATTCAGTATGACCAAGAAAAAACATTTTCAAAAGTGGATTTTTTTTAAACTTCTCTAGTAATTATTTCCTCAAATTGTGCTAAAGTATAAAAAGAGTAATATGTGTGGCCATTGTCTTTTCTTTTATGTATCTAAGTATTAAAAGAAGAAATGTATGAATCTGTTAATGCAGCTCTTATCTTCAAAATTTGGACTTTTAGACCTTTTAAACAAAATCAATGTTGCTTTTCAGCCTTGCACACTCATCAGCTGTAATTCAAGGCCTTTTAAGGCTGATTTCAGTGCCCTATATAAAAATTATCTCGAGTACTATATTTCTCTCAATAAAAAATAAAAAAATCACTTGGTCTAGAGAGCAAATGGGCTGATTTTTTTTTGTAATTGTGAAAAATGTCTATAGAAAACTTCCTTAGATATGTTAATTTTGAAATACCTAAATTTAAAAAGGGGAAACAATAAAAAGTGAATAAAGAAAATTAAAAATAAAATTTAAAAAAATAAATAAAAAGGAGGGGAAACATCATTCCCTTCACATTTTCAAAGCCCTTAGTCAGGTTTATGTGAAAACTTTATTAAAAGGTTCAAACCACTACTGTAATAAAGTTGTCAAATAGTCAGTTGAAATAAAGCTTTTATAATAAAGTTCACTAACAAGTCACAAACTTATAATAAAGTATATTTTTTTTTACAATAAAAAAAACACATTCATTTTACAAAATTAAGAAAGTTTAGTACATCGTGGTGACAATAGTAAACAATAGTAAACAATACTTCTAAATATTTGAAAGTTGGTAAGAGAACAGGTCTTTAAACTTCTTACCACAAAAAAAGAAATAATAATTATGTGAGGTGACAGAAGTATTAACATTCATGTGGTAACCACTGAACAATATATGTATATCTGATCATTAACACTGAACACCTTCAATTTGCACAATAGTATATGTCTAGTATATCTCAATAAAGCTGGAAAATATTTTTAAATTCTGAAAAAAAGAAAATTCAAATAAGCAAAAAAAATAAAAAGACCTTTAATCTTATCTCCTATTTATCTATGAATCCAGTATTGTATTTGTATTTTTTTTTCAAAAAACCTAGCATATTTCATAATGCGGTGAGAGTGGTATATACTATTTTTTAACCATTTTTCACTTAGAAATATATTACGAATATCTTTGCATATCTTTATGTATCCTATAACATATTAAGAATAGCAAAATTCACTTTATCTACTACAGTAATTTAGTTAGACATTTTTCCTCCTCTTTAGCATTAAAATTGTTGCCCTTTCATTACTATTAGGTGTGAGGTTGTGATAAACATTTTTAATAAAATTTATTTAGAAAAAAAATCCTAGAAAAAGAATCAAAAGCTCAAAGGATACCAAAAAAATCATGAAATTTCAGACAGAGTAGAGGAATAATCTCTTAAAATATGAAAATTTCATTGTAACCTTTATAAAGTAAATAAAGAATGAAAACATTTTTTACCATTTTAACCACATAATTTCCCAAATACTGTAATACACTAACATAGTAGGCTTTATATTTTCTAATACTTTTCTTAATAGTCAAAAACTAATACATTTCACTCACTGTTTTGTACAAAAAGTTATTTTTAATGGGCCATACTGGAGATAAACTTTCTCAATCACAGAATGGAATTTGAGAGCTCGTCAGCTTTTAGAGGTCGAATAAAATGTAATAAATATATACCCCTTTAGAATGTTCTAGATTTTTAAGTTTTTAGCCATTTTAAAAACAAAATTTGACTCCATTACTGAGATTATGTATTATTCAGTAGTACAATGTATAGTAATAAAATTAATACATTCCAGACCACAAATTTTAAATGTATTAAAGTAAGCTTAGTTAGGGAATTCAACATAAAAACTCATTATTTCCAAATCCCAACATAACACAAACCCCAATTAAAAGAGAGTTTATTTTTGTGTTGTCTAGTACGGAATTAAATAAAAATGGTTTAAGTCCTTATACATGTCCCTTTGTTTGTTCATCAACATTCATTAATTTAAAAATCACTTTAAATATTTTTATTATTCACTTTATACATGCAGATAAAGTTGTCCTTTACTCCAGAGACATTTTAAAAAAATAAAACTCAAATATTCTCACATTAAACCAATAGTAGTCAGCTATTATGATTAATTTTCAACATTTTTAGAGGTGCCAAGTTTACAAATAATTATATTAAAGTGATTTTTTTAATCAGTGTAAAAACCAAGAGGACAGTTGTTTCTAGATCATATTACTACTAGTGGAAATTTTAATTAGAATTGTTGTGAACATCAGTAAATACTATAAACCAAAGGTTAGTTTTGACAGAATTCACTGTGAGGTAACTTTTATTTATATCCCAACATAATGTTGTTCATGAGTTTTATGTTCTTGTTTTTAGATTAATAATTATCCAAATTACCTAAGTATATTGGAAAACACTGCTAAATAGACCTACTAAAAGAAAAAAAAATCTATCATTCTTTTTTTTGGCCTGGTAACACAAATTAGACCTGCCATTCACAGAAATAGGTAGGTCACAATTTTGTTGGGCTTTTAGAGGTAGCACTTTTTGGTTAAATAAAAATAAAAAATTATCACAACAGTATTTAAATTTTAGGACATAGGCTATATCCCACCAAATTTTATTATATGGAGCTAAAATATTCTTGAACATATATCTCAAAAATTTTCTTTTATCTTAGCTTACTTTTCTAGTGCTTCATTCAAAAAGAAAATGTGTATTTATAATGATTATTTAGATTAGGAAAGGCAAGAAACAAACAATACTCTAATATTAGTGGCTTAATAAAACAAAATCGGCCGAAACCGGTTTGGCTTAGTGGATAGAGCATTGGCCTGTGGACTGAAAGGTCCCAAGTTCAATTCTGGTCAAGGGCATGTACCTTGGTTGCGGGCACATCTCCAGTAGGGGGTGTGCAAGAAGCAGCTGATCGATGATTCTCTCTCATCGATGTTTCTAACTCTCTATCCCTCTCTCTTCCTCTCTGTAAAAAATCAATAAAATATATTAAAAAATAAAAATAAAACAAAATCTTATTTCTGGCTCACACAACCTGTTCAACAGGTGGATAGGAGATTCTATTTATTGTGGAGACTCAGGGGCCCAGACTTTTGAAGGTCATATCCAACACAGGCCAGGGGGGAGAAAATGTGACAAATCACCTGCTTCTCACAACCCGTTTCCAAAGCTATACTGTACATGCCTAACTGTGAGGAGGCAGTGAAGAACTGGAAATATCGGGTGATAAGCTCTAATTTTGCCACAAAAACTTAACGAGCTCAATAAGGGATGAAAATACATTTTATTGGGTAAATAATGTCAGTGAAAAAGGAATAAATACAAAATAAAGAAAAATGATTTTAAAAAACACACACAGACACCTCAATATATTTGTACATTCCTGGCATAGAATAGGCTCCTCTTAAAGTTCGATAATTAATGACTGTGTAAATAAAGGAGTGAGTCTGTAAGTGAATAATTATCATAAACCTCACTGAAAAAAAGATGAGACATCATGAAGGCAATTCTATTATCGTATGAGAAACAGGCAAGTCAGAAAATTTAATAAAAGATCCAAAATTATGCATATACCAGCACAAAAAATTAATTTTGGCTTCAGGTGTATGGGGAAATAAAATATTTCCCTAACTTGCTTTCAAGATAATTAATTGTCCATTCAATTAAACAAGTTTTCCCCCTCAGTACTGCCAAAATGTGTTATATTGTTTTTGATTATGCAGAAAATTTTTAAAAATTAAAAGTACTATGCCATATTCACATTCCAGTATTAGAGGGCTTTTCAGTAAGGTGGGAGACAAGCATGGAAACATCTGATTGCAATACAGAGCAGAATGAGATAAATGAAATAAAACAGATATGAACTGCTCCCAAAACGTGAGTATTTTGTGCCACCAGCATTTGTTTCATCATTCTTCAAAACAAAAATTTTGTAGCTCAAATAATTTCTGTAGCTCAAATATTTCTTCCAATTGCAGAAGAAAAAAATAATCCTAAGTCATATTCTTTAACAAAAAATGCAGCCTTAGCTCAGTGGATAGAGTGTCCGCATGCAGACTGAAGGGTCCTGGGATTGATTCCAGTCAAGGGCACAATCCCCAGTAGGGGGATGCAGGAAAGCAGCCGATCAATGATTCTCTCTCATCTTTGATGTTTCTAGCTCCCTCTCTCTCTCCCTTCTTAGCTGAAATCAATAAAGATGTTTTAAAAAATGCAGCCTTAACATTCCCTATATAAACCTGCAGAAAGTTTTCTCAGTTTATAAGAAAGAAAAAGAAAAACAGAAGCTAACATAGCTTTGTGAGTATATGTTTATTGGTCTTTTTAAGAATCTTCAAGGTACTTTTGTGTGTGCATACACATAATTAACTTATTTAATATATATACATAAACACATAATTAACTTCTTTGATATACACACAATTAACTTCTTTGATATTTACTAATTTATACAGGGACTAATTTCACAAATTTAAATTACAGACACTGGCAAATACAATAATTTCTCCATGTGGCCAATGGCCCTCGTCATTAATAACAAATTATCCCACTCTTGAAGTAATTTAACATTCAGATTTTTAGTTGTTCTATCTGCATTTACTAAAAAGAAGAGGCATTTAAATGTTTTCATTTGTGCATATAAAATGTAATGATATTATAGTTACTCTAAAGAACCCATTTGTTAATCACCTCATATCTACCAACAACCAGTTCACAAAACACTGTGAATCATCCTTAATCATGTTTTAGAAAAAACACTTAAGATATGGCTGTTTCAAATATCCAACTCTTTGAGTGATTCTTCGACCACAGGTAAGACTTGGCAGGGTAGCTGAAATCTCACCCTGTATATGCATTTCATTAAGGCTCTTTCCAACTCTACAATTTCATGATATTACACTGAATGGTGCAAAGATGAAGTTATCCTTGGCCTTAGGCAATTCCAAGCACGGATTATATAGGGAAGGGATGGAAGTAAAGAGAATGCTGCAAATATGATACAATACTTAATATTGAGGAGGGGGGTGTCTAAACTTTAAAACATATAAAGATATATATGAAAACTTATTTCCGAGGCTATGCTGAAACCATCAGTTCAAATCAACATGTATGTTTGAATCAGGTTCACATTCAGTAATGAAGCTGTTATTGATTCTGTGGAGCATGACTTCAAACCTGAGCAAATACTGAACAAATACTGAGCTCTTAAACCCTGGATGTATGTACCTAGACATCTCAATTTAACAACCAGACATACATTAAACAGCATTAATAGCCAAGCACTTAATGGATCAATTCCCACTGTTTGTGTAATGTGGAAATAAAAAAGGTTTATTAAATGACAAGCTTTCCCTGGTTTGTGCTAATTAATTATATGCTACATCTGACTGCTAATTTAGTGGGGAAATGCAGCCCCAAACCACGGTTTCAGCTTGAACTTTGCCCTGGCGTCACCCAGTTCAGCACAGAGTGCCGCTACAGTCCGCCTCCGAACGACACCAGTATTAAATTAGAGCACAAGGCCATCAATTTAATAAGTGCTGGAGCAGGTAATTTGAATAAGGACGTATTAGTATTCTACCAGTGCACAACGAAAAGCAGCTGACCTTTCAGACCAAAGAAGATCCTTGAACACATTCAGCTGAATCTGAGAACATAGTAATAATCTGACACTGGTGAGAGTGCCAGGAGAGACGTTTATGAGCCTGGGCCCATTACTATACATCAGGCTCTCTCTGGGAATGTGGGAACAGTTTAATTACCTCTGCCTCTCACTTTGTTCTCACTCCCCTCCAGAGGTGAAACAAAAACAAAAACAAACAAACAAACAAAAAAAACACCACGATAGAAATTAAGCTTTTTGAAAATCATATTCTCAGTGGCATGTTTTGAAACTCTTATTTGGATTTATTGTACAAAGAACACAAAACTATTCAATGTGCATGTATTGTATATTGGATCTGAGAATCCATATAAGAAATAATCAGTTTCCTAGATTATAGGGCAAATGTAACATGAACAAACATAAACGTGCACCCATCAGGGCAACAACTGCTGTGACACAATAAGGAAACAGCACATTGAAGTGTTGCTGTGGACCCAGGAGGAGGAACAGAACTGAGTTTGGATTCCTTCTCTGTCACCTGCTCACCATCAAACCTGCAGGAACCCAATTCATTGAATTCAGTTCAACAGACATTTATCGAGTTCCATCATGTACAGTGTTGTAAGCCCTAAGGTTATAGAGATGAAAAAGATTTGATCCCTGCTTTCAAGGAGATCAAAATGTAGCAATGGTGACAGAAACATACCCTATTAATCACAATACACAGTGAGAAGTGCTTTCAAGCTCAGAGAACAGTGATCAATTTTGTCTGGTGGTTTCCAGGAAAGGTTCTCAGACGTGGCAATAGCTGTGCTGAGTGTTGTGCACATTTAACCAGCAGAGAGGATGGGATGCTATCTGCATGGAAGTATTCATGAAATGGAAAAATGATTGTATTGGGAGAGGGGGATGCTCTGGGTTATAAAATACAGTAGATATGTTTGATTGAAGGGTATGTGAAGTTGTAATTATGTGATCCTATATGCTTGAAACTGGTTTCTCTAGAATGTATTAGTGGATTTAAGAGTAAGATGTCTTAGTAAAATTAGGACTCCAAATTTGAGGGAGGCTAGAATGTTTATTTTCTTGGCCTCATAAGAATGATCTAGGTTAAAAATACATCTGGAATTGTACCCAGTGGAGGGAATGTACAACCAAGCCTAGAGTGTGCAATCACCACACTTTGGTTTGGGGGGGATAGAGGGAGGAGAGTAGGGTCATTTTTAGTTTCACTATTAACTTTGTGTGTATGGAAATACATAAATGCATTATAGTGAAATTTAACATATAGCATTTGGAAGAAAATCAGAAAGGAAATCGGAGGGAAAAGAAGAAAAGAGAAGGAGAGGAGACAAAGAAGAGAAGGGCTGGAAGGAACTGGGCATCTTGCAGACATTACTTCCATCGGTTCACTAAGAATCCTCTAAGGGAGAGCTATTATTGTCCGTATTTTATTATGAAGAAAAAAAAAACTTAGCTTGGAAATATTATCTTTTCCAAGGTAAATATGTAAAAGAACTGGTATTTAAATCCGGGTCTTCGCTGAATCCAAAGTCCATGCTCTTTGCTCAACCCCAGGACCCCTTTCCTAACACCTGCTTTTTGATTTAGGATTAATACAGCACATGCTTAAAACCAAGTTCTGTCCAGTGGGAAGGTTCAACTCTTTCCGGTAAATCCTGCATGAGGCAGTCAGTTGACTACTGGATTTGTGCCTAACCATTTAACAAATATATTTTCCTTCTCTGACCACAGTAAATGACAGGGAGATTTCTCACCTTCTAGTTAGTATCCATTAGCAAGCAACACTCTGGAAACCTAGTCCTCAAAAAACCACAATGCAACAAATGTGTTGAAGATAATGCACAGCAAAAATAGAGAATGCCTCACTTCCTGCTTTTTTTCTCCCTCTGGGTTTGTCACCCATTGTTATTTATTATTTATGATAGTATTGTAAATGTGAAATTCTATTGATGGAGAAAAAACCTGTTCCAGAAAAGTCATAGACTTGGTTCACTTCCTGTGCCTTAAACAGTTCTTCAATTCATTAGCTTTTTAAGAAATTAATCAATAAGTCTGTGTGAGTGCCTAATTGATCGGAAAACCTATCAACCTTTAAGGAATCGTTAGAATATTTCCATACACATAAGAAATATGTAACCCTAATTAATATTTGGGTAGGGTAATAAGCTTTAACATTTTTAAAGGACTTTTGTCCATGGAAGAGGTAAGGCCTCTTTGAAAGATGAGTCAAAGTGGCAATATCAGAGACCTCAATAGCAAAGGCAAACTTTCAAATTTCAACTCTAATACATGCTCTTTGAAGCAAGCAAAAATAGAAAAATACAAAAAATATTTAAAGGAAAGTTAAATAACATCTCCTCCCAACAATGCCCATGTCCCCCAATAGATCCCTCATTTCCCCTTATCATAATAAGTGACTGGCATTAATAACTCAGTTGGTAACTTTCACACATTTCCCGTTGTTCACAGACATACATAAATAAATATGTATATATGCAAGCATCTATATGTTACTAGGAGCTTTGATTTTTTTGGATTCATTGTTTACACTAAAATAGAGTCACTAAATACTGCTCCAAACAAGCATGTTTTCACTCATCATATATCCTCAACAACTCTACTATAAACCACTAAATATATACCTCCTAATATATTTAACTGAACTAAATGGGAAGGAATAAATGAAGGGTGACAAACTCCTTGCATTTTACAGGGCAGGACTATAGATCTGTTCGGCTATAAATCTGCACTATTCTGCAAGACCAGGGAAGAATTACCCCAAAGGTAATTCAGAGAACAGAGATGCCTTCTTAGTTTCAAAACAGGCTACCATCATCTCACTTTCAAGAAGATAGATAACCTCTACCCAAAGTCATTGGGCTGAGCCACCCAACAGGCCTAGTACTGCTACCTGGGACAGGACCTGATCCCAGTGGGTCCTGAAAGGCAGGACTGCCATAGTAGTGAGTCCGGATGGCCAAACAAGCCAACAGGAATTGTTCTTGAGACTTGAAATCTTATAGCGATTGCCTACTAGGTTTTGGGTTTGCTTGGGACCCACCACCCCATTTTTCTTTAATATTTCTCCCTTCTGGAATATAATTGTCTGTCCTATGCCTGACCTACCAGTAATACTCATAAAAGGTTTAATTTCACAGGTTCACAGTTGGAGAGCAATTGTCTCAGAATGAATTGTACCTCAAGTCTCATTCATATTTGATTAAGATGATATTTAAATGAGATGATGCTGAAATGCTTTAAAACTTTTAGAGCTGTTGGAATAGAATGAATGCCTTTGGCACTGAGAATGACATGAATTGAGGGACAGGGGCAAAATAAAATAAGCTGAATGTATCCCAAAAAAATTCATATGTTGAAACCCTAATCTCAATATGATAGTATTTGGAGGCTGGGCCTTTGGGGAGTAATGATATCATAAGGGCAGAGCCCTCATGAATGGGACTAGTGCCTCTACAATAAGAGGCCAGAGAACTAGCAACCTCTCTTTCCCCTATCTGAGGACACAGTAAGATGGCTGTAAACCAGAAAGGGGGCCCTCACCAAGAACCCTAACTGCTGGCACCCGATCTCAGACTTCCAAATTCAGACCTGTGAAAAATAAGTGCTTAAACAACCCAGTTTATAGTATTTTGCTATAGCAGCCCACGTGGTCTAAGACAGACTTATTCCAATCAGGCTTTTTCCCCTATATCTCCTCTAAATTTGCTCTAATCTATTTTTTAGTATATTTTTTATTGATTTCAGAGAGGAAGGGAGATGGAAGAGAGATGAAACATCGATGCTGAGAGAAAATCATTGATCCACTGCCTCCTGCACACCCCACAACCCGGCATATGTCTCTACCAGTTATCAAACCACGACCTCCTGGTTCATAGGTTGATGCTCAGCCACTGAGCAACACTAGCTTGGCTACAATACTATTCTTTATCAAATCAAATCAAAGGAATTACTTAGAAAGTTAAGTAGCCTTACTCTATTAGGTTTCATTGATCCTTCTTTATTGAGATTTTTTCCCACAATTTGCTGCTATCTTTACAATTATAGTTATTTTATGCCTTCCTCTTAGTAAAGACTGAGTTTAAAACAAATTCAAATCAAAACCCCCCACTATCATAACACAACACTTTATACATAACAGAAAATGAATATGTGCTTTGTGATCACAATAATGTAAAAATAACCATCGCCAATGAATTCTTGTAGAAAAATTTTATATCAAGCAATCTAAATCTTAAATTAGTTTATATTGCTCCTTTAAAATATCTTTTATTACCTCCAAGTCATTTGTGCTAATAATTCTAGTAAACTGAAATAATAGAATTATTCAAATCCATCCTGAGTACATGCTGTGTTTGAGGGAAGATTTATATTTATAATAATTAAATGTTTAAAACCATTAATGATTACAGTGCAGTTGAGTAAAATGTCCTCCATTTGTGACATCTCAGTCAGAAATATATATCTCATCATTGCTTGACTTTATAAAAATATTATAATTCCTCCTTTATTTTATAATTTAAAATTTAGCAAATAATTCAAATAAATTCATAACAACATGCCCAGCAAAGAAAAATGTTCACAACATTATGGATGTTACAAAGAAAAATATCTAGAAAAATAATAAAATAATGATACTCTTAAAAGGGAATCACTTCCAATACTTTTGAAATCTTTAAATCAGTTTTTAAAATATATCCAACTTTACATAAAAATCACATTAGGGCTATAAAGTAGTGGTACTGTAACACTGGATTGTTTAACTGAAGTTTAGTTTTACAGTCATCTATTTATGTATGTTCCAAATTTATTGTTTGCTTCATTATTAAATCTAATTTATCATTGACAAAGATTAGGGGCCCACCTATTTAGGAAGATTGACTTATTTCTCAAAATAAAGTGCACTGACCCACTGATGTGGCTCAGCAGTTGAGCACCAACCTATGAACCAGGAGGTCATGGTTCAATTCCCTGTCAGGGCACATGCCTGGGTTGTGGGCTCCATCCCCAGTGTGGGGTGTGCAGAAGTCAGCAAATCAATGATTCTCTCTCAACATTTACGTTTCTATCTCTCTACCTGTCTCCCTTCCTCTCTGAAATCAATAAAAATATACTTTTTAAAAAGTGTATATTCTGAAATACTTCTAAGACGATAGGCACTCCGGCAATTAACTAGCTTAATTGAAGTGTAACATAGAGAAAGTACACTAATCACAAATAAAGACACTAAAATAACCAGCACCTTTCAAGAAACAAAATATTGCCAGCACCCAGAAGTTTCCCTCGTACTCTTATCTTCACAATCCCCCACCAAAGAGAATCACTATTCTGACTTCTAACAGAGCATAAATAAACTCTGCTTGTTTTGAACTTATGAAAAGGAATAATACAGGAGGCATTTGAGATCTAACTCCCTGGCATATGTCATCAGTTTGGCTCGAATAACCTCTGATAAAAATTCTCCACGGTCTGGACGTTTCTTACGTTGATGTTCAGTTGGTGTGATGCAACAAGATGCTGAAGAAACTCACCCAGGACCACTCTGCTCAGCCAGGCAGTGTCAGATACAAGCAGGAGCCCACTGTGCCCACTGGCTCCCTGCTTCCCTTTCCGTGAGCTTGGTTAGTTTCCCTAGGAAGTGCAGGCCTCCTTGCTTTAAGGAGGAGGCCACGACTTTATTTGAGCTTTTTATAAAATCGCTGAGATAGATAAGGGTTGAGACAACCCAGGGAAAGAAAACAAAACAAAACAGTTTGTTACTTTTAATTTCAGCTTTTCAATTGGGTTGCTTACTGAGAGTCTGGACATAATGGTTGCTGGTTCAATGAGAGACTGAACTCTCTTTAGTCCCAAAAGAGAAAGGATACTTGCCTCCCCAACCTAAATATATGGAGAAATCACTCTTGGGTGCTTCAGAAAGGCCTCTGTAATATTTCAGAGATTTGTTTTTATGTTAAATTGTATGTGAAACATTGTAAAATAAGTGATGAAAAACTCCTAGGGTACAAGGGCTGTAAATTAAGTGAATAGTTGGGGCTATGGGAAACCCAAGACTGTCGCTTGGCTCCTCCTGGCTCCCTGACACCCTTTTATTTATTTATAATATTTATTGGGGGGGGGGGAGGGAGGCAGGTTGCATCTGTTCATCATCATAGTGCATTTAAGCTGCACTTAGATGAAGGAACTTCTAAGCCAATATTATTGAAAGGAGACATCTTACATTATTGCCAGGGTTTGATTGAACCACTTTATGAAAATGCCAGGTCTGTAACTGTTTCATTTCATAGCAAGCTCCCAGGGGACAAAGACTTTAAAGATCACTGATTGCCACCTGGAGATTTTGTTTATTGGCAATAACATTTAGTAAAAGAACTTAATTAGAAGGGGCCTTATCACGCATCTTCCTGGGAATGACCATCTACTCTGTCTACAGGCATCAAATTCTCCTCTGGATAAGAAGTCACTGACACAAGAGGCAGGCAACTATTCCAAGACATCAATAAGGCCTGTATACTTATAGGTGGATATTGAACTCAAAATCAAATTTGTGTGATTGTCTTTACCTGTCTGCTGTTATTAGTCATAATATTAGTTATACTTGTTCTTTATGTTTTTCTACATAATTCAACTATTTATGATTACTGAACACCCGATTACTGAACACCCGATATAATAAAAGGGTAATATGCAAATTGACCGAATGGTGGAACAGTCCCACAGTGACCATCAGGGTGCAGATGCTCAACACAGGAGCTGACCCCTGGTGGTCAGTGCACTCCCACAGGGAGAGCTCCGCTCAGCCACAAGCCAGGCTGATGGCTGGCAAGAGCAGCAGCAGGTCTCCACACCAGCAGGGAGTCGGCTTAAGCTGTCTGTCAGATATACCCCCCCCCCCCCCACAAAGATTCCCATACTGCGCAGGCCAGGCTAAGGACCCTCCCCCCCACACCCAGTGAACTAATGTCATGCACCGGACCCCTAGTGTATAATATAACTATTACTACTCCTTTCATAGCTTATGTAAATGTTATATTAAATGCTCAATAGAGAAGATGAAAAGGAAGGCAAAACTCGGACCATGATAGTTCACAGGATAGAACAGATCCGGAGTGATTTCTTTTTCTCAATGAAGGACATAAGACCTGACTGCTTTTGATTTACTTCCTTCTCTTTGGGGGAAAAATGTGGCCTCAACTCAGATCCCCAAGTTAAGGTATTATCCCATCCTGAGTGGTCAACAAGATGACATAGATACTGAGAATTCTTAGGAAAAAGTGCTCCTAGCACTGTGAGACGACACTATCCAACCAAAAGGTTGGTCATCGATGCATCCTTCAGATTTTTGAGAAAAAAGGAAGAAGTCTGGGTGAAAAATGGGGTTCTATGGAAAGTTACCTCATAGGTGACCTAATCGTAAATTCCTAACTGGGTATATCATGGTAGGTAGTCACACCCCAAGATATAACATTTTAGTAAAAGGCTTATCTAGCAAGCCTTGTCCTTTGTTTCTGTTCATTCTAAGTTAATGCCACTTTGAAATGCCTCTTTCCAGACCCTTCCTTCTAAAGCAGCAGTTCTCAACTTGTGGGAACGACCCTTTCACAGGGGTCACCTAAGACCATCAGAAAACACAGATATTTACATTACGATTCATAACAATAGCAAAATTATAGATATGAAGTAGCAATGAAAATAATTTTATGGTTGGGGGTTACCACAAAATGTACTGTATTAAAGGGTCACAGCATTAGGAAGATTGAAAACCACTGTTCTAAAGGGTGACCACCTTTAATACAATTTCCTATAACCCAATCCCTGCCTTGCTTTCTCCCACCTCCCTGTAATCTTTCTTACATTCTCTCCTTAATTCCAAATGCCTAAAAGAAGCTGAAAAGCTGTTAGTTATTCTCAGGATCATTTGAGATCTTACTCTCTGGCATGTGTAATCAGTTTGGCTAAAATAAACTCTTATAAAAATTTTTAAAAAAGAAATTATATATTACATAATAATTTGGTCCTAGATTATTCTGACCAATATTATCATATTAAAATGTATCCAAATTATCAAGAAATATACTTTTAATAAATGCTAGAGCAATCCCATAATCACCTGCATTACTATTATTTGAGAATGCTTCATTTTTTAAAAGGTAGGTCCCCAAACCCCAACCTAGTCCTAGAAAATCTGAAACTCTGGGAGGAGGGAAGAGATTAAGCCCAAATCTCTAATTTTTATAAACTCATAAAATAATTATTTTGCCTACCAAAGCTTGAGACTCTCCACTAAAAACAATGCCTCTTTTCACTTCCTTAATTCTTAATCTTTACCAAAAAGAACTTTTTAAGAGAGTCATGCCTTTTCTGGCATTATACCAATTTTAACAGTAATTTAGACTCTAAAACTGATCAGTTACATTTTTAATAATTTAATAACCTTAAAAGTCTATTAAAAGTTATTTTCAAATTCAGTATCTTAGCATCAGAGATTTCAAAAGTGTATTATTCTAAAGAGAGTATTATTCTGAAGCCAGTCAGAAAAAGATAAGTATCACATGATCTCACTCATACATGGAATCTAAAGAACAACATAAACTGAAGAACACAAATAGACCCAGAGACATAGAAACATTGAACAGACTGTCAAACCCCAGAGGGAAGGCAGGGGAGGAAGAGGAGGGAAAAGATCAACCAATGAACTCAAATGCATATATGCATAACCCATAGAGCGGTGAAGGCCTGGGGGATGAGGGAGTAGAGGGCAATGGAAGAAAAGGGGAGCATGTGTAATACTTTCAACAACAAAAATATTTTTAGATAAAAATAAAAAAACACAACCTCTGTGAAGTGCAATCAAGCAAAGGGCAATAAAATGAGATATATCTGTAATGGGTTTTTTTAAGATATTATTCTATAGCCTTAAAAATTATAATAGAGTAGTCCCTTCTATCTACAGATGTGCTCCAAGACCCCCTAGTGGATTCCTGAAACCACGGATAGTTTCAAAGCCCATATATAAATAGAACAATTATAACAATATCCTATATAAAAAAAGGCCAATATGCAAATCAACCAAATGACAGAATGATGTGCACTGACCACCATGGGTCAGACGCTCAATGCAGGAGCTTTCCCCTGATGGTCAGTGTGCTCCCATAAGGGGAGTGCAGCTCAACCAGAAGCCCTGAGCCAGGCTCATGACTGCTGAGTACAGTGGCGGTGGTGGGAGCCTCTCCCGACTTCTTAGCTACTGCCGGCTTAGGGCCTGCCATCAGGCGGACATCCCCTGAGGGCTCCCAGACTGCGAGAAGGTGCAGGCAAGGCTGAGAGACCCTGCTCCCCCCGAGTGCATAAATTTCGTGCACTGGGCCTCTGGTACTGTAATAAAAGTTTTGTAAATGTGATCTCTCTCTTAAATATCTTATGGTATTATATTTACCCTTCTTCTGTGATAATGTGAGATAAAATACTTACGTGGTGAGATGAAGTGAGGTGAATGTGGTAGGCATTATGATGTAGTATAAGGCTACCATTAACTTTCTGATGATATGTCAGGTAGTCCTGGATCATTGAGCCATGACAATGCTGATGGTTGGATATCAGGCACAATTTCAATGGTTGGTGAAATTTAGTATTTTTGGATGAGGGTTGATCACAGGTATCTAAAACCACAGAAAGTGAAACTGTTGATAAGAGGGGCTACTCTATCAGTTTGTGGTGTGTTTTTATATTTATCTAAAATTTCCCTTAAATTATGTGACTGCATAATTTATGGTTGTCTTAAATCTACATTTAATATAATGACAGTTCCACTATTTAAGAACCATTGTTTCAAGGAAAATTAGGATAAAAAACAATGGGTTGTGAACATAGAGGGTATTTTGCTAACTGAAATATTGTCAACAGAGAAAGACAAATACCATGTGATTTCTTTTACATGGCATCTAAAAAAAAATGAAAAAGAAGAAGAAGAAGACAGAAACAGAATCATGGACACAAAAACAAACTGTTGCGAGGGAGGAAAGGTGTGAGGTAATGAGTAACAAAAGGTAAAGGAGATTAAGAGGTACAAACTTCCAGTTATAAAATAAATAAGCAATAGAGATGGAATGTATAGCCTAGGGAATATAGTCAATAATATTGTAATAATGTGGTACAGTGACAGATGGTTACTAGACTTATTATGGTGGGCACTTTATAAGGCACATAAATATTGAATCACCATGTTGTACACCTGAAACCAATATAATATTGTATGTCAACTATACTTTAAATTTTAAAAAGCAGGGAAATATGCAATGAACCAGTGATGAACCTTAACTTTATCTGGGCTAATTGGTATGAAATGTATTTTCTTCATCCTAAAAAATAAAAAAAGAAGAGTGGCAAGAGAAAGAAAAATGTTTTTCAAATGTCCTTGATGCTTCAAAAGATATAAGATCTGCTGATGTGTCATGGTCACTTGCTTGTGGCTAAGATTAGAAGTGTTAAATCACAATTAGATTTAACACATATTATCAGGCTAGAGGAGTCTCTAGGAGCCTTCAATAAAGACAATCTCTCAGCAAGAACTTGTGTAATCAGACAGAGATTTGTACCACTGTCACAGTGAGCATGAGTTTATTTCAGAAGCCTGTATAGGTGCTTCTTCAAGTAAACTAGTACTTGCTGAATGATAAAAGTTTTCAAAGATGACCTTAATCTATTTCTTTTCAAAGATTTTTTTTTCTTTTTTTCTAAGAGAGAATCTTTCCTCAACATTTATGAACCTAAATATGATTCTTTAGGAACATAAATGTCAGTGCTGGTATTGGGTAAAATAAACTCTAGTTTACACCCAAAAACAAATGGCTCTTCATTGAATGAATTCAAGAGCTTTAAATGTAAACACTCAAGTAGATTTTCTAAAGTTCAAAGAAAATGAAAACTGTTTAGAAATTCTGGATTGTTCAGATAGCACAATTTCCCCCCCACTGGAAGCCATTTAAAATAGCAAAGATAATAAGCAATTACAGTATTTATTTTACACTTGTAAATCTCAACACAGCATTGTGCAATCTTAGTATCACTGGGCAGAAACAATTCTCAAGTTATCCCCTAGCTCATTCTCTTGCCTTCAGGCAGTGTGAGAACTTACCTATTTTCAAAGTCTTCAGGGAGAAAGAACACACTGCTACCAGTTATAATAATTTTTTTAGTTATTCCTTTCCCTCTAATGTCTAAAGCCATGTCATGCTGTATTCTGTTTTCCTAAATATGAAAGTTAAGTCCTGAATTCTACAATTTAGAGTCAGTATTAAAGAGAAAAGCCCCTTTTCCCCCTCTTGTCTTTTCCTTGAATCACAGAGAAGAAAGAGAATGCCAGCTTAGTCTTCCATTCTCTTGAGGGAGAAAGCTTCTGTACTTCTCTCCACCCCGCTACAGTCCAAAAGTGTGTCTCCACCCTGCTCTGTCTCTCCCAAAATGTGCATGTTAAATGCTAACACCCAGTGTGGAAGTATTTGAAGGCAGGACCTCTGGGAGATATTTAGGTCATGAAGATGGAGCCCTCGTGAAACTCCAGTTGTTGCCCCTTACGACGTGTAAGAACACAGGGAGAAAACACATCGATGGACCAGGAAACAAATCCTCACTGGACACTGAAGTCTGCTGACTCCTTGATCTTGAACTTCCCATCCTCTGCAACTGTGAGAAGTAAATTTCTGTGGCTTGTAAGCCACCTTTTTGTTTTGTTAAAGCAGCTGAATGGACTAAGACAGTTGTGAAGGCTACAACTCCTGTTGGGCATATCCCATGAGGTGAGGTTACATTGACTCACAAGCAGGCGAACAAGTTCCATTATCTTGCCCTTGCTCTACTTGGCAATTTCACTCCTTCTCCATGACAAGTAGGTCATGAAGGAAATGACCTTATAAGACCAGCCACATCTGTCCTTCCTCATGTAATACCTTTACCTGCCACAAGGTGTGTAAATCACTTGAATCTGTTACTGAAGGGATCATTATCTTCAAAGTAGTAAGAAGCCTTAAACCTCAAGTCTTGGAATTCTCAATTACAAATATGGAGATAATTCTGTAGATGATAAGTTGTAAAGAATAAATGAGATGCTATAAAGTGTAATGTAAATAATAAAGCACTATGAATGCATACCCCCCAAGGAATAATTTCCTTCATCTGTAAAATAATGGGGTTGGACACTGGAGCTTATCACTTGTACTCACATGATAAGGAATAGATGCTATACCTGAATGAAAAGAAAACTAGAAAATTTGCTTTAACTGTGTGGATAATAAGAAGAGGAAATTATGATTTGGCAAACAGCTCATTTCTCTCTACTAAACTACTACCTCTCCAGTAAGATTTCTCATTGGTCTACCCTCTACACATTTCCCTTAACTTATTATTCCTTTTTTAAAAGTTGACAATTCTGACCAACCCCAAAGTGTAAAAACATAATTATTATCTTCTGCATGTAATCTCACATTAGAATACTTCTACAATAATATTCTCTTTAACTAGATCTTCATGCAGATGCATGCACATCCTTCCAATTAATTTTCTATTTATAATTCTTTCTAAAATATAGGAAAGGGAAGTATTCCGCATAGGTGTATTTATAAAGAAGTATAAAAACAAAGTTAGTTAATAAAATGACTTTAGCATAGAAACTCTTCATAATATAACAACTATATAAAGAAATTTGAAAAACACAACTTAATTTATGCACGTGTTAAGCCTGAATAAAATTCACTCAGTAAATGTTAGCTGTACTTATCTGTATACTAGTAATATTCACTTGTATGAATTGATAATCATTCCCCATTACTGATAAGAGAAAAAAATGAAACAAAAATAAATTGGAGCATCAGCTCATACACCGAAAGGATGTGGATTCCAGTCCCAGTTGGGCCACATATGGAGGCCCAAAGTTTCTCTCTTACATCAATGTTTCTCTCTTCCTCTCTCTCTAGAATCAATAAAAATCAGGTGAGGATTTTTTTTAAAGGAAGATAAAGAGATTAATAAGTCTGTCAGAGTGACAAAAATGGTAGAAACAGAGCTATTTAAGGAAGGCTTGTTATATACTAGTAAATCTCATTTTTAAGCCAACTCTTTGATTGTACCAGAACATTAGAACATGATTTAATAAACTGCCAAACCCATGTTTTTTACCCTCTTCAATCTCCTTAAAAAAAAAAAAAAAAAAAGCCTACCAAAATTCTAGCAACATTTCCCAGGACCTGAAACATATGGAGGCACTATAAAATATGATGTCTAAAATATGATGTCTTATGATAATACATCAGAGCAATTAGAAAGTGTCTCCCTGTCCAGGAATTAGATCATGATCTGAAGATAAACTATTAAATATTTAATTACATATAAACCTTAACTCTATATAATCACAAATACACAGAATAAAGGTATTATTCAAATGAAAGAGTGCATCAAAATTTTCACTCATACAAAGTATTGTCTATGGTAAAAAACTGTAGAACTTGGTCCATCCACCAGTTTTAAGACACGAGTATGACAACTGAGTCCACTTGAAACATAACCTTCTCCCCTGTGTGTAGATCTGTCTCTGTGTGTTCACATGGCCTTCTTATAAGGACACCAATTATTGCATTTGAGGTCTATCCTAATTCAGTATGACCTTATCTTTAATTATATTTTCAATGACCCTGTTTCCAAGAAAGATCACATGCTGATTTCTGGGTGAACATAAATTTTGGAGGAAAACTATTTCAGACATACATACATACATGTATTTATTCTTTTGTTTACTGTAAATGATAAGAGGGCAAAATTCTCATCCTTATTCTCAGCATCTAGAACTGTGCTTGGCATATAATAAGTGATCAAAAGATATTTGTTGAACGAATGACTGAAAAGCTATCTTAACACAATTTTGAAAATTATTATCACTCATCCATTCATATATTAAGAATTCTATAGAATTCTATATTAAGAATTCTATGATCACTCATTCATTCACATATTAAGAATTCATATATATTAAGATATATATGAATTCTTAATATTCTTCCTCTAAAAAGGCATAAAGCTAATATTTTAGTATTCAGATCTCTCCATACCCAGCACTCCCTTTCTTTAAATGAAGTGTTTTGGAGTTTTGCCTCTCTAACAAAAATTGGTCAAATGGTTAGAGGGACAAAAGTATTAATAAAGCAAATCCTGGATTCTAATATTGTAATCATTCTAACTATATTTCTTGCAAAAAGCACCAAACATAAGCACAAAGCTTATAACCCAAGACACCATATCCTTGCATAAAATACCTTTTTTTTTTTTTTCAAATTTGAGTGAACGAGTAGTAAAACATACTACTGTATGGGTAGCCACATGACAATATTCCTAAAAGTGCAAGAAAAAAATATGCCTTTCTAATAGAAGCAAAAGCTTTTTATACTGACATTTTGAACATGGATCTCTGTGTAGAAGATGAATTCCAAGTTTATTAAGGAATTGGATGCAAACACATACATTAAGGGAAGCAGAATAAAATGCAGCACTGTATATATAGATTTCCAATCAGAACAGAGTCTCTTATCTCTCAGCAGGAAATGTGTGAGATGAATTTCTCACTTAGCCAATTAATTTACACTTTAGTCACCAGTGCTAGGTAGCTTGGCTGACTTAGTGGTCTATCTAAGACTAGAATGAATAATAATAATTTGCATTTATAAAGGATTACGGAATATTAATTATTTAATCCACACTATATTGCTGCAATGATAATTCAGAATTATTGCACGTGCTTTTTAGGTAGAGAAACTGATCTAAATCAATTAAAGTCCATGCTAAAAGCAGAGTTCCTGGCCTTCAAGTTGGTGATCAGTCCATTTTGCCTTGCCACTCTGGCCCTTGGACTCTGTGATGGGTTAATTAACCTCTCTGGCTTTGAATTTGTCTCTACTATGATGATAATAAGACTAACCTTACAGCAGTATATTGTGCAAATTAATTGATTTTTTTTGGGGGGGAAGCACTTTCAGATCTATGAAAGGAAAGTATTGATTGTAAATATCTCAATTGATTTTAAATGATAAATGATCATTTTTCATACCATTTATCAATAGAAATAATGACAGAGGTATTGAATAATATATAAAATGATGAAAAAATTTTCCCATCACTCAAAGAAAGAATGCTTGGAAAGCCTACCTCCATTCAGCCAGCCCTGACTCATTCATTGGAAAAGAAGCTATGATTCATTCCTTTCCATAGCTACCCAAGCTAACATGCATTTCCCAGGACAATGAGAATCCTGGCTACTCCTGACGATGTGGTTTCTCACTTATGGTTGTATTTAAATGTGTGTGCAATTCCCAACGAATAGCGCACTCCTGTGTAATTTGGAGTATCAGTTGTCTAAGAAGATGATACAATTTACTTGATTTATATTTTAGAGTGTCCTGATCAGAACTGCAAAATATTTGCTTAAGCACTAATATCTTATTAAGTGTTATTATAGTTTACTTATAAATAAACAATGTATGAAAACATTTAATTTTCAATGAGAATGCTATCAACATTATAGATCTCAAAGAATTATTTCATTTGCTCCTACCTTCTTATATGAGTTTTTCTACATAATAGTTCTATAAAATATGTTGACTTGATTCTGAAAAAAAAATGTTATTTCATCTTAAAACTACAAATAAATAATATAAGTACTGCTATTTCACACATGAACCCAAAGTTGAAGCTCCAAAGCCATATAAACACCTAGAATTATACGGTGATAAAATGCTGGTGCTTAGTAAAAGAAATGAAATACTAAACCTTAAAATGTGTCTGACGGATGGTTTGTAGCCATCTTCAATCAAAACTCATTGATTTTTTTTTTTCAAAAACAGAAGCCCCAGTTCCCCTTTGAGTAGCCTCTCCAATGCAGAACTCTTCCCTCAACAGCCAGTCTCCACGTTTTCCCCAGCCAGAAGTATAGACTTAACACAGCACAATATCTAAAAAGGCATGAATTCCTTAGAAATCAAAAGACAAATTTAGTTCCTGTATTGAACTGGAAATAGCGATAATTAGAATGTGCCAAATAGATTACGCTTCTCTGCTAGTTCACCCCAGAATCCTAAGGACAAATCCTGAAATCCAGATCAACTAGGGTATCCCAGGTTTTGATACCCATCAGGATCCTATTTAATCTAGCCATATCTCCTCTATAATAGCCTCCTGATTACATATTTGTGTGTATGATGTGTGTGTATGTGTGTGTGTGTGTGTGTGTGTGTGTGTATCCTACTTCAACCAATTTGGCAAACACATAACTTCCTACCTGAACTACAGAAATGCACTGCATTATAAAACATTGCTTTATCTCTTTCATGCAGTTATGAATTTTATCACTGCCCGTATTTTATACATTGAGCTACTTTTCTAAGTTGGCTTTCACAAAGGGTTAAATATCATTTTTATGTGCTTTTTTTAACATCACCTTTAAGTAAAGAAACTTCCCTATTCAGAGTCAAGGAGATTAACCAACAAAGAAAAAGAATGGAATTGACTCGAGTTAAGATCATTCTAAGTTACCAACTTTGTGACAATTTGCATCAAATTAGTAAATTAAATTTTTTCGTAATTACTCAAAGTATCTAATGTAACTTAAAAATGTCAGCACCCACTAGGATGATCATTTTTAAATGGGAAATACCTTAAGTTGGCAAGGATGTGTAGAAGCTGGAGCCCTCGCTATGTATGCTGATGAAAATATAAAATGGTGCAGCCACTATGAAACACAGAGAAAGCAGGGAACCAAACAGATATGTATACCAATGTTCATAGCAGCATGGTTCCCAATAGCCAAAAGATCCCCCGTGTCCACGCCAATATCCGTCAACAGATGACTAGACAAAATGTGGTCTATACATTCAATGAAATATTATTCAGCCATAAAAGGCAATGAAATTCTGACATGTGGATAAATGCTGAACACAGTGTGCTACGTACAATAACTATTCTAAATGAAATAAGTCAGACACAAAAGGACAAAAGTGATATGGTTCCACTAAGATGAGGTTGTCAGGGTCTTAGAATAGGCACATTCATAGAGACTAAAAGCAGAATAGAGGTTTCCAGGGGCTGGGCCGAGGGCAAATGAGAGTTATCATTTATTGGGTATAAGGTTTCTGTTCAGAGATGAAAGGGTTCTTGAAATGGAGTGATGATGGTGTACAACATTGGGAGTATACTTAACTGTCACCGAGCTGTACACTAAAAACAGTTAAAATGATAAATTTTATGTCATGTATATTTTACCATACAAAAAAGCTCAAGGCTAGTAGGAACATTTTATATTTGTTCAGAATTATTTGTTGCCACTTGACCCATTACGTTTTTCATAGCAACTAGAGATCTTAATTTGTCCCCAACACATCGTATGGTATGTGTGTGTGTTTATATATAAAATACAATTTCAGAAAATTGGAAAAAGCACACACAGAATTCTAATTTATTAGATGAGGGAGTAAACATAAAATTTACCTTTGTAATTTCGCTGAAGTTTACAGCAAAATATCCTTCTTCGGGTTTATTAAGCTCTAATCATTTTCTTGAAAGATTAGCAGCAATTATCATTAAGGTTTAAGCATTTAACTGTGACTACTGCAATAAATCTTATTAAAATAACTGAAACATACTTTGCTCGCATGTGGCAACCTGTCTCTGAATCACAACCATCTGTACGTGGTGATTGCCTGGTGCACACAGATGGGAGTAAAACAACGATCAGGCTATACCATTCTTTCATCATCGCTTGGTACCAAACAAACTGAAATCTGAGTCAGACTATTTGCATTTGCAAGATTATATGATCGCTGTAATTAACAAATACTCATTGGCTTTCTGATATAAAACATGTGAGGCTACCTGATTGAAAATAACACTTAAACTGTGCAGCGTCTCTTTCTAATTGCTGACAGCCTATAAAAAAATGAGATGTTAACAATAGAGGAGCAGGTTTCAAGTTTTTATAGCACTCAATGCCTTCACAGATTTAAAATGACAGGAGAAGGGGAACAAAATAATTTATTCTTTCTGGCTCACGGCACAGAGTCATGAAGGCTCTCGGTCCGTAACTTCAGGGCCACACTAAATTCCTGTCAGCCTAGCTCAGTGACAAAGGTGAGCCTCTGCCCCACCTGCTATTCCTGAAGGCAAGAAGAAAAAGGCCCATGTTACTCACAAAGCCCAATTCATTAACTAAGCAAAAAGGAAACCAAAAATCAAGATTAAAATCTGTCTAGATGTTAACACATTTTGGCCAAGAAGGCCTACCTCTGCTATATTAATAATCAGAGATGAGAGAGGTTTGAGCACTGCATAATGACTCAGCACGAAATCTGGAGTTGGACAAGCCCTGCTTTTAAACATGTGCTATTTACAGAACATGTTTCCAGGCATTTGGAATTACTACACCATTTGGAGCCTCAGTTTTCTCATCTATAAATTAGAGAGAATAAGATATTTTTCTCTCCTCTCTCTCTCTCTCTCTTTCTCTCCCTCTCTCTCTCTCTCTCTCTCTCTCTCTCTCTCTCTCTCTCTCTCTCTCTCTCTCTCTCTCTTCCTCCTCCCCCCTCTGTCATACACACACACACACACACACACACACACACTGCATTCCTGTAAGGCCTAAGTGAGATCATGTAAGAAGGAGCTCAGCGCAGGGCCACATATTCATTTTTTGTTAAATGAATAAATACTATGACACGGGGTAATGACAGGCTACCCTAACCTAAGTAATTTTGTCTATGAGGTCTTTTTTTTTCAATCTTGATTAACTATGAATATCTTTTACTTTGCCAAGAGTCCATTAAGCAGTTAAATGTATGACCTAGATGGAGTCAGAGTGTAGAGGCTTAAATCCAACTTCCTCCACCTACTAGATTTGTGACTTTGACAAGTTACTTAACTTCTCTATAAAGCAGGGATAATGGTAATCCTTTCAAAGTTTTGTTGAAAAAAATAAATGGGCAAATATATTTAAGTAGTGTAGAACAGGGCCAGGCACCTATCAATGTTAATATATATCAACTAGTGGCCCAGTGAACAATGAAAGGAAATTAATTAGAAGATTCGTGTGGTAATTATGGTACTGCAAAAAATTACATGTCAAAATAGTATATATAATATAGTATTATAAAATTGTTTGCTATAATATTATACATATATTTAAAACAAATCAAATTAAAATTTTTAAAAAGTACTACTACTGTTATTAATATTAAAAAATAATAAAAGAGCAATAAAAGATAAAAATGAAGAAATGTGTCCTCTATTGAAGATGAACAAATCATTTACATTGAATGTCAACAAAAACCACCAAATTCAAGATCAACAATGACAGATCAAAACACATATGTGTGGCTGGCGCCAGCAAGAGCTTTATATGTATCACACATGCAGGAGTAACTATTTATTTTTAAACTAGAGGCCTGGTGCATGGATTTCATGCATTGTTAGGGTCCCGAGGCCTAGACAGCGATCTGGGTTTATCAGGTTCCCTGCCTCCCTGCCTCCCGCCTCCTCCTTCCCTCACTCCCTCAGTGCCCGGTCCCTGCTGCTGGTCACTGTGCTGCTCTCTGGTGGTCAGTGCACATCGTACTAGTGATCAAACTCTGTTCTCACGGTCAAACTACTGAGGGGACAATTTGCATATTAGCCTTTTACTATATAGGATTGCCAGAGTGCGCCATCTGTACCACACACACATAAATAAATGTTATTTTTTTTTTAATTTAATGACTTTTATAACTATTTAAAAATTAAATTTAAATGTTATACAGTTTATTTAGAAATATTATCAAATATTAATGTTGACTGTTTTGATTGAATTATAAATGTTTTTGGCTGCATTTTGAGCTTTTAAGATGCTTATCATTCATTAATTCTATGCACTTTTCATGTTTTATTTGAAGAGTCACAATTTGATGTTCATTTAATAATCTGACAACGTTGCCCTGCACCATTAATGAGTATATTAGTATCAAAAAGTATTGATCTTTTCAATCAGATTGCCGAAAACTGTAAGCAAAAATATCCGATGTGCTGACAGATAGGTGACGTTTTTATAGTAACCTAACAAATATCAATGTAACTTCACACTTATATTCTCATCTCTTTCACATCTGTAGCAAAAAAGCATGCCCTCCTTTACACTGGTCGGTCAGTCAGACGGGCGGACCCACGTATGGTTGGTCACTTAGTCCCTTATATATATAGACTAGTTGCTATACATAAGTGAACTGGTCCCCTCGATATACAGTGAAGGACATAGTTCTTGATCTCATTGAGCTTACAGTTTGCAGGAAGATAGACAATAATAAATACTAATATACTTAATTGCATATTAAAAAGAAGGATATAAGAGAGGGTCGAGTATGGTTAAGGCTTGATATTTGAGCTCATTATTTTATGTTAGGTTCTTCATCTGAAAAATCTCAAAAATGTTATCTGTATGATGGTGATTGTAGGAAATACACAAGTGTCATAATGTAAAACCTCAAGTAAAAGAAAAACCTCAGTGCATGTTGCTTCTTTCTATCCTTTGTGCCATGGTGTCTGATGGTTAAGTACTTGTCTTTTTAACTGTTTGTCTGAGGAGTATTACTAATATTAGTTTTGCAGGGAAAAGTTTCTTAACCTCAAATGACCTCATTCTTTGAGATGCCAGATGCTGAAGAATATTAAAATTATGTTTAAGACAGTGTTACATTCAAATTAAGATGTATTTTCTGCTAGATTACATTTTTAAAAGACAGTCATCACATATTATATACACTTGGATATCAAATGACTGCATTTACATTTGAACCAAAATAAAAGATGAAAGTGGTTAATGAAGTTCTAATTCATTGCCTTGAATGTTTTTAGCCTACTGCATCCAAATTATTTGTTTTAAATAACCACCACTAGAAAGGCTAATGCAGTGCAGATGACTCCCCAAATATTTGCAATAGGTCACGTGAACACTGCTGCCACATCTCAACAATTGACTGTAATAGAGTTAAGAGGGAATGATAGGCTGTCGTGACATTTAAATAGATAATATTTCCTATTAAACCTTTTTTTAAAAACCTTGATTAACACCAGAAATATTTCTCACTTTACCAAAGAAACCCTCATTAAGGAAATTTTCACTGAGTTCCATACAATATGCTCATCTGTGCACCATGAACTTGTTTTTACTCTATATTCAAAGCTGCATGTTTATTTCTCTGTTCTGGTTCAGTTCAAAAAGCCAAAAATATGAAACAGATGTGGTGACTTTCTGTGTAGTGTGAAGCACAATTAGGCTCCTTTGAATTGCTTAGGCTAAACAGTTGCCCTCCCTAGAGTGTATGGAAATGGAGATTCTTTACAGCCAAGAACCCAGCTCGCTACCTGCCAGGAACTGGAACTGGCAGACCACGGCTGGTCGATTGCAGTGGATGCTCCCTTACTGTTCTCCCAACCCAAGTCCAGGAAACATAAAAAGTATACGGAGAAAACTGCAGCTAAGTGGATACAATGCCTTACCCCTGAGAAGAGGTCCTGCTATCTGACAGTGCATTGCAAGGCCCAATTTACGAGGACCTTTTAAAATATTTATTGTTGAAAGTATATGTCTCCTTCTCCCTCACTGACCCCTTCTAGTCCACCCCCAACCCCTTGCCCCAGGCCTTCAGTACCCTATTGTCTGTGTCCATGGGTTATGCATACATGCATATAAGTTCTTTGGTTGGTCTCTCCTCACCCACTCCACTCGCCCCCTCCTTCCCTCTGAGATCAACAGTTCCTTTAACAGCACTCAAAGAACATTTGTCCTGCTTTATAGACAGTTTGGGCAATAGCCAAGAGACATCAAGAAAAATCTTCCAAGTTACTTACCAAAGCTACGATGCCTTAAACCTATGGCTACCAGATTAGCTTATGTATCAAAAATGCAAATGTTGATTTTTCTTTTGCTGAGAATAGTTTAAAAACATGTGAAAATTGCTATAATTGAAAGGAAAGCTTGAAACAAATGGTAATTTTGTTCTCAAAAAGGAAAATTTCTTCAGTCTGTGGGAGGTGAGGAAAGGAAGTTTCTTTCTCTTCTAAAATGAGAGAATGCTAAAAATAATAGCATTCATAGAATTCTTCATTGATCTTGTCAGTTTACAACTTCAAAGGAATTTTAAAACAAAAGTTAGCAAGGGACATATTCATATAGGAACATTAGGAACATTTACAGAGTGCCATACTCATGTGGGTCATACGTTTTACACAAATAAGCAGACCAGAGTCTCTTAAATGGGTTCACTTTTCATCATGGGGAATCATGCATCATCATTCATTCACTGGGCATTCATTGTGTAATGGATACGGAGCATTATGCTCGATGCTGAGAGATTGAAATGAAAAACTAAACATGTCCTGCAAGATGTTCGTATGGAAAGTGGAAAAAATATTTAAAAGGCATGCAACAGACAAATATAATATTCTTACTGCTAATGAGGACTCATTTCCCCTGTAGTCAGGTCTCTGGGGTCTCAAGAAAATTGGGGGGGAAAAAGATATGAAAGGCAGATTCACTTGGCCTGCATAAACTTAGAAGATTTTATTATAATCGATATCTAGGAGTCAGGCCACATTTCAGAGGAATTCTCAAATTGCAGTGACTTCTCTAGACTCCTCTTACCAGTTTCACCAGTTTCTCAATACTGGTAACGCATGAAAGGGAACACAATCAGGAAGGCTTGCTCTTTATCTTGAGAGGTGTCTGATGCTCTCTGGTCGTTGTCCGTTTCATTGATATATTATGACTAGAGGCTCGGTTGCACAGATTCATGCACTGGTGGGGTCACTCGGCCTGGGACCCCTAGGGGGATGTCAGAAGGCTGGTTTCAGCCCAGTCTCCACAGGCCAGACCGAGGGACCCCACTGGTGCATAAATCTGTGCACCAGGCCTCTAGTATACATATAAGATCTTTGGTTAAACTCTTGTCCTCCCTCTTTCCCTCTGTCTCGGTCTGTTCCATGTTTCCATGCCTGCGTGTTGAACATCTGCCCCCTGGTGGTTAGTAGATGTCATTGCTATCAGTCAAACGGTCAAACAGTCAGCTGGTTGCTTAGGCTTTTAGATATATAGATCATTTTCTTCCATCTAGAAACACTGAGTGGGGGAAAGCTGGTGTTTTCCCCCTCAACTTCTTGCTATTATCCAACACTATGCAGGCTATGGACCTATATCCCAGACCCGCCCTCCATTCTTGAGGTTTTTTAGTGTCCTGAGCAATTAAAAAGAGGCCCCTTGCCTACATAAATACAATCAAACATGGTCAAGCATCCTTGGGGCACAGGAGACAATAAAGCAAAATGCAGTGACTGTATCCCATGTTCAACCAACACCTACATCAACGAAAAGGACAGCTGTCATAATTCCTGGGAATTGGTTTCATGTGGTTGTAACTCTCCCAAAGTATTCTATTCCCACCACTTGTGACAGAATGAATTCATCTGAGAGTAGCCTCTGCACTCACTCAGCTCTACACTTTGGAGGGGCCAGACACTGTGGTAGAGCCCAGAAAGATCGATTCTGAAACCTACCTCCATTCCTCTCACCATGAATTTTTCTGTCTTGCATCTAAACCAAGGCCTTGAACTTAGACACAGATTATTTAATGCATTTCTCTTGGGACTCCATCTCAGGGAATAAAGTAGAATATTCTCTGGTGGAAGGTCTTTGGTGTTCATGTAAATGAATCTGAAGGAGTCAATAACTCCAGATCAATAAAACCGTAAAACTACACTTGGTTTAATTGAATTCTGTCAGAAGTTCTGGATTTGGATTATTATTATTACCAAAGTATTCTATTTCCACCACTTGTTTTTTTTGTTTGTTTGTTTGTTTTTTAATATATATTTTATTGATTTTAACAGAGAAGAAGAGAGAGGGATAGAGAGCTAGAAACATCGATGAGAGAGAATCATCGATCAGCTGCCTCTTGCACATCCCCTACTGGGGATGTGCCCACAACCAAGGTACATCCCCTTGACCGGAATCAAACCTGGGACCTTTCAGTCCACAGGCCGACGCTCTATCCACTGAGCCAAACAGGTTTTGGCTATTTCCACCACTTGTGAGGAAAGAAACAATGACTCCTTAATCAAAGCCATCCTGCCTTAAGAGTCGGCAAAGATCAAATTTGCCTCAGTTCTTAGTATACCACATCAGTGGTCGGCAAACTCATTAGTCAACAGAGCCAAATATCAACAGTACAACGATTGAAATTTATTTTGAAAGCCAAAATTTTTAAACTTAACCTCTTCTTCAAAATAGACTCACCCAGGCTGTGGTATTTTGTGGAAGAGCCACACTCAACGGGCCAAAGAGCCTCATGTGGCTCGCAGGCCGCAGTTTGCCGACCACAGTACCACATTAATAGGTCATCACAACAAATACAAATCCTCTAATCGCTGTGGTTATACAGTGTGTAAAAAGCACACTGAAAAGGAAAAGATTAGTTAGAGCAGTCAATAAAGAAAGGCCTTATCAAAGATGCTACTCTTCCTCAGAGACTTGAGTCTGTCAGGGACAAAACAGACAGAGAACTCTGCAGATTGAGACAACAGCCTGTGCCAAAGCCCAGCATGCTGAACCCACATGAGATCCTGGGACATGTTACTAGACTTGAAATAAGGGAATACGAGAGGTAAGGCATGACAGCATGTGTGGGTGCAGAACTTATCTCTCACACCACGGAGTCTCATTTCATATTGTTAAGGAGTGGTGTAATGTGATCAGATAGGAAGCAGAGGTCATCAGCATCACTTTCATACACAAGCGCCACCACAAATACTGCTCTATCTGTATAACTACATAATCCTGCATGTGCATAATTTTCATCACAAGCTGTTAGGTTCATTTCTCGCAGAGAAGTTTGGAAACAGTAACTCATCAATTGAACAGACAAGGTAGAGAGACCATGGAAATATGCTGACTAGTTTCTACAGAAATCTCCAATTATAATAAACTTTAATTATTCAAGAATAAAATATGTTATTTGAATTCCAGGGATCTGAATTGTAGAACCTTGACTGTCACTACGACATAAGCTTTAAAGGATAGTGTTTTTAAAACAAAATAGGAAAGAGATATTTCAAATTGTAAAAGTGATAATTATTTAACATAATGTTTCCCACCCCCATAATAGTTTCTCCTAAAGTGTGTGGAATAATTTATATATAAATATGTAGATGTATACAAACTGAAATGCCAAACATTGAAAAGAAACTCAGATGAGTGGGTATTACATATGGAATACAGCTCATAAAAAAAACATGTTTTTGTGATAATGAGATGTTTTCCAAACTCTCCTTCATTCTGGAAATTTACTCAAAAACAAGCCCATCTATTCATTAGACAACAAAGACATTCAAAAGGTAGCCTTAGAAATTGGGTGGGGGGGGGGGAATAAATGACTTAAGAAATGGTGACTGTGCCATCTCAAGTTCAGTGATGGGTCAAAGAGTGGAATGCTGAAAATTTTTATACTAAAAAATTCCCAGGACGAAGAAGGTAGGAAATCCTTGAGCTAACTACTCATTTAATTGCTCTAGGGCACCCAACTGTCACAATCCCAGTGAAACTTTAAGTGGATTTAAGCAAATGTCCACAGTTTAGGTACAATCTGAAGAGATCATTACTATTTATGCATAATCATGAAAAATAAAAAGAGAAAAATATTTTTCTTCATGATGTTTAAAAAAGAGGTGCTTATAAATCATGCATGATGAGTTGGAAAACCTAAAAGACTGATTAACAGTGATAAAATTGAAAGAATAATCAAAAACCTCCCCAAAAAAATAAAAGTCCAAGACTAGATAGATGGTTGGAGTCCTAAAGAGGATTCCTAAAAACTATTAGAAATAATAAACAGATATAGAAAAGTTGCAAGATACAAAACAAATATAAGAAATCCTCTGTATGCCAATAAACTAATAATGAAATGTCAGGGGGGAAAAAGAAATAATGCCTTTTTGCAATTGCAACAAAAAGAATAAAATATTATACCTAGGAATGAACTTAACAAGGGATGTGAAAAACTTGAAATTACACAGAAAACTACAAAGCATTATTAAAAAGGTTGAAAACACAATGAAATGGAGAGATATTCTGTGTTCATGGATTGAAAGAAACAACATAGTTAAAATATGGCATTTTTTAAAGAAACAAAACAACAACAAAAATACATCAGATTTGTATGGAACCACAAAAGAGAACATGAATAGACAAGGCAATCTTGGGGGGGGGGGGGGGGAGAGAAGGGCAGTACCATACTACCTGACTTCAAGTTATACTAAAGAGCCAAGAATAATCAAAACAGCATAGTATTGGCAGAAAAACAGATATACAAAACAATGAAACAAAATTGACAGCCCAGAAATAAAACCACATGTATATGGGCAAATGATTTTTAGCAAAAGAGCTAATAACACACAATGAAAAAAGGAAGGCCTCTTTTAATACATAGTGCTTGGAAAATCAGAAAGCCACATGCAAACAAATAAAGCTAGACTATAATTTGTCCCTATGTACAAAAGTAATTCAAAATGGACCAAAGGCCTAAATTTAAGATCTGAAACAACACATTACATAGAAAAAAACATAAGCACTAAACTTATGAACATTGGTCTTGGAAAAAGAGATGATGAGTTTGACCTCAAAAATCAAGGGAAATAAAGAGGGAAATAACTGAATGGGACTATATCAAACTAAAAAGCTTCTGCACAACAAAAGAAACCACCAACAAAACAGAAAGGCAACCAAGGGCTCCCAGAGTGCAAGAGGCAAAGGCTGGGCTGAGGTACACCCCTCCACCCTGAGTGCACGAATTTCATGCACCAGGCCTCCAGTTTTATATAATATCAGAGATGGTCGTAAGAGGCCAGGGATAAAGCTCCATAATAAAGAAAATAGATACATAACATCAATATAAAAACCCCAGGAAGTCAAAAAAATCAGAAAAGATTGGATAGACAAACACCAATACCTGAGAATTTAGAGGTCTAATAAGTACTACAGGAAGCAGGAAATTCTTTTTCTATAAGAACAATTGTAGCCTCTAAAATTGTTGCTTAACAGTACTAAATATTGAAAAACAGGGGCTCACCAACTGAAAGTACATTTCCATTTAAAGGTACTAATAGGGTTCCCCCATATACCTTTTGGTCCCATTTTAAAAAAAGAAAGAGAGTCAGGGCTTCACAAGCATTAATGAGATGAGATCAGGTGGCCTACACAAGTCAATCCTAATCATGAACAATCATGTGATCATTGCCTCAAATTAAAAAAAAAAAAAAAAAAAAAAACCCTGTCCTTTTAACACATTCTTATATCTGGCACATATAAATATTTGGCAAAAAGCCACATTGAATGATACTGCTCTATATCTTAGGAAACATAGCATAGCTAGGTTAATGGCAGACCCTCAATTGGCACAACTGTGGGTTTTCTCAATATTCACCCTCACTAGAACATCATATAATTTGGGAGTAAGTCAGAGTTCAATTCTTTAGCACCAAATATTGTTGATTCATATATCAGAAATTAAATGGGAGAAATAGTATTGAAAACTGAGATTTTTTTTTAATCCTCTGGGTATCTTAAAGCCTTGGGTTAGCTGTACTACTAATGATGAGTTCATGGCAGTACAGAATGTCCTCAAACAACATCTCTTTGTTCAACGTCATTTCCTATTATGTTGATGGGATACTCTAGGAACTTAACTCTTGTTTATATCAATTATCCTATGGCAAAACTTATTTTGCTATACATTGCTTCAATGCATATCAAAGAACCAATCGATGGTGTTATTGTACCAATTTATGGTGATTTATTAATTTTGTAAACACTTAATGAGCATCAATAATGTTCCAGTTACTGTGCTAAATGTTAACAATACACATACACACAAACTGCCAAATAACATGATCAGTGTTATTCACAAATAAGTAAAATGTGATGGTAGCTACAAAGGAGCATAGAGAATCCTGCCAACATTTAACTAGATATAAGAATAAGTAACCACTTGTCCACTTGGTCAAGGGTATTTGTCCACTTTGACAGAAGAAATAGCTAAAGACATAATGGTTTAATCAGTGTGGAAAAAGGACCAGGATTAATGGGAGGTAGGTAAGAGGCAATTGGCTGCACAAGAAATAATGAGATAGCAGTGAATCGAGAGAAACTAGATTAAAAGATAGGTGGAATTTGGTGACCAATTTTGAATAATTGTGGAAATAGTGGAAAAAATGGTTAATATATCCAAAACTTCTAATTTTGGATGCAGAAAAAAGCTAAATCAACAACTAACTCAAGAAAATAAAAGGTGCTGAAACCGGTTTGGCTCAGTGGATAGAGCGTCAGCCTGTGGACTGAAAGGTCCCAGGTTCAATTCCGGTCAAGGGCAGGTACTTTGATTGCGGGCACATCTCCAGTAGGGGGTGTGCAAGAGGCAGCTGATTGATGATTCTCTCTAATTGATGTTTCTAACTCTCTATCCCTCTCTCTTTCTCTCTGTAAAAAATCAATAAAATATATATATATATATATTTTAAAAGATTATAAAAGGTGGGGCACTGTGTCTGAAACTGGTAACTGTCCACCAAATCCATGCTCCTATTCTGTCTGGGTAAACCATGGACTACAGTACCCAAACTTCTGAAGTTAGCTGGATTCTAAACAAGCATATTTTTAAAGTACTTTTCATACATTAAAAGCAATAGAATATGGACTTAGAAATGTGGGGGTCAGGAGAAAGTCATGTTTGGAGATAGAACTGAGAACCACCACTATATGATTTCAGCCATGAGAGTGAGGGGAGAGCTCCTTTTGGACCACCACACCAGACCTAATCCAATGCAAGGCACCACGTATTTGTTTGATTATATTATTTTCATAACACTGTATATAAGATTAAGAAATAATCCTATCTAGTAAAGAGGAAATATGCAAATTGACCATTATGCTGTCACAAAGTGGCAGCACCCATAGCCACAAGATGGTGGCGCCCAATCCCCTTAGCCCTGCCGATGGGGTGGCAGGTGCGTGGTGCGGCTGGATTCACCTGAGGGCGGGCCCAGCCCTTCCATGCACCTGCCGCCGGAGTCCCACAGTTCTTTCAGCCCAGAAAGGGGGGGGAGGGGGGTATGGCAGCAGGTGCACGGCTGGACCCATCCTCAGCTCCCTAGCCGCCCAGGGCCACCCAAGGCTCAGTAACCAGGGCTGGCCGAGGCTTGCACTGCTGACAGTGGCAGTAGTAGGGGTGTGATGGGGATGTTGCCTTCCCCTGATCGCCAAGTCACCTCCCACCCCTGAGGGCTGCTGGACTGTGAGAGGGGGCAGGCCAGGCCGAGGGACCCCCACTCCAGTGCATGAATTTTCATGTGCCAGGCCTCTAGTGAAAATATAACTAGACACACGAAATTGAAGGGGGGGAAAAGGGGGAAAAATCTAACACTACTACTTATCATCGATGATCAGATGCAGGAAATGTAAAGGGCAAGACAGGAAATAGCTAATGTTGCTTTATCCCACCCTACAATTACATGGCACCTATGTAAAGATGATGTCCTCCACTATGAATATCAACTAAATAAAATTTTCAGATGCTGTTATATTTACTTCTTTATATCGCACCACTTTGCAAAAAAGAATCTGAGGCATTCCAAGTACTATATTCTGCAACATATGAAAATTTACCCAATTGTTGAAGAACTATACCTGCATTAATGTAAATACATATACTTATATGTAAATCGTAAATTATATGATGTCTGAATGATACTTTCACATTTAAAATGTTTAGAGTATGGATTAATTCATTTTTTTGCTAATCTGAGATTTACAGGCATAAAATGAAAAAAATAGCCGAAATCGGTTTGGCTCAGTAGATAGAACGTCGGTCTATGGACTGGAAGGTCCCAGGTTCAATTCCAGTCAAGGGCATGTACATTGGTTGTGGGCACATCCCTGGTGGGGGGCGTGCAGGAGGCAGCTGGTCAAAGTTTCTCTCGTCGGTGTTTCTAACTCTCTATCCCTCTCCCATCCCCTCTGTAAAAAAAATCCATAAAATATTTTTTTAAATAGGGGAAAATATTGAAATGCAATTTCTGGGGGAAAACACACACATACACACACACACACCATTTTACTAATATTTAGAAATATTTCCATTAATTCCACACAGGCTATTTTAGTCAACCTATAAAAGATAAATATCCGTAGCTGGTTTGACTCAGTGGATAGAACATCAACCTGCAGACAAAAGGGTCCTGGGTTCGATTCTGGTCAAGGGCACATGCCCTGGGTTGCAAGCTCAATCCCCAGGAGGGGACATGCAGGAGGCAGCCAAATCCATGATTCTCTCCCATCATTGATCTTTTTCTGATGTTTTCTCTCTTCCTTCCTCTCTGAAATCAATAAAAATATATTTTTAAAAGGATAACTGCAGTGTGTACAAAGCAAATCTTTACACATTTTGAATAATTATGTATTCCAATGGGTTAAATCTGAAAAGAAACTCAATTAGCTTTTAGCTGTTAAAGTGTATAGACATTTTTGGGGACAATCTGTAGGTTGCTTTCTTTGTATTATTACTTTGATGTAAGAACTAAAAAGCCTCACCCGAAAAACTACTAGTCAACAATATTAATACTATCCCAGAAATGACTCCGTGAAAATTATAAAAATATAGGTAGGAAAAATACTGGCACTTTAGCCAGTCCTCGCTTTGTTCTTTATTCAAGTATTTCCCATTTAAGTACTGACCAAGTTTGCATTCACCTAGTTTCAGGGACCCTGTGGCCCAAAAAATTATAAGACGTCTGAATTCTTTATTTTAAAACTTTAAAGGCATCTGAGGCATCTCCTATATTTTATAGACTTCGAATGGATCATGTCAACTACTAGAAATGTAAGCTCAATGATCCTATCAGCCCAAATGGCCATTGTGGACCGAAATGAAAAATGTCACGTGAGCCCTTTGGCCTTGGACAATCTAACCCAGAACTGGCTTATTTATGGCAATTACATGTTTTAGTCACTAATAAATCTTTTAACTAGAATCTATAAAGAAACAGATTTTTCTTTATATTAAGTTATGGAAGTCAATGATGGCTGTGAGGTGAGCTGTTTAGAAAGTAGTCTGGAAATTCAGCTCTTAAAAGGTAAGCCTTTGATGGAAATTTTTTCTCAACAACAGAAGGAACAGAACTTTGGTTTAGATTTTATTTCCTTATGGAACATATTCCAGTGGTAAAAACAAGTGAATATTTTGTGATTCTGAAATGCTATAATTAAAACACAATCTATTCCTTAGGAACTCTAAATATTTCTAGATTTGAAAAGCACAATTGGGATATCTCAAACAAAAGATTTTTTTTTTTTTTGCATAGATGCATACATCTATAATATCTCTATGACATCAAAACATAACCTGAACATAATTCCCACCTGCAGCAAACTCATCAAATCATTTATATCTTCAAACTTAGGTGCATCCAAAACACACAAATCTTAATTTCTTGGAAGGTATAAGTGATATTCACATCTTTTTAAATATTTGTAGTTCAAGATGGCAGATTACACGCATTCACCTCGCCTTCATTCTAAAATCACACTCAAATAATAGAAATAAAAGGGACTAGACATTGAAAAGTACTGAGATTGGAAATGGGAGTGATCAGAAGGCCATTAGAATTTTAGAAAATTTGGAGGAAAAATGTGGAGATGAAAAAATATGCACTATCTTACTACTCTACTGTTGATACAGACCTGGGGTGTGTACAGGTTTTTTGTTAATGTCATTATTATTGGTATTGTTTTTGTTGGCCCTTCAACTGTTTTGCTGTTACAAACGATAGTTCTCTGAGTACTCTTGCATCCTGATGTTCACGTGTAAGAGCTCCTCTCTGGTGTACACTTATAGGTAGATCTGCTGCGTCATCGAGTAATGCTCTTTTTCAAAGTGATTTTACTAACTTATACACACTTCAGCATATATGAGTCTTAGTGCTCCGCATCCTTTTCAAAATTTGTAATATCCCATTTAAAGTTTTTGCCTGTCTAATGGTTACAAAGTAGTATCTCATTCTAATGTTACATTTCTTTAGTTTTCATGAGATTGTAAAATATTTTATATTTTCATGTTTTCTCTTTTTTGTCTCTATGACCTAGTCATGTGTTTTGTCCATTTTTCTCTATTAGGTTATCTTTCTACTTTTTACTTTCATATATTCTGAGAACTAATTGTGTCAATTACATATATTTCAAATACCTTCTCACAATTTGTAGCATGTTTTTTGATGAGAAAATAATATAGTTGAATATAGTAATCATTTATTTTAAGTTTGTTCTTGTGTATCATTTTATTAAATATATTTTCTATGTTATGTTTGCTTTCACATTTTCAGTTTCTATATAGGAACTGGTTTTTGTCTGTGATGTGGTGAAGGAATAGTTTTTTCAGTATTAATAACTAATCGTCAGAGCACCATTTATCAAAGAGCCTATCTTTTCCCACTAACAGCCAATGCCTATTCTATTATTAATCAGATTTCCACTTATGCATGTGCATTTCTGTCCCCACTATTCTGTTCTGCTGCTCCATTGTCTACCGCTGTGCCGTTACATTTCATTTTCTATGGACTTATTGTAAGTTTTTAGAATTTGGTAAAACAAATCTCTATTCCCCCACTCCACCCGACTTCGTCTGGTGTGTTTTCCCTATTCTTAGACTCTGGCTCTTTTATAAAAACATTGTTAGCTTTGAAACATTACTTTTAAAAAAAATGTGCCTGGCCTGCATGGCTCAATGGTTGAACTCCTCCATTGACCACGAGTTCACAGTTGGATTCCCAGTCAGGGGCAGGCTCCACCCCCAGAGTGGGGTGTGCATGAGGCAGCTGATCAATGACTCTCTCTCATTGATAATGTTTCTCTCTCTTCCTCTCCTTCTCCCTGCCTCTCTGAAATCAATAAAGATATATATTTAAATGGAAATCTGATAGCAACCTGTGGAGTCTAGAAATTATTTTGAGGAAACATATCTTCATAATTGTTTTCTTTGTATACTTATGAGATATCTCTGATTTTTATTTAGGTTTTATCATTTCTGCCAATAAAGTTTATCATTTTTTCCTCCAAGAGCTATACATATTTTGAAATTTTTTTCTAGATACTTTATATTTCTATTATAAATTGCCTTTATATTTTACAACTGATTATTGTACGAAGTCAATATATCTATCAGCCTTTTATTTAAATAATGTGTACATTTTACAGGAATCATGTCATATAACAAATGGTAGTTTTAATTCATTTTTCCCCAGTCATTAGAGATTTTCCTTCTGTCCCTAGTCTAATTGCCCTGAAGAGGGCCTTTGCAATGTACTGAGTAGAAACAATAGCCAGGTTTCTTGATCTGTGCATGGTATTAAAGGGAATGCTTTCAATATTTCATCATTAAATATTATATTTGTTGTATATACACCCATCAGTTTAAGAAATTTCCTTCTACCCCTTGCTATTAAAGAGGTCTCTTTGCTTTTTTATCATAACCGAAAGCTAAATTTTACTAAAGACTTATATTTATTTTATGTTACATAAATGACCGTGCAGTTTTCCTCCTTTAATATTTTCTCCTTTAATATGTTGACATGTTAATGTATTATCTAATGTCAAACCAATCTCGCATGTGATTTTGCTACATTATTTTTAATTATATAACATAGGAAAGGTTAAGGTAATTCACTTGAAGCTCAAACACTGAAAAATCTCTCTCTTGGGTACAAGAGGTAGCGTCAATTTTTATAAGCTTGTGAATGTTGTGTAAGGTGATAAAGAAGTCAGTGTAAATTAAAAAGACTTGGATTGAATGGCATCTAGATACAGTCTTTATCCCAGTGAAAGAACTTTTGAAATTATTTGTTCATATTTAAGTTAATAAAAAAAACAAATGCTGCCATTTGGCAGAAAAAAAATACAATGTACCCCACAGCTATTCTAAAACACTGCTCCAGTCACAATACAGTATTTTCTAGAGCAAGAGGCCCTGTAGTACTTATGGAGAAATGCCATCGGATCCTCTAACTAGTTTCCTTAGGATTCATTACACCACATTTATGAACTCTTGTTCACTCTGGTCTCTCAGTCAAGTTTTGAGGCTTTGGAGATGGGGCTGGTACATCTGACCAAGAGCCTTTAACTATTCACCTTTATCACCTCCCTCAACTCGGAAATGGCCCATATCTCTCTGTTCTTCCCTTAACTAGAATTAGAAAGTCTTGCATGGAGCTACATGGTCTATCAGAGCTGTCTCATGCTGGGCCTCAATGTCCAGTCTTTCATAGACCTGCCTCTACTAGTCATTACATGATCACCATCTGGGAAAGGTATTAGTTAAGTAAGGCAACTCTCTGAAACAGTTATCCTCAAAGGGCATCACCTGAAGCCTATCTGCCAACACCCCCGGCCCCCAGCACTGGGACCACAGTATTTCCATGAAGGGATCCCCGAGTCATGCACTGCCAGGAACATCGCACTGCGCCACCCTGTGCACAACCTAGGCCTAATGGTTGCCAAGGAATGGCTATCTACAGAGGGTGCGGATTGGGCCGTAGTGTAAACATATATGCATGAGAGGCATGCAGTCACAGTAGTAAAAGAAAAAAGACAGGTCCTGGGCCAAGAACAGAGCAATCCTATAGTGCCTTGCTCAGTCACAAAAGTCAACAAAGTCCAAGAACATTACATTCAAACTTTGGCTCCCAGGTAAATTTGAAGGGGTAGCTATCAAAGTATGAGCACAGACTACATTTTAGCTGGTTAATAATATTTAGAAACAAGGGGCCCCGTGCACGAATTTGTGCACCTTGAAAGGAGCTGTGGGCCATGAGGCTGCAGTAGTCACAGGGGTGGGTCTCAGCCCATCCTCCTTGCCCACACCCAGCCCCTCCTGCAACAACCCCAGTCCCCTGTCTGCTGGCAGCCCCATTCCCGTTGATGCCACTCCCATGTGCGACAGCGCAGAGCAATTGGGGCCAGTGTCAGCAGTGGGTGCAACTGAGGCCAGCACCATCAGCAAGTGTGAGTGGCAGCTGCTGGCCTCCATTGGCCCTCAGAAGCAGAGGGAGATGGAGAAGCCCTCAGAGGCAATCAGGGCTGGCAGCTGCTGCTCACACCCGCTGATGACACCCAGTGATGGGACCAGTGCCAGCAGCCAGTGCAAGCAGGGCTGTTGCTGACAGCAGGTGTGAGAGGTGGCTGCCAGTCCCGATCACCCCTCAGGAGCAGGGGGAGGTGTAGAAGCCCTGAAGAGTGATTGGGGCTGACAGCTGCCACTTGCACCCATTGATGGTGCTGAGCAACTGGGGCCAGCACTGGGCACCAGCTGCAGGTGTGAGTGGTGGCTCTGGTGCTGGCAGCAGGTATGAGCACTGGGCAGGACCATGGTGTACAGGAGCAAAGAACTTGCAGTAACCACCTTGTTGACAGCCACCAGTGCCCCACCTTGGTCTGGCGCCCCCACACACCTGCTTCACTATCCTGCCATGGCCGATGCCCACCATGTTCCATGTGTGCCCCCTGGCAGTCAGCGCACATCATAGCAACTGGATGTTCTGTTGTTCTGCTGTTAGGTCTATTTTCATATTAGCCTTTTATTATATAAGATATTATGCGCAATCCTTCTTTTAAACTTTATTCTCCGGGCTTGTACGTCTTAGGAGTGTGTGTGTTTTCTTGGATATGCTTTTGTTGCTCTGCCAGCCTGCCTATAGCTTTAAATCTTCCTCCTTGACAAGCTTTAATAGTTGAGGAAAAGCATCCTGGGCCTGAAAAAACTTACAAAGAAGAGTTTCATATAGAATATTCCAGCATGATCCTGATATTTGTTCATTTCCAAAGTCTATATATGCCCCTATGTGGTGATTTCTATACCAAGATTTCCAACCCCAGCACATAAATAGCCATACAGCAGTCAATTCTTTAAATGTGAGACAGATGCCATCTCTTGCTCAAAACCTCCAACTATTTCCCATCATATCAAATACATCAAAAATTCTTTCCACGGCCTTTACACCCCATTTGGTTTGTTCCCTGGTCACAGTTCTGGTCTCTTAAAATCCTACTATCCTCCCTCTACTCACTCTACTCCAGGACTTTTCAGTTTCCCCAAAAACCCCTATGCTCCTGCCACAGGACCTTTGCAGTTGACATTCTTCTGCCAGGAGTGCTTTTCCTCATGGCTCACTTCCTGGTTTCATTCTGGTTTCTATTCAAATTTCGGTCCTCATAAAGAACTTCCCTGACACTCTATCTAAAATGGATACTTTTATATATTATAACTTTATAGACCTTATCACTACCTCACATTATATTATAAATTTACTTGCTATTGCTTATTGCCCTGTAAACTCCACCAAGAACAGGTACTTTGTTTAGTTTATATTTGTATCCCCAAAACCTACAGCATGCCCTCATCTGGCTTCGTATACTAGGTGCTCAAGAAATCTGTGTCGAATGAACACTTCACCCACTCTAGTCACAGGCATGCTCACAATAACACAGGAGCTGAAGGATGTAGGTAACCCTTTGTTATCTGCATCCATTCCCATGGACATACCCCCGTGATAATAGTCAGAACTCCAGAAGCATTCTGACAATTGTAAAACCCCAACCTATGGCTAAGGTTTCAAATATCTTTAAATCACAGGGCCCTATTATTAGAAAATAAAAGATCTCTTTCTCTTGGTTTTCCTCAAATTCAGCTTTAATAAAATAAAAGGAATTAGCTTCTGCAATTAGAATTCAGGGGATAAAGAAACACTTTTAAAAGTACCTCTTGGAGTGGGTTTGATAAGAGGCGTAGCGTCAAGGTCAGAGGATTTTACTCTGTATACTTAGTATCATTTAGTATTGTTTGAATTATTTTGTCCGTGTGTATAAATAACTTTTGAATTTTTTTAAAAAAATGTAAAAAATTCACCGTAAGATAAAAATATGTTTAATGTCTTTTTGGGGAGGGAGAAATGTGTTAAAAACCGAGTGCCCTCAGCGGCCCGGGATCTGTCTCTTGCTTCAACACTGTTTGGACAGAACAGACCCAGGGACACTGCTTCTTCTAGCCCTGGCCACTCTCCTGCATCTTACCCAGTCACCACCTTCAGAACCACCTCTAGGACCAGCCCACATACCATTTTGTCTTTTTCTACCTTAACTCCTTATTGCCAAACAACAATGAGCTCCCAAATTCCTCACAATTCTTCAACTGAGGTGGAGGCTGCAGTCAACCCCCTGGCCACAGGGCATCTGCAGGCCTCCCACACCTATTGGCCTCCCACACCTACCTCTCTCTTCTGTTTTACCAGAAGGCCTTCTTCCACAAGCTAACAAGTTGGCGGAGAAGAAGCTTGAGGGCAGGAGCATCACTGAAAGTTGCAAAACCAGTGCGGTGGCTGATTTCTCTTCCAGGACGTGCTCAAGACTCCCAGGATAACTAGGCAACACTCAGGACGCCATGGACGCCGCCCTGGCCTTGGAGAAGAGCCTGAATCAGGTCCTTGTGGAGCTGCAGGCCCTGGGTTCTACCTGCACAGACGCTCCTCCCTGTGACTTCCTGGAGAACCACTTCCAGGATGAGAGGGGAAAACTCATCAAGAAGATGGGCGACACCTGACTCACCTGCACAGGCTGGCCGGCCCCCAGGCTGGGCTGGGCAAGTATCTCTTTAAAAAAACTCACCCTCAAGCAGGACTAGGAGCCTGTGGAGCCCTGAGGCCTTTGAGGGGCCCCTCTGCATCCCCCTGATGTTTGGCTTTTACCTGAACCTCCTCCCTAAATTACTAGCCACCCTTTTACCCACCCTGAAGCCCTCTCCCTTGCATTGGACCAAATAAAACAATAAAGCTTTCTGCAGCAAAAAAAAAAAAAAAGAAGAAGAAGAAGAAATCTTGTTAAAACCTACTCCTTCTCCCCTCCCCATTTCCCCCTTATATGTAAAGTAGCATTTTTGCATTTTAACAAAAGGGTTGTAACTCTCTTGAAATATCAGGGCTCATTTTTAGTTCACTATGTCTTCCAAGGAAGTGAGAGATTTCTTATTATATATCCTTTCTTCTCTTTGCATAACAAATAGTGTGTATTTATGCACTTCACTCTACTTTTAGACTATGCCCTCACCGATCATCTAATCAGGAAATGCAAACATATCTTTATTGTTAATTACAAAGTAAAAATGTAAACCAGTAATACATTCCAAGCATTTTGCATTTGATACCACAGAACAAAAGATGACAAGATTCATCACTAAGGAAGGACCTCTACAAATTTACACTAGGCAACTGAAACTAAAAGAAAACAGAATTAATTCATAATGATTTCAAGCAAATAATCATCCCTTCATGAGAGGTTATTCTAATAAATTTAATTTTTTAAAGTATTTTATCCCTTTTTTTTAACAAAAAGAAATACATACGCATGTGTGTTAGTACATAAATGAATAGAAAGGAGAGAGAAAATAAGCTTATAATATTGCAGAGAGTGCTACCTCTCAGGAAGTAAATGGAGGTGGGAGAAATAATAAAAGGTTTTGCATTTTTCTTACTATAGTTCTTACTAAAAAACTCTACTAGCTTGAGTTTTTTAATTTGTTTGCACTGATTTTAAAGAGAGAGGAAAGAAGGGAGAGGGAGAGGGAGAGGGAGAGGGGGAGAGGAAGAGAGGGAGAGAAGGAGAGGGAGCGAGGGAGAGAGAGGGAAAGAAAAATATCTATGTGAGAGAGAAATATGGATCAGCTGCCTCCTACACACCTCCTACTGAAGATTGAGCTCACAATCCAGGCAT